>NC_136936.1:47547641-47632641 GCF_949987615.1 Pollachius pollachius
GGCGTAAACCTAAGCAGCACCGCCATGACACTGTAGCGTTCCATCCTGGCCTCGCGCCCGGCTCCCTGTAATGAAATGCATTTTCACTCTCGCCACACCACCAGGCAGCGGACGACACACACACCCTCCCGACGCCGCTATTATTCGGGGACATTTCGTTCCGTCCCCCGACTGAGACACAATCCTTCGTGGAGACCCCTGCTCCTTCGCGAAGACGTCGCCTGCCCCAAATTAAACGAAGACAGCCCCAGATTGTCAGGCACTAGCTTCCCCTGGCACGGCAGAACGGGCGGCCCCGATGGGGAGAGGCTCCGATGATTGGTCAAAACACACAACCACCGTCCCCCATGCCGTGGCCAACGATGGCTGGCGGTCTTTCTATCCTTACACCACACCACTGACGTCGGCACGCCACTGTCCACTGCCAGACACCGACCGCTGAGAGGAGGGGCTCTCTCTCTCTAATGGACCACTAGACGTGGCTTAATGCATCCCCCCCCATTTGGAGGGATTGGGCCCTGCTGGCTGCCATTGTGTTCTAATGACTGGTTGGCGGAGGTGCTTTTACTTCAGAGAGAGAGAGAAGGTCATGAGGGATGAGGGCTGACACAACAGGGATGTGATGATGGTGTAATGCTGACGATTATAGCCAGGGAGAGACAAGAAGGTCCCTTAAGTTAATGCCTTTTGCGGTGCACCTGATGATCGCATGGACGATGATGATGATGATGTGCTCTGATTTGTTGTGCCGCAGGTGCAACTATTCTTGAGCCTTATACTAAAGACGCCCAGCCCCCCATCATAACAACATCAGCAACAACAATATTGGTTTTCACTTCATAATCAAGTCATTTATAAGCCTTTAGTTAATGATGAAGGAATCTTTAACTGACTGTCATTAGCTCATTGACTGAACGTCATTGTAAAGTGTTACCACTTGAGGCTAAATAACGGGTACATATACACTTATTAATAATTGACAAGAGGGGCACATTAATCATTCATTAATCAACATTAGTTTATACATTATTATATAGCATTAGCATAGGGGTTAGGGTAAGGCGTAGGGTTAGAGTGAAACCCTACAGGACACAGGTTTCATAAACCAGTATTAGTCAATCATTATAGTTCTAAATTGCTGAAAAAACCAAGCATATATTCTTCCAACAAATACAAAGTAGAAATAAAGACGCTTTAAAAAAGTGAGGTCAGAATAAATATATACAGAATCAACCACCACAGAATCCTATTCTCGGAGCCGCTGATTCCAACAGGCCAAGCCATCCAGTCGCTACGAGGCAGACAACACTTTCACACTAATCTGGTGATTGGATTCACATTGCTTTCTTCAGCCAGCTCATTATATGGCAGTGACCTGCAGCCAAAGGGCGGGCTGCATCCCATTACAAGAAGCCAAGTCTTCTGCCGGGTTCGCCGCTACATAATCGACCAGACATCCCCCCCATTCGAGGTGTGGATCCGACTGTTGCGCACTCCGCTCTTCGGAGGATGTTTATAAAAACAACCAGACACTCCGGCGAAGATGGGCGTGAAATTAAGTTACAAATATAGAGGCGTCTGTGTGCAGCACAGCTTTAAAGACTCAACCTAGGGGCCTGGCTGACATATTACACCAACAATCAATTCAAATGTTATTCTCAAATAAATGACTTAAAACAAAAAGAAGCCCGCCCTCGAAGGCCCCCAGCCTCCTCAATAACGACCTCCATCCAGGGAAACGACATGTCTGCGCTTATTATGGGATGGTTGCATGAGGGCAGACCCACAATGCAACGCGAGTGTTTATCCCCAGTCGCTCGAGGCGTGCAGACCCCCCCGCCCCCCCCCCCCCACCTTATCTTTGACACCCTGCCGTGCCGGTGGCTGGGGCTGCATCGCCACGGCGATGCACCAGCGGGGTCACAGGCATAATTAAAGGTCAACAGCCGCGCGCGAGGGCTAATGAGCGCACGCCGGGCACAGCCGCCTGGAAGGAAAGGGCAGGGGGACGCGGCCGCCACGTCAACACACACACACACACACACTAACATGCATACACACACACACACACACACACATACACACGCACACACACTAACATGCATACACACACACACGCACACACATACACACAGACACACACACACACACTTACATGCACACACAGACACACTAACAAGCACACATTTACACACATACACTCAAACATGCACACACACACACACACACACGCACCTTCTCAACTAGGCGAGGCTCCTGAGCCAACAGCCATTAAATATTCAAACCCTTCAACTTGATTGGCTTCCATTAATTGCCTCTGGATTTTATATATATATATATATATGATATGTTTGTAGCATCTGTCTGTGTCTAGTGTTGCCGCAGGTCTGTAGGTCTGTGTGTGTGTGTGTGTGTGTGCGTGTGCATGTATGTGTGGTTCTTGAGGTATGTCTGGTGCTGCCTCCGAGCCCTCTGACCGGGTCACCAGAGAGACCCCCTGCCCCCTGTCAAGTGTGCCCGCTGTGCATGACTTTCATTAGCTCAGCACCCCAGGGGCAGTCTCACACATCCATTCAACCACACACACACACACGCACGCACGCACACGCACACCCAACCACCCAGCCACCAACCCCCCCCCACACACACACACACACACACACACACACACACACACACACACACACACAAGCACACACACACACACATCCACACACACACAAATACACACAGCAGGGTACGATAAATTGAGTTGCCATGACGCGACACAGGCTAAAAAAAACATCAAAACACAAAGAAATGTTTTCACCCTCGGCCGTGTTCATATTGGCCCAGAGTCTGACACGCTGGAACGCGCTCGGCTGTGAAACGCATCAATCACTTTCACAACCCAAAACTGTCTAGGATTAGAAGGTGCTGCTCGTCTTGTACAGATAGCAATGTTGGGATGAAAACAGATTGTTTTGAGAAACGTTTTATGGTAGGATATTCTGACCTCTCTCTCTCTCTGTCTCTCTGACTCTCTGACTCTTTCTCTCTCTCTCTCTCTCTCCCTTTCTCTACCTCTCTGTCTCTCTCTCTCTGTCTCTCTCGCTCTCTCTCTCTCTCTCTCTCTCTCTCTCTGACTCTCTCTTTCTCTCTCTCTCTCTTTCTCTCTCTCTTTCTCTCTCTCTCCCTCTCTCTCTCTCTCTCCTCTCTCTCTCTTTCTCTCTCTCTCTCTCTCTGCCATATTCTAACCAGTCTGTCCTTTGCTCTGTTTCGTCTTTTCCCCTCTTTCTGTCCCTCTGTCTGTCTCTCTCTCTGTCACTGTCCCGTATCTCCGTCCGTCCGTCCGTCCGTCCGTCCGTCCGTCCGTCTCTTCTGTCCCCTGGCTGTCTGGGTGGGGTGGGTGTCCCGTCGTGGTTGTTCGGTCGGTGGGTGGGTTGGGGGTCGTGTCGTGTTCCCGTGGGCGACCAGTAGGTTATACGTCCAGGAGGGCCATGCTCCAACAGTTGCACGGCGTCAGTATGTACTCCCACGACGAGCACCACTCGCCCTCCGCCTACTGCTGGAGCGAGAAAGGTAAGGAGAAGGGGGGGGGGGGGGGGGGGGGGCAGGCCCACCGAACGCCGCAGTCTTTGCGTCCGTTCCACCGTCCATTCCGTACGTCCGTCAGACAGTCCGTCCGTCAGTCAGTCCGTACGTCCTGTCGATCCTCCTGTAAGCATAACACACACAAAGGAATGAAAGATAAAAAAGAAATCTTCCTGAAATGAAAAAAAAGGACTTCATGTCCCGGAGAGGCCGGGAGGAAGCGGAGCAGACTCTCTCAGCATGGGGGTTGTTTCATTCCCCCCCCCCCCCTCCATGCCAGCCCCATGTGCTGCTGCTCTGTTTGGAGATGGGATCCAAGGGCTTCACTGTTGTAGGATAGTGCACACTCATTGTGTTGAGGATTCACTTATTTCTACACAGATGGAGCGTATTTATAAAGTGACAAGTATTATGTGTTTCAAATGTCAGTTATGCTATCATCGTTATAATATTGTCATTATAATAGGAGTCCTTAGCAAGTAAGCTTCAATGAATTTGGACACTTTGCATCAGGAGCTTCTGTTTGATAGGGTCTGCAGTCTGTGTAGTGTAAGCCAGTGAAAGAGAACACATGAATTATTTAGAATATGGAATCATACTTGGGCAATACCGAAATACTTTTATGATGGAAAAGCATAAATATGTAATGGTTTGGGGGCACATAAATGGGTAGCAATCACAAGAGGTCAAAGTAGTCTTTGTTTTTTCGTGTTTACTGAACGCACGTGTGTGTGTGTGTGCGTTGTGTTCATGTGTGCCCATTACTGTGTGTACGTGTGTAAAATTGTATGTAGGTAGGATGTTATGTTATATTATTTTTACAGTTATAGGTAAGAACCAGTGAGGAGAAATTAACTGTTAAATACTCTAATCAATTCACACATGGGACTTTCAGGAGTAAGTCTTGATTGAGTACACTGATTATTATTATTACAACAGACTATTACTATAATAGCTATGACCTTGTTTTAAAGAGAAATGAGTGTGTCTGCTCAGGAGCTTGTTCCATTCGCCTCAAAGATTGGCACACAATAGAAAACCCAATATTTTCTTCAGAATGTATTTCTCTCTTTTTTCTTTTTGTTTCACCCTTATCATCTGTCCATCCATCCTTCTTTAATTCCAAATTTCCCACATTCCCATCATTCATTCCCCATAATGCATCTCCCTCCCCCTTTCCCACTACTTTCACCCCACGCCCCCATTTCCGTTCACCTGTCCTTCCCAATCCTCTCTGCGATTGGATCGCTCTCCCCGCCCCGCCTCTCTCTCCCTCCCTCTCCCTGATTGGCCGGGCCGCCTGTCCGTCGTCCAGTAGCCGAGAGCAGGGAGAACTCCTTCAGCCGCTCCCGCAGCTCCAGCGTGTCCAGCATCGACCGGGAGACCAAAGAGGCGGTGACCACGCTGCAGTTCGGCGAGTCGTACGGCCGCAAGGGCGACGCCCAGCCCACCCCGTGCCTGTGGGTGGGCACCAGCCTGGGGGTGGTGCTCCTCATCCCCATGTCCGTGCCCCCCGAGGAGGAGGAGAGGACGGAGGAGCCCGTCACCATCGGCCCCGGCGGTGAGCCCCAACCCCACCCAACCCCACCCAACCCCACTTCTCTCGCCACGTGGGCGCTCCCACTCCCGTCCCTCCGTCCAAAAACAATAATAATAATAATACATTTTATTTCGGGGCGCCTTTCGAAAGCTCTCCAGGTCGCCTTACAGTTAAGACAGGCAAATGTAATTAATTACAGGCAAGTATAGTTCAAGCAAACACATTTAAAGAATAAACAACATATTCATTAGGTCGGCTGGTGGGTGGAATGAACTGGGATAGGCCAGTCGGCCTATCCCAGTTCCGATGGGGGTTTTAAAGGTGGGGAGAGACTCTGTAGTACGGATGGACCGTGGGAGAGAGTTCCAGAGGCGAATACTCCTGAATACCTTGGTTGGTGTCAGCCAGGTATTTCGACCAGGGGTGCGAGAGAGTTGTTATAGTTTAAGATGCATACACAGAGAGGGGGGGGGGGGGGGGGGGGGGGGGGGGTTGGAAGAAAGTATGCAGCGAGCCATTAACCTGCTCCCGGTGGATAACGATACACTCCATCTGTTTTCTGCATCTGGGACCAGCCTGGCAGACTATTTTTCACATAATTCCTTTTAAGGAACGTATTAATTAAATTAATTTATTTCAACTGACATTTAAAACATCAGTTGGGATTTGGAGTTTCGGATAAAAGATACAAAATTCCCTCCTACGTCCTCGCACTAAAAAAGGAAGCAAAACCCCTTTTCCTTCCGGGCCTTTCCGCACAAGTCCTAAACTCAAAGTCAAAGTCAGCTTTATTGTTGATTCCAAAATATGTGCCAGACAAACAGAGGAATCTCAATTGTGTTTGACTCAGACCCATGGTGCAATGGGGAGAAAAGGATAACATTTGGTAAAATGTACAATAAATAAATTCTAAATTGTGCAAAATTATTCTGAAAAGTGCAAAGGTAAGGCAAAACAAAACAGTATGGATAAAAATGAAGTTAAAAAAGTTAATGAAGGGGAGGGGGTTTCGGGAAGGGAGAGAGGGGCGAGAGTTCAGCCCCCTGACAGCCTGGTGGAAGAAGCTGTTTACCAGTCTGGTGGTACCGTCTCCCAGATGGCAGAGAGGCTGTGTGAGGGGTGCTGGCGTCACCCACAATGCTGGTTGCTTTATGAATGAGGCGGGTTCCGTAGATGTTCAGGAGGGAGGGGAGTGGGACAAACGACGAAGCAGTGCAGCTCCCATACCACACAGTCATACAGCTGGTCAGGATGCTCTCGATGGCGCCTCTGTAGAAGGAGCACATGATGGACGGGGGGGGGGCTTTTGCTCTCTTCAGTTCAGCTTGCGCTAAACACGTCCCCCCCGCCCCCTCTAATGTCCCCCAGGGGCCGTCCTGATGATGAAGGGCTCCATCCTGCGCCTGGCCTTCCTGGACCTGGCCGGGGCCATCATCCCGGGCCCCCACGAAGTGTGGCGGGACCCCAACGGCCCCGAAGACCCAGACCGGCCCCGGCGGCGCAAGCTGATCAACTTCTCCCCGTGGTCGTCGCAGGACGGCTGCGCCGAGGGCCACCTGGCCGTGGTGTGCTCCGAGCGCCAGGCCAAAGTGCTGCTCATGCCGTCCCAGGCGTGCCTTTTCGTGCACAACATCACCGAGTCGTCCTTCGTGCTGCGCGCCGACGTGGTGACCGCGTTCAACAGCGTCTGCCTGGCCTGCTTCTGCGCCAACGGCCACGTCATGACGCTCAGGTGAGGCCCCGATCACACCCTGTTTGTTACGCCCTGTCGATCAGTGCTCTCACACGGCTGGGTCGGTGGCCATGTTGGGGGTGTTATCAACGGGAGCTGAGTTATTTTTTATTCTTGCTGAATTTTCGGCTGTTCGGCACGCCAGGTAGCAAACAAATCCACTTGAGCAAAAGAGCGGTCGTGGGTTCAGGTGTCGAGATTCTTGGAGGTTGTTTTGTGATGTTAAAAAGGCACAGCACGCAGCTGTGCTTTTGTCCAGGCTTCGACTGAAAAGTCCGCGGGGCGCTTCACACTTTACCGCCCGCCAACACCGCCGGTGTGATCGCCTCTCAGGTGGCCCGCCGCCATTCTGTGGTTGAAAGGAAGTCTCCTCCCTTACGCTTACTTACTTTAATGTGTGTCTGAACCGCAATGGGCTTTCCCATTAAAGTGGTAAGACTTAGATAACGCTAGGCTAATAAAAGCTTAGATTAATTTCGCAACCAATTAGTAAAAACCCCAGGGGACAGCGCCATCTCTGGTGAAGCATGTGTTATTGCATTGCTCTTTCTGATTGCTGAAATTGTACCATGCGATGTCCCTTGCTATATTCAACTAATAGTGTTTGATCCCTGAAGGCTTCATATTAGTGCCGAGTGACTCTTCAATTGTATGGCTTGTTTACCCAAATGGTAGATGATAATAAGAGTTAATTCGATATTCATATTCATATTCATACACAGAGAATTTGATTTCAAACTCTAGTGGTTTCTCTTTGATTGGGGCTCGTGTTTCTGTGTCTTTTTTAGGAGTTATTAGAGTTGGAGTGCGCTGTCTTTCGAAACCGCTCTTCGTTTGCGTTCAGTGAGTGTGCAGAGGCCTGTGTCGTGCATGTCAAAACCTCTTCTGCCTTTTGTCTCATGCGTCTCCGTTCTGCCCCCCCCCCCCCCCCTCCGTCTTGTTCTGTATCATGGTGTGCGGCTCCCCCCACAGTTTACCCAGTCTGAGACCGCTGATGGACGTCAACTACCTGCCGATGACCGACATGCGCATCGCCAGAACCTTCTGCTTCACCAACGGCGGGCAGGCGCTCTATCTCAGCTCCCCCACCGAGGTCCAGAGAATCACCTTCAGCCAGGACATGTGTGAAAACCTGCAGGTGGGTGTTTGTGGCTGTGTAGCTGTGTAGGTGGGTCGGCCGGTGGGTGTGTGTGCAATTCATTGCACTTCAAGTTTCAAGAAAAAGAGCCTGAGTAAGTTGAACAGGAGATTTTCCTTTTTGATGAAACTATGCTGCCACCTTTAGGCCCATGTAGTTATTACACATATTGCACCCCAAAAAGGCCCTATACTGCCATCCCAATAATACGGGCCCCTAAGGGACCTTGCATAGAAGAAAGAAAATTCAACTGCATTGTTAGAATGTTGTGTTATTTTACACATGACATGTAGCTAACGATTAGCCAGCTAGCTATCGTGAACAGCTTCCGTCCTAGAAGGACAAAGGAAGACCTTTTAGAGTTCCTCCGAACTAAGTAATTCCCAGAACTTACAACATGCTTAGCATATTCCCATCGAGATAACCCTCTTAATATGTCTTTCACTTATTTGAAAACCATGTCTAGAGCCTAACACTGACTTTATTTGTCGATATTTTCTGGCCAAACTCAAGTAGAACACAATGAATCGCTTCATGTTGCTCTGTTGTTCTTTTGTTTATTGGAGAAAAGTTTTTTAAAAAGTTTTTCAGGCACATATCTTTTATAACATTTTATTAAAAACATTAAAAAATTTCGCCTGAAGGTTTTGCTTTTTCCCCCCTATTGATTTGTTTTTGTCAGACTGAATTTCTACTTATTTCACACTGCCTTTCTTTATTTTCACCGGCTAGTCTTTTTTTTTTCACCCTGCATTTTTTTTATCCAAGTCATGATTTTTTCTCACTGTGTATTCCTTTCTCACATAACATATATCTCCCTATTTTTTTTTCAATGCAGCTCCCTTAAGGGACTCCGTAGAAAAAGAATATGCCTGAAGTAACAAGCAAATCAGCCTCATAGCATAAATGCCTAAGTCATATTTTGGCCAAATCGTGATATGTAACCTTACTTTACTCTCCTAACGCTGCTGATTCAATGTGCCTCATTGGCTATATCCCAAGCCAATCAGAGTGCTTTTTTAAAGTTCCATAATGACTATCTGCCTATGTTATCCATTTAACTTAGGCATTTTTGACGCTAAATATTAGAAGAACCTTAAAATATGACTTAGGCAATTATGCTATGAGGCTAAAGAATTGAAACATCAATAACAAAACATAAATCCATAAGTCCAGCGTGGAGTTCAACCTCAGACGACCCAAACGTCCACCTGTGTGTGGATTAAAGGGACTAGAATAGTATTGACACACCGTGTGCTTGTTTCTCGGTCGATACAGGAGATGCTGGGAGAGCTGTTCACACCCATAGAGACGCCCGAGGTCCAGAACCGAGGCTTCCTTAAGGGCTTCTTTGGAGGGAATGCCCAGAACCTTGACCGAGAGGAGCTCTGTAGGTCACCACTTTAGCGCTTCACACAGATAACACAGTCATGTTCATCCTTGTATTTTACTGCCCTTCTCTACCTTCCGTGAAGCCCAGTGGGTCCTCTCCATTTTAAATCCATCATCCACTCCACATGGGCCGCAATCACGCCAGCTTGATTTATCCAAAGGCCTTTTCTAATGGATCAGGTGAGGACTCAACCCCGATGGGGTGTCCGGTTATTGGAAAATAATGAACGCCGCAGGTGGTTATGCCCCGAATGGTTTATTCAGCTAATGTAAAAGTTACCAACAATGATGACATGTTTGTTACTTAATTAATTGCATCATTGTTTTTTGATCAAATTAATCAATACAATTTCAAAATATAGTTTTTTTGCGTTGTCAAGGAAACATCTGGTCGATAGTTGTAGTCTGTTGTTTTTTAATTTTGGACTCGAAGGGAATTGACTCGTATCTGTTTAAAACGCAAAAGTGTCCCAATATTGAAGGATAATGCACAACCTTGGAACATCATTGACCAATCAGCATCAAGTATATATTAATGCTGTGGTATAATGTTGTAACATTACAAAACAACTCAATCATAGCATTCTCCTGTCCCCTCATCTCCACTGTTAATAACACGCCGAGGCTCATGCACCACGATCCTAAACTGCCTCATATCAAGTCGTTCTTTGGCGAGCTGACCACTGACGCGTCTCCCCGTCTCCGCTAGTCGGCGAGGCGTCAGCGGGCAAGGCCTCGCGGAGCCTGGCCCAGCACATCCCGGGCCAGGTGGGCATGGAGGGCATGAAGGCGGCGGCCGGCGGGGTGGTGGGGGACCTGGCGCGGGCGCGCATCGCCCTGGACGAGAGGGGCCAGCGGCTGGGCGAGCTGGAGGACCGCACCGCCCTCATGATGACCAGCGCCGAGACGTTCTCAAAGCACGCCCACGAGGTGCTTGTCTTTTTCACTTTCTTATGACAAATCGCTGCTAAAAAGCGCTGCTAAATGCCCTGAATGTAACTGTAAATGAGTTGCGTGGCGGTGATGGGCCGTTCACGAGGGTCACCCCCTCCCATAAAATATAATAAAAATGAGATTTTAGATCTCAAGGGGGTTATCCGTTCGATTAACTTGTTGTTAATGTATATGGGCACTCACAATTTAGTTCATTTTTGCAGGTTTAAGTCTTATCTCTAGTCTAGTTTAGTCTCATTTCTCTATAGCAAGCTTACCAGTTAGCTCAAGTTACTTTCAGATCCGTAACATAAAAAATGGGGGGGGGGGGGGGGTCTGTTTAATATTGCATGAAATGACATATGCATGACAGCACTTAGAATCAACTGTTGTGTCTTTAGTCTAAAAATGTTATCTACCAAAACAGAAGCATGAGGTTACTGTTACCTGTTAACTGTTACCTCACGACAGCCTTTTGGAAAGGGAATTTGACTCAACAGCACCCCTGGGAGTACCGGGGTGGTATTCCATTAGGAGGTGTGAGACAAAGATGAAGTGGGCCATCGCCCACTTCTTGAATATGTTGTCAGTACAAAGAAGAAACACTCAATACGCCTACGCCAGTGCCCGCGGTAGCATATACAGACATTATTCGTTGCAAATTTCTCTAAATCATTGTGAAGGCAAAACTGCAACAATTTTTTTAAGCATTTAATTTTTGAGTATCTTAAGTATGCCTTGAGAGTGATGTCGGGCCAACTGTCCCGTCTTCCGTTGGAACAGCTGGTAACCCTTTTTTTTTTTTAAGTTTCTATTTCGAGATCGCTCCTCTTATCAGTAGCCCAAACAGAAGCGACGTGTTGTGGGGTGAACGCAGAGCCGGCTGAGTGGTTTCCTCTGCGGTGACAGCCGTCCCTGCTTTGCTTGTGCTCTCTAACCACCCTGTCTTCCACGGTTTCCTCCCCCCCCCCCCCCCCGTCTGCAGCTGATGCTGAAGTGTAAGGACAAGAAGTGGTACCAGTTCTAATGGTGGGACGGGGTGCGGACACCGGCCCCCTCGCCCACGACACGGACTTTCACTCTGCATTATGAGCGAGAGAGAGAGAGAGAGAGAGAGAGTGGGATTAAGAGAGAGAGATAGACGGTGGGAGGAGACGAAGGCGCTACGAAGAAGAGGGGACTCCTGCCTTGAGAAACGGGGCTCTCTCTCTCTCAGGAGGCTTTTGGTTGAGCAGCTGTTGGCACATTGTTGAAGAGGCGGGACGGGTCAGGCACTTGTCTAGACGCGTTGTGACAGGAAGGAGCACCACGACTAGAGCACAGTCTCACCAGGGGGCCCTGAGGAAGTGGACGTCCTAGTGTGTGTGTGTGTGTGTGTGTGTGTGTGTGTGTGTGTGTGTGTCTGTGTGTATGTCTGTGTGTGTGAACTGAGGAGGCTCCTGGTCCTCTGTGTGTAGATACTCTCAAGTTAAGAAACCAACAACAAAAAATGCATGAAAACAAAAACATACAAACAAAAAAAGTGGATGACTACTAAAAAAATACAAAAAACTGCCATATTCAAAAGCAGCATGCTACTTTAAAACAGAAGGAGGTACGGAAATTACACTTTTCTTTAATAATATAAGCCAATGAGAGAAACTATGAGAAACTTTATATATTTTTTGAAATATTGAGGAAAAAATAGTCTATATATAAAAAGGGAAATGTATACCTGCATTGCTATTAAGCCAAAATTTGTGTTCTCATTTAATGTTTTTTTAAATTTGGTTTCAAGAATTCCACATCGATATTCATTATTAACACTTGATATTAACACCTAACACAATATTAAAGCATATATAGCAGTGGTTTCTCTATGGATGGACTCACAGCGTCTAATGCTGACACTTACCAATTACTTATCTTCACTGTCATACTGATTTCCTTGTTTTTGCTGCTGCTAATTAATGAGAGCATCACCAAATAATAGTACCCTTCCCAAACTACAATCAAAAGACTATGATGAGATTATGATAGCGAAGGCCATTGGAAATGTTGTGGTGGTGACTGAGAGTTGAGACATTAATTGAGGGCCGGGGCAGTGTGTGTTATATTGATACAGCAATTGTACTATTCATGTGCCATATAAAAAAAAGAAGAATTCAAAACTTGATCCGGGATTAGCACCCACCCCTCCACAACCCTACTGTAACACAGACAAAGAGCTAATGTATTGGTAGGGTGATCAGTCTTGTTTACGATAATACAAATAAAGTCCATTGAAATGGCGGCGATGAGAATATTTTATCATAATCCGAGGGCTGGATCTGATTTTGACGTTCTAGATATTTTTTATTTTTTACTTAATTGTCGTTATTTGCTGTTGTCATTTGTTGGTTTGAATTTTTCTGATGCCTTTGTATGTTTGAGATCTGTACGCCATTCCCGTGAATGTTTGCGTGTGCAGGCACGCGTACGAATCACAGAGGAAAGAGGGAGGGAGAGGGAGGGAGAGAGAGAGGTAGAGGTAGATGGAGAGAGAGAGGGAGAGAGAGGCTGAATCCCAATAGCCGAGCTAAGGTCAGACTTTCTTTGCCAAAGCAATCGAAACATGAATGAACCTCCTCTTCTCTCACCCCAACACAAGTGTTTCTATTGCTCTTCGGTGGATTGGAGGTTTTACGTACCAGCGTATCACTGCAGGTATCCTACTGTTTTGTAATGATTTCTTCTCATGATTCTTGATTATCTTACTGCTTATTGATACGAGACGGATGATATGAACGACGCCCAGTTGACCTTATATGGAGTGCATTTGTACGGGACAGGGTGCAGAAGGAACGTAAAGATCTGTTGTTGTTTTTATCGTGACGTTTAGGTATGGGTCAGTCATTAATGAAAATGTGTACAATACGTGTGTGAGATATTCACTCTGATTTGGTCTATAAAGGCAAATGTGTTTTCCGTTGTTTGTTTTAGACTTTGACATATTCTTGACGACTTGTGGTATTCTCGTGTCCTGATGCCATTTTCTATGGTAATATTCGCCTCTCCAGAAAGGCTTTGTATGTTTAAAGAAGAAAAATAACTAAAAGTGTTTTATGATACATTGTTACGTATCATGTTGTTAATTGTGTTGTACATGGATAGGTTTCCAAACATCACTGGCCAACCGCATTAGCCGACGGCGTATTGGTGTTACCTGTGTGCATTCAGACGGGAGCTGAGGTTTTAAGCAGAGGGTTCTCAATATCAAACACGTTTGGCCTGTCGTCATATGTGAGAGTATCATATGTGCAAACACAAGAGGCTATTTGCTGCCTGCAACACCAATTGACAGCCAACCACAGATAAGCCCACGAGACCCCATAGTGATATAGAGCCATAATTGAATTAGAAAAAGCCAAGACACTGGAGTTTTTAAAAAAATGCAATTGTCCATTGTCTTTGACCAGATAAACATGTGGTTATGAACACGACAACAGAGAATATAGCTTATATATTTCTCTACATGTACCGTCAATGAAACTTGTGTTCAGTGCAGTTTTGACTTTCGATGGCAAAGAATACATTAAGAAACATAAAATAGGTTCCTGTAGACAGGGTGTTTTATTGTTCGTTTTGTTTTTTTTTACCAACTGTACAGCTCAATCCTGGGAGTAAAGAGAGAGAGAGAGAGAGAGAGGGAGAGGGAGAGCGAGAGAGAGAGAAAGAAGAAGTTAAAACACATTAATAGAAAAAAAGGAGAATTAGGGTATTTTTCTCTGTAACTGTCGTACCCGTCACTGCTGGTATTGAAGCTGGGCTAACCTAGCGTTGTCTGGGTCCCTTGGACTAGGGTTGTCTCCTGACCAAGCATTTCTCTAGTTTTATCAAATGATGGCAGCAAAGTTTGTCTTGTTTAAATGGATTCTACCACCTTTCGTTCTTATTGATATTATACTAGTGTAATAGAAATTACTGGACAAAAAATATCTGAACTATGTTGATGCAAAATCAAGTTTAAATAAACATTGATTGATGTACACGATCGAGAGCTTTGTTTGATTTATCCCCAAAACGTGCTTTATTGTGTTATTTGAGAAGCTATATCATACTACTGGAATGAATAACCCGTTTATAGGCTATGTTGGTTTGATATTAACAGAAACAGCTCTAAAACCCATCCCCATTCATTCTGCAGGTCTACATAACACCACAGTGGAACTCTATCGTTGCATTTTAAATAATGATCATAAAGTGTCTCTGACTTGGCAGCCCCATGTTATCCCATGCACTTAGCCGTGTTGAGACATCTGAGGAATTAGAGAAACCTGAAAAAAAGCGCTGCTTCAATAAAACAATGCGCAGCTTTCCATTCCGGGTTCAGTCCAATCAGGGGGTCGCTTGGAGCTCCTTCACTCATTCGTTTCCTATTCGTTTCAGACGCTGTGGGAGCGGCCAATGCGATCATTATAACGCTCATGGCGCTCTCGCCCGAAGTCGCCTCTTATAAATTGGCCAAATATTGAAATCGAGTTTTATTTTGGTAAGCGATCACAATGTAACAGCGGGACTCATCTGGAACCAAAAATCAGCCCGGCTCTCAGACTGCCACGTTGACGTCAGCCGAATGGGACACATTGTTTCGGGGTGTTTTCAACACCGGCAGGAGTGCTAAAAGGGCGAGCAGCCCACCAGAGACAAGGCAAATCCTCTGCGGTGTTGACATCCTCATCCCGTTATGTCAGGCATATGTGTCGCCTCGGGTCTGCTGTAAGGAAGAGCCGACCACATACTGACATTATAACGGATCCCCGCTCGTCTGAAGGCTGACGTGTGGCCACCATGTTGCTGTCGTGTCTGCTGCTCGGCTGCAGCCTTGGGCTGGTAACGTATGCTACCCCGGAGGCTCCGGCCGGGTCCGTGCCCAGTGCTGCCCATACTCTGGTCTGGGGACCGGGTCTCGAAACCGACATCGTCCTGCCCGCTCGCTTCTTCTTCATTCAGGCGGTGGACGGCTCTGGGAGGAAGTAAGTAGAGCGAAGTATCGCGTCGTTACCGCACACGGCAATGGGGATGTAAAATACCTCAGCTACAGCAAACTCTGCAAAAAAAAAAAGAGTTGAAGTCTGTCCATATTAACTAACTTTTCTACATTTTTGACCGTCAAAAGGTCAACAGTGTGTTTCGTGGATGGATGAAGCCTTCTAACCTCATCATTCTAATTTAGTACTTCACATGAATTACTCACAATAAATATAAATGCATATTAATAGTCTACTGATATGTACAATTTATTAAAGTCAAATTAGTATTAAAGTTAAATAAACATTGAACTACCTGACTTTTTATATGAATTGCATAGTCCATAAAATACATTCACTTAGTTTTTTTTGCCGTTATAATGAATGAGAATAAGGAAATAAATACTGCAACGTCTAGCCTTACAATCTTTCTGGGAAAGATAATCTGGGTGCATTCCTTACCATTGACAATGACCCACTTATCGAGGCGATAACAATTATTTGATTGTCTTACTTCTAAAATGTTAGTAGCAGAGGGTATCAACTCATCAGAATAACAAGTTTGCGTCTCGCCATCGTCTCCCTGCAGCCTCACCTCGTCCCCTGGGGAGAAGACCTTTGACGTGAAGATCTCGTCTTCCACCGAGCAGTTTGCCAGAATATGGATCCAAGTCCTGGACAGACGGGACGGCTCGTTCCTGGTGCGTTACCGGATGTACGCCAGCTACACGGACCTGCACATCCAGGTTCTGCTGAAGGAGAAGCACGTTGCCAAGTCTCCCTTCATTCTTCCAGGTAGAACATCAACAACATTGTCTGTTTGGAGTGGGGTTCAAATCTGTGTCACAGCCCCCCTGATTAACTCTGTTGCCATATGTAATCAGATGCGTTGGGCCATGTCATTGATAATGGATATGACCGTTTTCTCAGAAGAGAAGTTGGTACTTGCACACCATGTATTGAACCCAGTGGTTGCAGGTTTTATACAAACGCGTAAATGTTTTCAAGCAATACTTCTTTGAATGTGTACCCTCTTGTGACACACACACACACACACACACACACACACACACACACGAATACACACTAGGGCTGCTCGATTATGGGAAAAATCATAATCACGATTATTTTGGTCAATATTGAAATCACGATTATTCACCGATTATTTTTGAGTTTGAAACATGTTGTATTTATTCAGCATGTCTCTCCCAAAAAAAACTTTGGAACTGAGAACCTCAAAAAAATACACAAAATGGTCAAAAAGAAAATGTTACAATCAAAATGATATACAGATATGTATCTAGCTGTTCTGACCTTTCTATAAAACACAAACATAAACCCCACCTCAGTCCATATTAACACCACTACCCCCACCTCAGTCCATATTAACACCACTACCCCCACCTCGGTCCATATTAACACTACTACCCCCACCTCAGTCCATATTTCCTCTTACCTCCAGGCCCCGTGCACCACGAGGGCTGTGACTGCCCCCAGCCGAGTGGCCGGGCCTGGGAGTCCAGCATGCGCTGCCCTGCCTCCTTCCCCCAGATAGAGCTGGACCTGGCCGCGTTCCCCAGGGTGGACCCCGAGCGCAACGCCCGGGAGATCCCCCAGCGCTTCGGCCAGCGGCAGAGCCTGTGCCACTACACGGTCAAAGACAACAAGGTAGCTGGACTCTGGGCTTTAGTTACAACACGTTCCACCCTGCTGCGGCCACAGCCTCTGTAACGGTATATGTTACAGACAGTGTGGTTATTTCAAAGGACTGTGATGAATTAAGGCAACTTTACTTAAAAGGATTGCAACAAAAGGTGTGCAAGGACGTTTGTTTTCCCAGCCCCCCTTTCTCACAAGCTTTTAGTCAGATGGGTGACCTTTAAAATTCGAGGTTTCTTGCATTGAACATGAGGCACGTCAATTTCTTACCCAGACCTTCACAATCTTACAAAAGATGACATTTCACAGCTTAGCGCTTCATTTTTTTTCCACATTCTTTCATGGATTGTTTCTTCCAAAGGGCATGGGTGGGTGTTCAGAATAGCGGAGCGTTGATTGCTGAATAGTCGAAGGCTGCCTGCGGCTGTGTATCAGACAGGCTGCAGTCTGAAGACCATTGAAGGAGCCAGGTGTTTGTCAGCAGTAAAGCAGACATAAATCGTGGAGGCGAGGGGAAGTCGATCCAGGTCGCTGTCATGATAATACGCCCAGAGCAGTGATCGCACAGCGCTAGTGTTACCTGCAGATCACTGGTAATTTGTCAGTAGTCAGTGATCTGTGGTCCCATGTGTAATGGACTACCTTTATGTACAGCTCGTGCAACCATGAGGGAATGTATCATTGTGATATTCCTTTGTTGTACAAATTGTTCCCACAGGGCACATTCATTTAGGAAACCCTGTAGGGCTCATGTGGATGTATCGTTTGACCTTTTCACTCATTTCACCAAAGAAAAGTTTGGCTGATGGACCTGGCCACACTTTGGACCAGTCCATTTCATATTGTGTTTTTATTAGGAATATATTGTGAATATTTGCCGTTTCTCGTCCTCTTCAGGTCTACATCAAGACGATGGGAGAGCATGTAGGATTCCGGATCTTCATGGATGCACTCCTCCTGTCCCTGACGAGGAAGGTATGGTGGACCCATCCAAAACAGTTCATCCTTTAAGCAACCAACCGTGTCTAATCATGTTTGGTTTGGTGAATAAAACCCCTGACATCCGTTTGTCTCTTTTTGTATTAATTAGACAGACAATGGATTTGAGTAAGGCAATGCAGATTAATCAAATAATGCCAGGATTACCATTAGCACTGGCACCTGTACTAAACTGAGATGTGCGTGTTGGTTCAGAGCAGTATGTCAATTACACCGGGCAGTGCGGTAGAAGCCGATGTTTTTGAGTGGTTTAAGCTGTTGAGGTAACCCGGAAACGATAACTGCTCAGTTCAAGCTGATCGGTTTCTACCAAGCCGTCCCCCCGGCTCCTTAGGAGGGGGGTATTATGGGTCCGCTTGCTGACTCCAGATAAGGGTTTGTATGGAAAACCGCGGACACGGTTTGACCACAGCAGAAATAGAATACAACAGTAAAGCTCCATTAGAGGTTATGTCGTGTATTCAATTTGCCCATGGGACTCGATAATAAAGCCAAAACATGTATATATAATAAAAATAATTGTGTATTTATTTACCTATTTATATATAATTATATATATAATAGATATCACTTTGTACCTGGTAAACAAACAGCCATCCCTCTTGCCTGCCTGCAGGTGCGTGTTCCTGACGTGGAGTTCTTTGTCAACCTGGGCGACTGGCCGCTGGAGAAGAGACAGGCCTCTGACCGCCTCCACCCCATCTTCTCCTGGTGTGGCTCCAACCAGACCTGGGACATCGTCATGCCGACCTACGACCTGACCGAGTCCGTCCTAGAGACCATGGGAAGGCAAGCCACTCGCTCGCTCACTCACTCGCTCACTCACTCGCTCGCTCGCTCCCAATGGATGGATGGATGGATTGATGAATATTCACTGTCTTTTCTGATTAACGTGACATTTTAGGGAGCTCTTTTGTCTATGCATTAGTGCAGTTGTTTGACGCTTTGCAAAGTGTCCGCCTCAAGGGTCAGATCCCTACCGTTGTGATCTTTTTTCGACCTTCACTCTTTTCAGTGGGTTAACCCACGGTGGGGCTGGTTCCGAACCATGATCCCTCTCTTTCCCCCCCCCCTCCAATACGCTCTGCAGTGGGATGAGAGGTTCTTCTGTCTTCTATAACTTTAGGGTCCAAGACTGTGAAATATCGACTGTGATACATCTGGTTCCACGTCTCCTTTAACAACGCTGAGACCCCCCCCTAATGACCACCTGTTCCCTTCTCCGCACGCTGTAGGGTGAGCCTGGACATGATGTCGGTGCAGTCCAACACCGGTGTGCCCTGGGACCAGAAGAATGCCACGGCCTTCTGGCGCGGCCGGGACAGCCGCAAGGAGCGCCTGGAGCTGGTGAAGCTGTCCCGGGCCCACCCCGACGTGGTGGACGCCGCCTTCACCAACTTCTTCTTCTTCAAACACGACGAGGCGCTCTACGGGCCGCTGGTCAAACACGTGTCCTTCTTTGACTTCTTCAAGGTGAGGAGGGAGGAAGCCCACTTATTGCTCCAGGCATGCTGGGTGCCTTTGGTCAAATGGGCGCATTAGCGTCAAGCAGAGCATGTTAAAGTACATATTATATTTTTTCGGCCCGAGAATAATCCTGTCAGGAATCACTAATGTCATAGATTTAACCATTTATTCCATGAAATGGGTATACAATATAGTTGAGTGGTACGGTTGCACTCTATTCTGGTGCTCCCTGCTGGTAGGATTTAAAGCATGACCTACAGATGTAAGAAACAGAATACCGACATTTGACAAAAGGGAGCACTATACAATCCCCCATGGGGTACATCAGATATGTCAAGCCATTGTATAGGTTACATACGATACAGAGCAAAAGCCGTTGGAGGCTTGGGTGGTGGGGGGTGAAATTCTGCTCACCGAACTTCGCAGAGAGTGTGTTTTGAGACGGAAAGTCTTAAATTGGCCGCGTCAATTAGTGTACGTGTGTTTGATTGGACGCCGTTAGCTGTCGGCTGATCGCTGGGGGGGCACACGACTAGAGTGTCTCTCCAGAACTAGCTCCGGCCATTAAATAAAAAGAGAGGATGAAAATGTTTTTTGGAGTGATTTTGCATTGAGATGCCATTTTAACGTGAAAATATATTTTGCATAGAAATGGCTTTCTCTGGGACCTTTCATATTTTCCGATATTCTTCATGGCTAGTTCAGCTTTAGTAGAACCCATCAAACCTGTCTCGTCCTCAACCCACTCTTCTCCCCCCCCCCAGTACAAGTACCAGATCAACGTGGACGGCACGGTGGCGGCGTACCGGCTCCCGTACCTGCTGGCGGGGGACAGCGTGGTGATGAAGCTGGACTCGGGGTACTACGAGCACTTCTATAACGAGCTAAAGCCCTGGACCCACTACATCCCCGTGAGGGCGGACCTGGGAGACCTGCTGGAGAAGATCCAGTGGGCCAAAGACCACGACCAAGAGGTGATGGTTTTCATTGGTTTCATGCTTTGCAAGGAGGTAAAGATTGCATCATGCTGATGATGATGCAAACCAATTCAGTCAAGGAGGAAAAGTATAAAAAGCATAACAAGCTACGTTTGCTATTGATGTTGATGAAGAAAAAAACATGTTATTAAAGTGTAGCATATACATATTTGTATTATACATTGCATTTAACACTATTTGTTATTTAATGTAGTATGGCACATAATGTAAATGGGACTAATGCGGGTATCATCGGTCAGTATTCAGACGTGTTGGTTACCTTTACAAACCCCAGGGACGTATCTGCTCTTTTCTTCTAGGCGAGGGACATTGGAATCGCAGGACAACAGTTTGCCCGCAATAACCTCATGGGAGACAGAATTTTTTGCTACTACTACAAACTCTTTGAGGTAAAGTGTATGTCTTTCCTTCATTATCATAGGTGCACCACGTATACAGACAAAAAACCTTTGAAGGTATTTTAGACTGAACCATATTAAACCATTGACTCCCTCAAAGCCGAGCTACCTTTCAGTTATAGTGCCAATTCTGTGGCCTTGAAGTGCCTCTTGATTTTTCTCCATTGCCTTGAACTGCCAAATAAAATAATATATTTATGAAATAAATGTCAAATCAGATGTTTGTGATGCTGTAAGCATAGGTTTTCATGACCCTTTTGTTGACTTGGTAAGTAAAGTTAGCCAATTAAATAAAAAGTGTACTTTTGCATGCTCAGTCAAGCCCCTTATTCGGGAGGCTATTCGGGGTAAGAGATATTTTTCCCTTTTAACGTTGCCTTCACTCCCCATGATATATGTGTGCTGTAGCATAGCTTCTTGACGGGGGTTGAAGCCAATTCTGTCCCCATAGGATAACCCTGGCTCCATCAGTACAGTCCACACACAATGATGTTGTTAAAAAAGAAAAAGAATATGCAGACTTCAGCAACAACTTTCCGCTCATAATCAAATGCGCTATATCTACTGGGTCCAATTCATGGACTTCATATATTCACTGTACAAAATACTCACCCTGTGGTGTGTTGAGCTTGGCAGTTCAAATGTATAATAACGATAATAATACTCATTACGTTAAAATAATTTTTAACATGCGTTTTATTTTTCATTGAGATTTTCTGCTTCTTTTCTCTTCCAAGTTAATCAAATAATTTTCTCGAACATTTTAATCGTATCAGACTCTGTGTCAAGATGAGCTACAATGTCATTCATCTCCATATGAAAATGAATAGTTTGTATTATGTCCAATTCTCATCATGCAGAAGTATGCTGAGCTCCAGGTCTCTGAGCCCACGGTACGCAGTGGAATGACACTGGTAGAGCAACCTAGCGATGACCTTTTCCCATGCGCTTGTCAAAGAAGATCTGTAAGTGTTAGCGTTGAATTTTGTTCTTCTGTGCTGGCTTCAGTCCTTTTTTGAAGCGCTAGAGAAAGCACACTGCCGCCCTCTGATGGCCATAAGGAGCCACTACACAGCAACTGATCGCAAAGCTGGCAGTCAATGCTTCTTGTCCAAAAAGTATTTCCTGCATAGGCTACTGTAGCGGATGGTTCAATGCATTCATTATATATTTACTTCTGTATGTTTAAATCTATCGGATTCACTTTGGGAATCTAATCAGAGATGTCCAGTTGTTTGATTTACATTTATTGGTTTTATATATTGATCAATGCATTGCATCATGATTTAGATGCATCAATACTCAGATAGACAAGTGGTGCAAGTATATGTAGCTGCATTGAATAAACAATTTCTAAGTGTGTGTGATCAAACCTAATTTCTTAAAACGATTGCTTGTTTTTCAGGTCAAGGATGAACTCTGATTGATCCATCATCCAAGTGATGTGTTTTATTAGTATGTATTAATTAAATAATTCGCATTGTGAAAGGATTCATTTGCCTAATTGTGAATTGTTGGAATTTCCTGCTCTGACATGAATGTTAAACGAATGTTTTTATAATAAATCTATTTTTTCTATGTTTGTTTAAAAACGGCCTGTAATCTCATTTTTTGGTCGCACGCATAATAATAAAGTAAGATCATGTCAAGAAAAAGTTGTAAATCCGCACTCCTCACTCCTGTCCGCTAGATGTCAGCCGCGCTTAGTTACATTTTAACCGCGAAATTCAAACGAAGAAGACAGAAGATGGACAAGTTCTGTGAGGTACTTTACATTGTAACAACTGATGACTAGGTCATAATTCCTTCAATACTTACAACAAAAAACCGTTGCCACCTAAGTATCCTCATCAAGTATCCTCATCTCTCAGGAAAAGGTTAAGGTGCAGTTTGGTGTTAAGCTTCTGGACGCCGTGCTGTGCGTCCCTACCCAAGCAGGGGATGTGCGCACGGCGGTCGTCCTGACCCACGGGGCGGGCGGGGACATGGACTTCAAACACCTGGTGTCCGTCGCCCGGGCCCTGGCGTCTAGTGGGTCGCTTTGTCTACGGTTCACCTGCAAAGGTTTAAACCTGCCCTACAGAGTTAGAGCCTACAAGGCTGTGTGGGTAAGAGTGTGTTTGTTAAACTCTGTGTGTGTGTGTGTGTGTGTGTGTGTGTGTGTGTGTGAGCGTTGGGGGGGGGGGGGGGGGATTTAATTGTCACTTTAAACTGTACGTTCATCTGATTGGCCAGGAATACATGAACACGCTGGAGAAGTTCAGCATCAGGCACATATTCCTTGGAGGTAAGAAATTCTTGAGTCCCCGTTCAATATTGCAAAGGTTCCGCCAGCTCTGTTGCATGATGAATAAAGTTAAGACCTACAGACCCTCTATGGTATTGTAGCGGCGGCCAAGAAGCACACGGAGTCCAGCTTTTAGTGAACTGTAGCTCTGTGTCCCATATACCGCACGACTGCAGACTACCTTTATTCAACACCCACAACGTATAAGGAAAACGGCACACCCAACGAACAAACATGTCATAGTCAGTGACGGTGGCGGCAACGATACACACACATGTTAACATTGAACAACACTCAACAACACACAACCAAATAACACCCCGAAACCATTAACTCCACTTAACCTAACGGCAAAAGCCCCTTCTGACAACACCAATTCCCAGGATCCCCTGCGCGACCCCGGAGGAGTCGCCGCAGTATTGTAAAAACAACTTGTAGATCTAAAATCCGCCTTGTCCTCATTTGATTATGATTTGATTATATTTCAAAATTAATCTACTCAACCAAAAAATAAGCAAAAACCATCACATCTGGAATACTTACATGAGAGTGATTTACTTTCCATGCTACTTAATGTGTTAATGTTCAGTACAGCTACTTGAAGAATAAAGATGCTTTACTCGGTCATCATGACAGATGCATTGCGAGACATTTATTTGGTTGACATCTATTATGTCGTTTTATTACCGAGAACACGTGACCTTAGGTCATATGCCCTCTTAAAAACACTACTTTTGTCTGTGCGTTCCACCATGCTAAATGAATGGACACATGTTGGCCTTTATAAAACTTATGTCACCATAAATCCACACCGTCCACAGGCAGGTCCATGGGCTCCCGGGCTGCGGTGGCTCTAGCCCGGCAGCTGAGCGAGGCGGCGGAGGCGGAGGCTGTAGCGGGCGTCATCTGTCTGTCGTTCCCCTTACACCCTCCGGGACAGACGCACGCCCACCGTCAGCGCAGTGAGGATCTCCGGGGACTCCCCGAGGAGATGCCCGTGCTGTTCGTGTCGGGCACCGCGGACGACATGTGTGACAGGGTAAACATTACCCAACGCTCGAATGCATCACCGTGGATAACCCGTTGTGTCTTGACTGTTTCATCAAGTCTGCAACAGTAACACATGGATCTTTGCAATTCCATACGCTTACAGTATTTCGTCTTTTGACAGGCCCTTTTAGAAACAGTGGTGAAGGACATGAAGGCCCCAGTAGATGTTTTGTGGCTCGAAGGAGGCGGCCACGGGCTCGCAGTGCGCGGAAGGTCGGAAGACTCCGTGTTGGATGAAGTGAACTTGCGGGTCGTCACTTGGACTTTGAAGCACGGAGCACGCGTGAAGGACCAGAGCTGAGGGTCCTTGGACTGTACGGCTTCGCTCTTTTGATCTTGAATAAATATCTATCTTAATAGCCTATATTACAGCCTACTACAGACGCGTAATGCACTTTCACGCTTGTGGTCATCACTGCAAGTGCAGAGCCAATAGGTGGAGAGACTCACAAGTCGCTTTGGATATAAGCGTGTATGTAAAGCTTGACCTAGTCCAGCTCCACTAACAGCCGCAACCCCGACTCATGTCCAGCCCATCCCAAACTCAATCATACAACCTGGTAGCATCTGGCTGGCTATTATTAACAGGACCGTAAATAATGCTCGTGTGCTATTCTCTACTGTTGAGAGGTTAACAAATCCCCCAACTGGTGCTGCTAGGGTGCTAACTAGGACTAAAATGAGTGAGCACATCACCCCTATCCCAAGGTCCTTACACTGGCTTCCAGTTATTTATAGAATTGATTTCAAAGCTCTACTTCTTGTTTTTAAAGCACTAAATGGCATTGGACCAAACTATATACTGTACATGACATGTTCATACAGCACACCCCAGCCAGATCACTGAGGTCTCAAAACAAAAATCTTCTGGTTCAAACTACTGCCAAAACCAAATGTGGTGAGTCAGCCTTCAGTGTTTATGCAGCTAAACTTTGGAACAAACTGCCAGAAGAAATTAAACACGCTGCCACAACTTCTATTTTTAAATCAAAACTAAAGATAAGCTCTTCAGTGATACATACTATTAACATTTCTAATGTTTTCCTTCTCTTTTATTTTTATTCTAATCGATTTATACTTCTTTTTATTTATTCTAATGGATTTATATTTTAATGTCGGATTCATATCTGAAATGTCTGACCTTACTGAAGGTCTTTTTAAAAAAATGTTCCTTTTTCTCCCATTATTTTTTATAGTACATGTGTAATTTCATTGAAGGACTTTCATTATATTGTTTGCATGTACTTCTTCACAATAAATTAAACTGTTGTTTTTTTCTCTGTAAAGCACATTGAACTGCTTGATGTAAGAAATGCGCTATGCAAATAAAATTGCCTTGCCTTGCCTTGTAGCCAGAAAGAGCTGTGTCAATAAAAAAAAAAAGTATGCCAACCAAAAACTCCATCTGAACAGAAGATGGCGCCCTGCAGCCACTTCAAAGATTTGAGTTGTAAAACAACTAAATCGCGGAGGGGACGAGATGGGACCAAATAAGGTTGTCCCGATGAGCGGAGAATAGCGGGGCCTAAACGTGCGTAGGCGAAATAAGATAAGGAAAAGAGTTATGACTCATCTTCAAAGAAAAAGGAGGAAAACATAATAGGGCAACGGACTAAATAGTGTGGAATGTATCGTTAGACAGAAATTATGTATGATTGAAGGTTATATAAACATTGAGTCAAGATATGGTACAGTTGTATATGTAGTGGAAAATGTGATTAAATTAGGATAAGCGAGGGGGTGGGGGGAGTTAGATAAATAAAGGAGAGAGCTTGAGCGCTATTTGATTAAGTGGGCTAACTGAAAAGGAAAAGTTACTTTTTTTCTAATGCTACTGGACAATGATTTATGCATTTGTATAGTATGGTGAAAGTAACATGTATGGATGTGTTCAGGGCACCGTTTTACAAAGGTTTAACAAGGCAGGGAGGACAGAGGTCAGGGGTCACAAAGATGGCTCTGCCTGGGGAGCGATATTGATTTAGGGGTAAGGGGATGCTTAGGTTGAGGGTAATGGAAAGGGAGAGGTTACAGTTAGGGTCAGGGGTTGCTATTGGTGGGATTTGAGGGTTTGTTTTAAGTTGAGGGGTTAGGGGTTCTTATGAGTGGGGTTTAGGGTTGGTTCTTCAGTTCTGGGGTTCTTATAGTCGGGGTTTGAAGGTTATTTTCCAGTTAAGGGGTTGTATGGGTGGGGTTAGGGGTTCTTATTGATGGGGTTTCTTTTCAGTTGTGGGGTTAGGGGGTCTTATTGGTGCGGTTTGATGGTTTGTTTTTCAGTTGAGTTCATTGCCAAGGTTGAGTCTAACGATACAGAGCAGGCGGCGCAACATGCTGCCACTCATGAGATCTCCCGGTGTATGTAGTGATTGCTGGCTTAACCTGTTCACATTGATTAGTCAACGCACAACAGGTGTGCTGCCTCACCCTCAGAGTCCCATCAGTGTGACTCGGGCCAGGTGAGGCTGCTTTAACCAGCCAGAGTCCACACACACTCCCACAGTGACTCATATATGTAATGCAAGTTTTTGTGCCAATTATGACAATGAACCCAATTGCTGTTTCAGGTCCGGAAGGAAGACCTCACCATCTCAGGAACTCCAGACAGGTTCCTGTGTCCTATCAGCAGGGTGCAGATGAATGGCCCCGTCATGGCTGCGGGTCCCTCATCAATCATTCAAAAACTATTCATGTTTTCATGTTTCTCATCTTTTTACACTTTCTTGCAATTTGGCGGCAGTAGCTCAGGAGGTAGAGCAGGTTGACTTGTAACCGGAAGGTTGCTATCCCCGGCTCCTCCTAGCTGAGTGTCGAGGTGTCCCTGAGCGAGACACCTCACCCGGACAGCTCCCGACAACCTGGCTGTCGCCTTGCATGGTTGAATACGCCGTCGGTGTCTACGAATTGATGTAAGTCGCTTTGGATAAAAGTGTCTGCTAAATTTAAATGTACACTATACACGTTTAGTTATTTGTATGTTTAATCTTTATCATGTTAGACAAGAGATATCACATGTTATTGATGACATGTCACATTTGACACGGACGTTGTTTGTCAACAGGCTGTTCCTACGAGCGAGACGCCATGAAGCAGTTCCGTAGCGCAGCCTGACCCACCAGAACCCACCTCTCACCCCTTAACCGGCCCTGAAGAGGGCCACAACACGCTGGAAGTGGACCGAGGCATCGGACCCCCCTGTGCGAAAGAGACGGTGTGTTTAGGGTAAGAGGGAGAGGGAAAGACCTAGACACAGGGGATGAATTCACAACCTTTTAATAAGCTTTTGATAAAGTTTATGGAGGACCATTGAGGGGGCTTTAGCTCTGTGTGTTCACGGCTCCAGCTGTGTTTTTATGCCCAACAATAAAAAGCCAAATGCGCTTCGTCTTTCTTAGTGATGCCTTTATTTCCCACGATGGCGATGGCAGGAAGTCCTATTACAGCATGTGGTCACAGCTAAGACAGCTCACAATACTGAAAACATGGCAACGAATGGCGAGTAACATACATATTGTAGTAAAATAGAGCTAATGGCACAATGCCGCCAAACAATATTTGTATTTTTTAAATATTTATTTTGAACTCTTTATTATAAACTGCAACGGATGCATGCACTTAAGCCGAATATTATTCTGAATCGTAAAATGTCTTAGTAGCTGTGCAAAAATAACTATATAAAATATATTGCTTTTACAATGAACCAAGCCAGAGGCGCTGTAAATAAATAAACTACACGGCTAACAACAAGCAGATACAGGGAGGATTTACTTCCAATGTTAATGGCCGATTTATAGAATGTACAAACATATTAAACAAATACATTTTCAGAACACCATCTTCAACAAAACTGTGCAGAAAATAAAAACAATTCAAAATACACGACTGTATACGAGTCAATACACTTGACACAGAACTTCCCTCAAAAGGAAATACGTATTTATAATAATATACACAGAAGTCAGGAGCGACAACATCCTTGCCAGAACATAGGAATGCCCGTCCTACAACATCTCCCAAGTGGACTCTCAGCACCGTGGACTCACAGCCGCTGTGTAACATCTCTGCACGCTAATAACATGATGCTAGCATAAAGGATCTATTGTTTTAAGCACTTGAAAAAAGGCCCTTGATGCATTCTTAAAGTGCTAGCTGTCGCCGTCAAGTCTCTAGGAGTACGGCGTTCTGGACACGCCCACTGAGGTGTCTTCAGCTTGGCTGAACCGTGGAACGTGTTCGCAGAACCGCCAGCCAGCCAGCAGCGGGCCAGGGGTACAGTCTGTGGTCTGTCTTCACCAAAGGGGGGGGGGGGGGGGGGGGCAAGCGTTGGTCGCTCACTTGAATCAAACGAAAAACCTTTTAAAGAGGAAACACGACCGGGGGTTGGTTAGAAAAAAACGAAAAATCGTCTAACTTTCTTTTTTTTTTGCTAGTGTGTGTGCGATGTGACGACGAACCCCGGAAATAAATTAGACGTTGGACTCTATAAACGATCGCTTTGGTTTGATGGCGGAGACGTGGAGGGCCGGGTTGTCCCGGGCCGGGTTGTCCCGGGTCAGTCCGGGCGGAACGGGTGCCGCGCCCATGAACGGGTGCTGCATGGCCAACGCCGGCTTGGACTGTTTGTAGAAGGCGGCCGCCTGGCAGAACTTATCGGCGAAGTCGTTGCCGTGGACGCCGTTCTGCAGGCTGCCCATGGGCAGGGCAGCGTGGGGGGGGGCGGGCTTGTGCGGCGGAGGCTGCTCCTGGTAGGTGCTCAGCATTTTGCCAAAGGGTAGGTCGCAGCTCATGGACTGCATGCCCAGGCCGCGCCCCGCGCTGTGCCCCATCGGGACGTCCATGGAGTGGTTCTGCCAGGTCCGGCCCCCGCACAACGGGCCCTGGTGGCTCTGCTGCATCTGCTGCATCTGCATCTGCATCTGCTGCTGCTGCTGCAGCTGCTGCTGGAAGCGGGCCGTCTTATCCATGACGCCCATGAAGGGCCGGGGCTTCCAGTCGCCGCCGGCCGGCTGGCTGTGCTTGGCCTTGTCCGAGGTCTTGGAGCGGACGTCGGGGCCCAGCTTGCCGCTGTCCGACTGGCTGCTGCTGGAGGCCAGGCTGGAGGTGGAGCTGGACACCCTGACGCTGCCGCAGCCCGCCTGGGAGCCGGAGCAGCCCGCGTCCTTCCCCTGCTCCGGCAGGGGCCCCGAGCAGGCCAGCCCGTCCAGGGAGGAGCCGGAGTGGCCGGACGTCGGCTCCTGGCCCAGGCCCTTAGAGGAGCTGCTGCTGCTGCAGTAGGAGGAGGTCTGGGAGAGGTGCGGCCCGTCGCTGTCGCCGCGGTGGACCATGGCGGTGGTTGCCAGGGAAAAGCGGTCCCCGTACACGGGCTCGTCGGTGGGGGTCGGCAGAGGGCTGATGTCGATGCCGGGGCCCGCCTTCAGCATGCTGGACATGTGTCTGCTGGGCAGCGGGCTGGAGGGGCCGTACTGCGACTTGGATCCGGCGGGACGGCCCCCCGTGGCGCCGCTGCCCCCGCCCATGGAGCTCATGTGCTGGTTGGTCTTGACGATCTGGGCCTGCTTGGTGGACTGGAGGACCAGGCCCTGCTGGGCCAGGGCCTCCCGGTGCTCCCGGGGGTACCGGTGCGGAGGCAGCCGGCCGGGCCCCGGGGGCGAGCCGGGCCGGGCCCCGTGGTTCTGGTGGCCGGTGCTCAGCGTCTCGGCGGGCAGGACCCTGCTGAGGGAGTACGCGTTCTGGGGCCAGTGGCCCTCGGCCTGCAGGGACTCCTCGTCCTCGTCCCCCTCTTCCTCCTCCTCCTCCTCCTCCTCCTCGTCCTCCTCCAGGATGTTCCTCTGACCCTCCAGGCTCCTGCAGAGTCGCTGCTCCGGGTGTTCCGCCTGCCCTTCCTCGGGCTCCATGTCTGAGTCGTGGCCCCCGGAGGCCCCCTGGCTGGTGCCGGCGGCCCCGGGCTGGGAGGGCTTGACCTGGGCGCGCTGCATCTGCTTACACTCCTCCTCCACGCGGGCCAGAAGGCGGCGGATCTCCCGGTTGTTGGGGCACAGCTTGGCCGCCTCGTGCAGGTCGACCATGGCGGCGGTGAACTGCCTGCGGACGGAGGGAGAGACGCACGCCGGCCGCGTTCAGACGTTACCCAGACTGGCAAGAATCGCCGTACAATGGAAATAAACCTCTGTGTGTACACTCAGAACGTCCCTCTCTGATTGAGTTTGTTGCTGGGTGGCTTCATGGGTTAACCTTGTGGGAGCTGTCAGCCTCTTTTAGAACCATCCGTCCTCACTCGAGGCTGTTACAGTGAGCGTCCTCTGCTGGACACAGCTTGAGTTCTACATCAATGCTCCCTCATCGCTTCATTAGCAACTGTCGGATATTGACAGATGAAGCATTCGCTGAATTATTTAAATGCTTGAACAAAAATAATGAATCACACTTTTGAAGGCAAACAGTGTGTGTGTATACACACAAGACCTCCTCCACTACCAGCGGGTTAGCACCGGAATGCTAACCACACACTGACCCTCACAGTGGAGAGACGGATTCAACTATCTAATGAGAGGCCAGAGAATGATCAGGTGGCAGAGAGCCAGGACGACGGGTTAGCCCCTCTGCTCTCACCACGAGAGCCCTTGGATCTTTAGGGACCACAGGGAGTCACCAAATGTTCATCCACTGTTCTTCCATCCTGGGGAATAGGGGATGTTACTCAGGCCAGACGGATGCAAACCCCCTACTGGCCCTCCAACACCTCTACCAACTCCGTCTGGTCTCCCATCTTAGGACAGGCCATGAGCAGCCCTGCTTGGCTTCCAGAGGAACCAGCAGTGCTACGCAGGTAACCATGGGCCTGAGTCAACTCATAGCTGATCACGTTTCAGAGAACCAGGGTTAGCTTTGAAAGAAGTTACAAATTCCCTATGAACTGGCCTCTTACTCAACATTATGTAAATCCCACAGTGCTGCATGCATGATTAGTCCTGCTCTACAAGAAGCCTAGATCAGATAAAACACTTAAGAATGATCCTAAACTGGTTTGGGAGTGTTTGTAAGGATTCCAGGAGATGTCTTGCTGGGTGTGTCCTCGTGTGGACCCCTGGTCTGGGGTGAAGAGGCCTACCTGCTGCTTCTCTTGGCCCGGGCCCGTGCGTAGTAGGCTTCGTATGACTTGGGTTTCAGCTCCAGCGCCTTCGAGGCAAACTCCTCCGCCATGCCAAAGTCCTGCAGACAACAAGACACCGTCAACTACTGCTCCGGCAAAGCTTTTACCGGGGTCGTTAACGAGAAGAAAAGTCGCAACGGTGAGAGTGAAAGTGTGAAAGTAACCAGTTGGTCAGAACTTGAAGGCCAGCACTTCGAACCACTCTGACAGAGCCTAAGAGTACCCCTTAAGGTTGTCATGGAAAAGTACTACACTTCAAAGAGTCTGGCAGCGTGCCACTGTGTGTTCAGGGAGCGACCGCTGCTTTACACTGATGCTACCTCATCACCATTAGCACGTTTTAAACTTGCCCGAAACAATTAGCTCAATGAGAATTTAAGTGATGCCAGGCCCAGATATATTACTTTAATTATTTTTGTTCCAAAAAATACAAATGCATAAATGTGACCATTTAAATGAAAAGACGTGATGAAGTTTTGATCCATGAAGATACATTTAGTATTTAACAGTCTTAAAAATAACTTCAACATCGCATACAGCTGACGACTCAAAGGAACAACACTTGAACTGAATCAACAGGCTAGCCAGGAGCAATATTATGATCGCTAATAGCAACACAGCCTGATGCCTTCCGCCTAGATCTGTCCACACTCAGTCATGTACAGAACACAGAACAGTACAGCAGCCTGTGAACTAGTCCAGTCACTAGTCACCAACGAGTCCTGTTAGCCACCTGTGGTCTCCTTGTGATTCAAATGAAACGAGACGCTACAGACTCGTCGTTGGCTGTTCAGGAGGAAACACGACCAGCCCGGGAACTCACGTTGGTTTTCCTGCGGCAGCGGGAGAGGTTGAGGTACAGCGAGACCCGGAGCTCTTTGAAGGCTTTCAGGTCGTCTCCGAAGCCCTCCCTGGGAAACTTCCGGAGGGCATACTGGTACCTCTGGGCTGCCTCCTTCATCTTCCCCTTCTGCAACACACAGAGAGGAGGAAGAGGAGGGGAGAGGATGAAACGCAGTGAGGACATGAGGCGAGGAGGAAACACGAGGAGAGTTGGAAACACCGAGAGGACATGAGGAGAGGATGAAACGCAGTGAGGACATGAGGAGAGGAGGGACACGAGAAGGAGAGAGGAAGGATCACAAGGATAGGAGAAGAGAGGAGAGGAGGGGAGCGGAAAGGAAGAAACACAAGGAGAAGAGAGGAAGAAACAGGAGAGGAGGAAACGGAGAGAGCAGACGAGGAGCAGAACGAGGAAACACGAGGAGAGGATGAACCATGTTGACGAGCAGAACAGAAACAATAACAAGATGAGGAGATAACAGAGTGTTCACACACACACACACACACACACACACACACACACACACACACACACACACACACACACACACACACACACACACACACACACACAGAATGCACCAGAGTGGATCGTCATCCTGCCAGAAAAACTCAATAAGGTAAATGTCATGCATCCATCATGGTTTACTTGTGTGGCAGTACACGCTCACACAAACCCACACCGGCAACAGACACACCACAAACCAAAACACATCCTTTGTCCTTTCATCTGTGTGTCCTTCATTGAGCCGTGACGTGCAGAAGGCCACCTTTCTTTCATCCAAATCTAAATTAGATCATCATACCCTCACACATCGTCACATTATGACGTACTGGCCGCACACATCCTCACACCCCCACCTCCTGACACCCTCCCACATCCTCCCACTCCCACATCCTCGCTCTCACATCCGGACACTCTCGCAGATCTTCACACCCTCACATCCTTACGTCCTGACATCCTCACACATCCTCAAACTCTCACATCCTCGCACTCTCACATCCTCTCACATCCTCACACTCTCACATCCTCCAACTCACATCCTCACTCTCACACCTCATGTCATCAAACACCCTCAAGTCACCTCACGTCCTTATTTCCTCACGGCTTCACACTTCCCGTCCTAGCACACACATGTATTCACACCCACATATCTCCTCACACATTCTCTCATACCTTCACATACTCCTCACATCCCTACGTCCTTACAACCCCTCACAACACCACACCAAATCCTCAACCTCACTCAATACTACACAGCATGAAGAGCATCTCGACACACACACACACACACACACACACACACACACACACACACACACACACACACACACACACACACACACACACACAGACACGTATGCTTTAGGCCAGGGGGGCCCAAATTCTTCCCAGTGGAGGGCCAAAATGTAATCGTGGGGAGGCTCGTGGGCCAAAATTTAAATTTTTCAGTATATTTAGTCAAATATGTGGGAGGCGGCTGAACAGGATAGGAGCTCAACAGCGCCACCCTACCATCAATGTATCACAATGTTATTCTAGGGTCAGGAATGGAAGTGCACCAATAAATAATATTCAATGAGAGCGAGCGCAGATTCTGAGCGCTGATGGCGGAAAACAATAATATATAAAGTGGGTAAGGCGCGGGCCAAATAAAATCGGGCAGCCCTGCTTTAGGCGGTAGAGCCAAGTGCTCTGATCAGCTGACCTCATTACTGTGATCCTAAACATACCGAACGTATAATACACATGGAACATGTCAAACGCATAACGGTTCATACCTTGTAGAGCAGATTTCCCTCTTCCATCAACTTCTGCAGGAGGATGATGAGGATGTCAGGTTTAGACGTAGCCATGGCCCACGCGGCGTTCCCTGCACACACACACACGCACACACACACACACACACACACGCACGCCAGGTGTTATGTCCACGGCTCTCTGTCTACAGATAGTGGTTGTATTCACGTTGAATTTGGTACGAGGTAAAGTTACCTAAAGATTGTACCTGATCGATCATAAGGCGATGTTCTGTAGCCTTAGGTTATTTTTTTGATTGAAAGCAGTTAAAAAGAGAGAGAAGAGTGTTAAAGAGGAAGAGGAGAGGGGGAAGAGCCCACATGCAGGGAGGGGAACAGGTCCCAGCGGACCAATAGAAACCGAGCATCCTAACTAAGATGCCAACCTCTCCCTGGTCGCTCCACCTTAGTCTTGCTAAAATGCTACAATGAGTAGCTACACTTTGAACTGTGCTACAGGGAAACATTAAAAAGCTCTCTATTAGCACTAAGGATACACTGCTTACTGCACTACAGGGACCATGAAGATGTTTACTATCAATTTAGCAATTTGCATACACGGCTAATTGAGGAAAACGGCAGGAGATGTGTCTACTTAGCAACGCTCAGACAGTTGACTGTTGACTAGATGGTGAAGAGGACTGTTGACTAGCTGTTGAACAGGACTGGTGACTAGCTGCTGAACAGGACTGGTGACTAGCTGTAGAACAGGACTGGTGACTAGCTGTTCAACACCATGCTTTCCATTCAGGTGAAGGTCAGAGGTCAGGAGGTCACATTCTTACATTGGCCCAAAAGCACAGAAATTGATTGAAGAACATGCACATTCAAACAAACACACAAAGAAACACACACAAACACAGACACACACACACACACACAGAAATAAGAGAAATAAAAGTAACTCTTTGCTATGGAGTGAGTCACTGAAAGTAAACTAAAAATAAGCATCATCCATTTGACTGAAGGGAACAAATGCAACCGAATGTATCGCGGGGTCATCTAAATGCACCGCTAATGGATGCGTCACATGCACTCGCACGGCGGCTGCTGCTGCTGTCGGCCGGGGTCCAGGTCGACCGGGAGCTCACCCAGCTTGGCTCCCTTCTTCAGCAGAGTCACCACCACCGACGTGTTCCTGCAGCCGATGGCGCGGTCCAGTGGCCGCATCCCAGAGTAGTCCACGTGCTCCACCACCGCCCCGCGCTCCACCAGGTACTGCACCTAGAGCAGCAACACAGCACCACAAGGTCACTACAGCAGTGCACCTAGAGCAGCAACACAGCACCACAAGGTCACTACAGCGGTGCACCTAGAGCAGCAACACAGCACCACAAGGTCACTACAGCGGTGCACCTCGATTAACAGAGCACCGCAAGGTCCATACAGCGGTGCACCTAGATTAACAGAGCACCGCAAGGTCCATACAGCGGTGCACCTAGATTAACAGAGCACCGCAAGGTCCATACAGCGGTGCACCTAGATTAACACAGCACCGCAAGGTCCATACAGCGGTGCACCTAGATTAACAGAGCACCGCAAAGTCCATACAGCGGTGCACCTAGATTAACACAGCACCGCAAGGTCCATACAGCGGTGCACCTAGATTAACAGAGCACCGCAAGGTCCATACAGCGGTGCACCTAGATTAACAGAGCACCGCAAGGTCCATACAGCGGTGCACCTAGATTAACACAGCACCGCAAGGTCCATACAGCGGTGCACCTAGATTAACAGAGCACTGCAAGGTGATGTAGCTGAATCTGGTTCTTGACTCTTTTGACTTTCAGCTGGAACCCAAAGTGGCTCGCAGTGTGTTAAGGTGTTATTAATGAGCAAGTAAAGGGGTTCGGCATCTTGCTCAAGGCCTCCAGACATCAGGGCTCCAACCTGAAACCAGACACTCTAACCCCCAGACTCTACTGCCCCCTTCAGGAAACCCTCCCGGCGTTCCGAGACCAATCTTTGTTATCTGCGAGCGGCCGACGTACGATGTCTGCGTCTCCGTAGAAGGCGGCCAGGTCCAGCGGCGTGCGGCCGTTCTTGTCCGTGTGGTCGATGACGGCTCCCTGCTCCACCAGGAACTGCACCACGTTCTGATGGCCCTTCAGACACGCCCAGCTCAGCGGTGTCAGGCCCTCCCTGTCCACAGAGGTCAGAGACGCGCCTACGGACGGAGCAGCAGCAGTCAAACATGGGCTCCATCACTCCGTTCACTTTGTTCTGTTATCCTCAGCTGAGGAACGGTACCGACAAATATTTCCCCCAGGATCAATTAAGAAATCTGAATCTGAGTGTTAATTAAAACAATACAAGTCACCGACAGTACATTGTGGATCAGTGGGAATCGCTAGAGGCAAGGACTTTGGTGCAATCAATGTCAATTATAGGGCAGCAATGACTGTAACGCGCGCACGCACGCACGCACGCACGCACGCACGCACGCACGCACGCACGCACGCACGCACGCACGCACGCACGCACGCACGCACGCACGCACGCACGCACGCACGCACGCACGCACGCACACACAGGAAAATTGCCCTTAATATAAAACCCGGACAACAAGTTAAACGATGGGAGATGTTTAAGAAGTATTCCAAGTTAAAGAAGTAAAAATCCTCTTGCTTGTGAATTGCACGTGATGGTACGTGTGTGATATCTCACTCTTGGGGTTCACCCTACCAGCGGGGAGGGGAGTTAAGATAAATGAGTGTATTCATGTTAATGTCTTGTTGTGATGTCAAGATACATCACAGCCCGCTAATTTTATCCAGATGACTCCGGTGGTGTCGCAGCGGCTGGACGTGACGGATGAAACGGACGACCGGTGGAGACCGGTCCATTAGTTACCGTCACCATGGTTACGCTGGCCATAGGGAGGTGGGGGGTGGGGCTGAGTCACTACTGAAGGAGTGGGTCCTTCATTTAGATATTATATTGGGTCAATCACCTCATTATATTTGTGTAACTTTCAGTTAATTAAAAGAGAAAACGGTGGATCATTTTGTGGCATGGCTCAGCTGGCGCTAGTTGTGATGGGGTCTTTTATTTGGCAGTGTATATGTGTGTTAGAACTGAGCGTTGTACCTTTAGTGAGCAGGAAGTCCACGGTGCTGAGGTGTCCTTCGCAGGCAGCCACCATCAGCAGAGTCCGGCCCTGCTTGTCGCTGATGTTCACATCCGCACCGTGCTGCAGCAGCAGCTCTGCAATCTGCAACACACACAAAAGTCAAACAGCGAGTTCAGTCTAACGATAGTTCGAAGTTAGCAGCCTTAGAGAGAGAGAGAGAGAGAGACTGACAGAGAGAGAGAGAGAGAAAGAGAGCGAGAGAGAGACTGACTGAGAGAGAGAGAGAGAAAGAGAGAGAGAGAGAGAGAAAGACTGACAGAGAGAGAGACCGACAGAGAGAGAGAGTACGAGAGAGAGAATACGAGACAGAGAGAGAGACCGACAGAGAGAGAGAGAGAGAGAGCAAACGAGAGAGAGAGAGAACGAGAGAGAGAGAGAGAACAAGAGAGAGAGAGAGGGTCAGGGGTCGGAGGTCGGGCAGAGCGCTCACCTGCCAGTGTCCCTGTCTGACGGCGCAGAAGAGCGGCGCCACCCCGCGGCGGTTGGCCTGCTGCACGGCGGCGCCCTCTTCCAGCAGGTAGACGCACACCTCCAGCTTCCCCCGCCCCGCCGCCGCCGTCAGGGCTGGGAGGCGCAGCATAGCATGGTTAGCTTGGTTAACTTGTTAGCATGGATAGCTTGGCAAGTGCCGATCCCGTTGTCAACACAGCACCACTTCTTTAAAGGGGACATATCATACCACCAGGTGTGAGTGGGATTAGCCCTTGCAAGCCGTTTTGATAATCTGCCCCATATGACATCACTAGTGGGCGTGTCCACCTAGATGTGTGACGGATAGATGGGCAACGTTTGCTACAGTCCACTGGGTAGGCTGGTGGACTGATCTATCCAGCATGCATCTAGGTGGACACGCCCAATAGTGCTGTCAGAAGACGCAGATTTTCAAAACGGCTTGTAAGGGCTAATCACACTCACACCTGGTGGCATAATATGTCACCTTTAAACATTATCACGGTATAGTAAGTATAGCATTCTGACAATTAGCATTATACTTTAGCAATTTAAGTGCTGACAACAGATGCTGGAAGTTTGTTGAGGTAACAAAAACCCAACAATTATAGATGGTTATTAAAATGACAACCCGCCCCCTCAAAAGAAGCCGTCTCAGTCATTTCAGATTAAGAAGAGTGTACTGATCTAACCGCACATTTCTACATTGGCTTGAATGCTTCATTCGAGCATTAGACAACAAAGAAAAACATCACAAACACCCTTCCTAAATGGAACATTATGCTGTTTCAAAAAAAGAAACTCAGCTGAAACCCAGCGAATCGTAAAACAGAAAAATGACAGCTTATCGCTCACACTTAGACTGTAGACTCTAACGCGGCTTCTCCTCAGAAAGCCAAACCAAACTAGCTTTGACGTTTGCAGCGGGCAAATATTGACAGAGCGACCGGGAGTACGGTGACAGATTGGGGAGGTCTTAAAATAGCATTAGCAGCCTTAAAGACACCCAGATCCACACCGGGAAGAACACCGCAATTCCGCACCAAGGTCACCTCACGAAGACTTTGAGAGCTCATCGGGTCCCTGACCTGAATCCATCCATCTGCACGGAGCTCATCTAAGATCCCAAACCAGCCCTGCATCCACCTTCTGCATCACAACAAGGAGAGAGATCTCAATGTAGGACGGAGCACCCACACTGGCTTTGCAAACTCTGCAGCAGAAGCAGAAGTGGCTTCACTTGTCCTGGATGACTGAATGAGCTCATAGACACACAGGTCTCGGCGTGGCCAGGTGGAAGCGTTCCACTTAGTGACAAAGTCTCGTATAAGGTGAACGCGCCTCACCACTCTTTAATGTCACCTGCATGTGACGCATGTTCGCGTCCGGGGAAACAAGGAACACAAAGCGAATGGGATTGCCTCCATCCAAACCAGACGATATTAATCTCAGCGCTGCAGGTTTTGCAAGTACTGTGGGTTCTGCGGGTCACCGGTTCTCTCTGGGCCTCTGCAGGTGAGGCCCAGAGACAGCAAGACAAAAACACCAGCTAAAGCCCTACTTCAGCGGTTTTCTACTTCACCAATTCAGACGATAATTATCTCAACGCTACAGGTTTTGCAGGTTCTTTGGGTTCTGTCGGTTCCGCGGGTCATGTCTGCGTGGCTCAGATTAGGCCCAGACAGAGAAGGAGATCTGATGAGAGGTTTCCATTGCACGGTGAGCAAGACAACCACCAGCTAAAGCCCTACTTCAGCAGGATTCCCAGGACCCCCCCTAACAACCTCCAGAGGTCAACGTGAACCACAGGGGACGGTACCCTGGGGTCTGACCAGAGCGGTGAGAACCGCTGAACTCTGGGTGTAAACCACCAGGACGGTGTGAAGCATTCATTCTATGGAGTTAGAGAAGGGGAGTAGATGGCAGGGCTGTAGGAAAACTGTTAAGAGTTGACAGAGTTTTTGGCCACAAATGATAATTAGGATGTGAGTGACAATAATATGGAGTCAGTTAGCAGGATCTTAGGATAGGAGCGTAACGGCCTCCAGTGAACTGGGAGCCTGTGTGTGTTGGTGTGTGTGTGTGTTTAGTAAAGTGTGTTTCTGTCTTCCTGCGTAGCATCCCGAGTCTTGTGGTCTTTATCTTCCTGTAGCAAGAAGCCCCGGCTACGAAACACCCCCACCAACATCACGCTGCGGGGAACCATCGCACCATAAACAACAGCGCTAACTAGTTACCCGAGGCAGCATTCATCCTGACGCCGCAGTGAGAGATGGTATCGTTTAAAGGGATTCCCGCTGTGGAAGCAGGAGACACGGGGAGAAAACATTGCATCGGCGCGGCCGTTCGTCTGGCTGCGTTTGGTTACGATGAAGAGTAGTGGGTAATAGGGGGCTCCTCTGCATTATTGCACAATCAATGCTCAATTTGTACGTTCGTACAAACAGCCTCTTGTGTGAGGGCTTATTAAACACCCTATTAAATACATTAGGAAGGTTTGATCGATGCTGGAGGAGTTCATCGGGGGGGGGGGGGGGTTCAATGTGATGCACCAGCAGCATTAAGAGAAGTATAATTAATCCATTTTCATGCAAATGAGAAGTGTCTTTCTTTAGCTCAAGAGCAGATTTTAACAGATTTAGTAAAAGTATAATTATAGTGTCAAAATTATTCCAACATTTTCATACAGGCAAACCAGAAGAGTTTTCTAGTTACACACCTTTATCAGCACACAAAAGTCTGCATACATCTACACATTTACGTGTTTCACAAAGGGCAGGAAAGCTATTTTTCATTCATTCATGCAAATTACGTTGGCCTGGCTCTGGGTATTTTCGAACAGGAACGTCCTGCATTAAAAGGGATTACAATTATTACAAATGTCCTTGTTTTTCTAATCATTACAGATTCAATGAGCTGGCATCTATTGACAGACACATCCATCTCAGTCAATAAACTAGCTCATGAATAATACTAGATCAATTATATTAGAGGAATAATACTACATTGATAATACTACACGATGAATAAAAGGTGAATAGTGCTCTGATCTAGGTAGTCCTGATCTAGGTAGACAAGGTCTAGGTAGACCAGGTCTAGGTAGTCCAGCTCTAGGAAGTCAAGGTCTAGGTAGTCCAGCTCTAGGTAGAGAATCTCTGGGTAAAACAGCGCTAGTTGGACCAGCTCTAGGTAGTGAAGCTGTAGCATTCTGAGAAGGTTTTTTCCCTGGACTTTGCAGGGCTGCGGAATGCAATCTTGCTTCTATTCAAACATGAGAGGCACTCACACTGGCCCTATTTGCATAGAAATGTTATTTTTCAGTGAATTTTAAATAGAAATGTGATTTTTCCCTGAGACTGCTTGTCGTTTACTGAGGGAATCATTTCAGGTCCAATTATTTAAGACCATATCGCCGTCTCCACTTTAGACTGCAGGTTGAGACAAGGTTAGAATAACAATTCTGCATAATGAATTGTGCGAAAGAACAGAAACAAAACAATTTGGGTTATTACAGTGACTCAACCAATCTGCTGCTGCCTTATCAGCCCGCCCCCTACCCACGCACGCACGCACGCACGCACGCACGCACGCACGCACGCACGCACGCACGCACGCACGCACGCACGCACGCACGCACGCACGCACGCACGCACGCACGCACGCACGCACGCACGCACGCACGCACGCACGCACGCACGCACACACACACACACACACACACAAAGCAGCAAGCCGTGATGTCTACTCAGAGAAAAAGTCTCTCCTCCTCAGTCATCAAGCGACAAATCAGTAAGCAGACGAGACATCACCACCACAAGGTCCTCTCTCAATGCCGTCTGCTGTAAGAGAGACCTGTTCTGGGCTGGCAGGCGGCCTGGAGGCAGGGAAACTAGCACCGTGCACCCTGCTCTCCTCTCCATTACTGGCCTGACCGGCGTCTCTGGCCCTGCAGAGGGGGAGTCTGCCGGGGGGCACGAGAGTCTGATGTGGGGGGGCAGGGGAGCAGCGTGTGGCGCGGTGGCTACGGAACAACTCTGCTCGCTCTGGCTGCTTTTAAGTCCCGCCCCGCGAGAGAGCTAACACACACACGCGCGCGTTTATCTGTGCCTTGGGGTTTTAGGCCAGTGCTAAAAATTCAGGACATGAATTTTGAAGTAATACCACTTAGGGAGGTGTCGGTACACCAAAGAGTTTGTTGTTGTTGCGCGAATCGGCCGCTGTGTAGATGTATTTGTTCGGGTTCAAGGTCTGTTAAGCCGTGATTTATTTTTACACTACAAAGCGGAATTTGCAATACGTTTTCTTTTTTTGGGTTGCCAAGTTAGGTATGCATCCCCCGCCGCCACACTATATCAACGCCGACTCCTTTGTTACTTTTCCAAGAAACTCTTTTGAACACCGTGTTGCTTTCTTCCTCTCCGCAGTCCAGAGGTTCTGTTCATCTCATTAGTCAGAGACGAGTCTCCCGCTCAAAGTTACCGGTCCCCCGGTATCAGGAAGGAAACGGAACAAAGCGTTTTCGAATCTTTGTTCACCGATTAAACACTGTCCCCCAGAATTCTCCGGAGAGATGGGAGATGAGAATTGATCATTCAGAGCTTGTTCCATCGATAACATTTCACCGCTGTGCTGAAGCGTCGCTGGCCAAAGTGTTTGAGTGTCTAAATGTGTGAAAGTGTTCAATTAAAGAGCCAAGGCCAAGCGACTTCTAAAGAGAAAAGCACCGACGCTATTTAGCGGAAGTGAACCAAAAACAATAGTACGGAAAATATACTGAAGCAGAGGACGGCAGTTACCCCAAAGTAAAACAGACAGGCAAAGTCAGTCCGACTCCAAAGGGAACTCTTTACTTTCAGTTCATCAACCCCTGAAGCACCCTGTGCGACGGACACCAGAGGGTCTTGTCTAGCGGTCAGCGAGGGGAGCTAATACGGACTGGAACGGTGGTGCGGTGGAACAGATGGACCCTCACGTACCTGTCTCTCCCCACAGCGTATCATGCTCGTCCATTTGCACCGCATGCTCATTAGTCAACGCCAGCAAGTCCCGCACGACCTGCCAAAGACAAACCTTTGATTAATGGCGGTTTTCACAAGCATACGATATCAAGTAAACCTTGAGAAGGAGCTCTGCTGCGGCGGCGTGTTTTCTGATCTTTTTTTGCGCAGCGGTAAAGGAACCGCCCCGTCTTGGGACGGCTCGGTTGAGGCGAGGTGACGTGTCAGGTGACGTGCACAGAGTGGGTATCCAGGGGGCGGCTGACTGCTAGACCGTGCAGCTCAGTGACCCGTCTGAAGGGCTTCTACCTCTGGCCTCGGCAGAGCTCCAGCGTGATGCGGGTCGGGAGCTTTTACCGTTAGCATTCAGCGGCGTACTGCGCCAGGCCAGGGCGGCGCGACCCTGCCAACGGCTAATCTACTGGCTGGGTTAAGTGGGGTACAGCTAGTGCTGTTTGCTAGCAGTGGTGGGAACAACGGAAGGAAAGAACTGAAACTGGAGCATGAGAGGTGAGCTATTATGTGCATGTGTATGTGTGTAAGAGTGTGTTTGTGTGTGTTTTAGAGTGAGTGAGTGAGTGAGTGAGTGAGTGCGTGTGTGTCGGCGCATGATCCCCCTGCGTGCGTGTGCGTGTGTTTATGTGCGTATATGTGTGTATGCGTGCGTATGTTTGTCCTGCAGGTGCGTGCCCCCCGTGGTGATGGGCGTGTGTGTGTGGGTTGTCTTGCTGACCTGCGTGTGCCCCATGCTGGCCGCTGCCACCAGGGCCTGCTGCAGGGCCTTGCCCTTCTGCCCGCCGGGGACCTGCTGCTCTCCGGGGCCCCAGTCCAGCTCCAGGAGGTACTGCAGCACCTCCGCGTGGCCCCGCAGCGCCGCGTGCACCAGGGCACACTGCCCGCTCTTATCCACGTGGTCCAGCTGCGCAGCAGACGGTAAACGGTAAATGGGCCGCATGTACATCAACGCTTTTCCAACCCGTAGCCACTCTAAGCACTTTACACTATTGACTAACATTCGCCCGTTCACGCACACGTCCACACACCGACGGCGGTGTCGACCGTGCAGAGCGACAGCCGGCTCGTCGGGAGCAGTTAGGGTAAGGGGTCTTGCTCAGTGACACCTTGACACTAGGACATTGGTTCTCAAAGTGCGGCCCGCGGGCCAATGGCGGCCCGCAGAAACGTTCCTGGTGGCCCGCAATGACATACAGATGTAAGTAAAATAAAAAATAAAAGTTTTTTTCTTTTTTTTCAAATTATCATATCAACATTAATTTAAACAAAAATAAATAAATATGAAGAGAAAAGTCGACTCTCTAGCTTTCAATTAAATCCTGTTACATTTGTTAGTTATAATCCGACTGTACATTACTTTGAACGGATGAACCTCAGTTTCGTGATTTAGACCTCACTTGACCTCACTCCCAGAGGTCCACGGTGCAATGTTTTTTTTCACCACTGGGATGCTGACAGCGTTTGCCGCCTGATTTTCTTTCCTTGTGTATGTGTCTGTGTGTCTGTAACTAGCAACCGTCCTAGTACCAGCCTACCCGCTCTACCTCCTGAGCCACATGCCACAACACAGCGTTAACGCCAGGTGAGCGAGGACTAAGGATTCTGCCTTCACCCAGATACCTATGTACATACATATTGTGATGGATGTAGCAATCAATGTATATACTAATTACAGACCGATACATTGTTAATTAAGTATTTTAAATTAAATGATTTATTCTACTTTTTGGTAAGGAGTGCTAATAGCGGCCGCAGGTGCAGAACAACGCAGTGTTGGAGGGATTTAAAGCAAGGAGAGTGTTTGTAATTAAACACAGGAGGACTTTTCTCGGGATAAAAATGCCTGGCAAGCGCTTCAATGAAAACTCATGATTTTTGGCAGCGATCGCGGTCGTGTTCTGCGACGCATTCTGCGACGCATTCGTCTCCAAACATTCATCTCGAAACTTTCGTCTCGAAACAATCGTCTCAAAACATTGGTACGTGAACACCCGGCAGACTCTCTACACCGGTAACGTCCCAGCGTCCCCCCCGTCCCCGGCGTACCTTGGCGCCCCGCATGCAGAGCAGGCTGACCAGGCCCAGGTGGCCGGCGGCCGACGAGAAGCAGAGCGGGGTCATGCCGTTCTCCGAGACCGCGTCCACGCTGGCGCCGGACTCCAGCAGCAGCGCCGCCATCTCCAGGTGGCCCAGGTGGGCCTGGACGCACAGCACCGGGGAGTTGGTCAGCACCTCCGTGCGGTAGTTCACGTTGGCCCCGCCCAGCATCAGCAGCCGGCTCACCTGACGGGGGCCACATCGACGAGTTCAAGTCAAGTCAGCTTCAAGTCACGTTGTTTTATCGTCAAACGCACAACTTTACAGGCAAAGCGGTCATGGCTGCCAATATAATGTTTGTGTCCCAAACTCTCCATAGCAATGCAATAGTATAAAAAATAAAATAAATTAAAAAATAGTATAAGAAAAGAGTAAAGGCGAGGACAGGTAGTGAGGGTTAGGTTGCAATCAACAAAATAACATTTTTAGGATTTCTAATAACATCTATTCTATCCCATGGATGGTAGAAGTGTAGGGATGTATTTCATCATTCCAAAGCAACTGATGACTTTAAGGATTAAAGAGTAATAAACGCAGTAAGGTGTTGCTTGAGGTTGAGCCGGATGAATGTTGGATTAGGAGGCATAATGTACAGTACTGATTTACATGAATGATTAACTTCCCTGGACGGAACAAGGTCACTTCACTATGTAGCAGCATGACTGATGTCATACTTTGAGCGAGAGGGAGAGAGGGAGAGAGGGAGAGAGAGAGAGAGAGAGAGAGAGAGAGAGAGAGAGAGAGAGAGAGAGAGAGAGAGAACAAGTGATGAGTCCCCACTTTAGTGCTGATGCTGAGGTACCATCATGTTTCTAGTAGACAGAGCTCATCACTCACGCCTAACGACTTCCTGAAAGGCCAACGTGTCTCTTATCCTCGTCTTCGGGGAGCAGAGTGGAAGGCAAACACATCGCCGGGATGATCCAAAGTATTAAGAAGCTAATAAATAAATAACATGTCCTGGCGCCACCATTATCGTGGCTTTCCTGTTTATTAAATGACTGCTAATCTCAGCGGGAGGGGGGTAATTACTGGGCCTTATCCTCGCTGCAGAGAGAAGACGGATCAGACTAACGACTGGGGAGGAAGACACAAATGCATCTCTCGTCTCAACGGCGACATCAATCAGCGAGGCTAACTCATCACCCTGAGAGAATGCTTCCAGGAACCCAACTCCGGGCTAACACACACACCCTGACACCATCAGTGGTATTAAAAAGCCCTAGGGGGGGGCCGTGTTGAGAGCAGATGCCAGCAGTTTCAGGACACAATTATTCAGTGTGATTGGATAGTCTGTAGGTATCATGGACCAGGTAGGATGTGTGTGTGTCCTAGAGAGAGAGTTTGTGTGTGGGTCAGTTTTTGTGTGTGTGTGTGTGTGTGTGTGTGTGTGTGTGTGTGTGTGTTTGTGTGTGTGTGTGTCTTGATGCTGGGTGTGTAAAGGTTCCTCAGAGAGGTGTGTGTGTGTGTGTGTCTTGATTTTAGGTGTGTACAGGTTTCTCAGGGAGGTCTATGTATGTGTGTGTGTGTATGTGGGTGTGTGTGTGTGTGTGTGTGTGTACCTTGACGTTAGGTGTGTACAGGTTCCTCAGAGAGGTGTGTGTGTGTGTGTGTGTGTGTGTGTGTACCTTGATGTTAGGTGTGTACAGGTTCCTCAGAGAGGTGTGTGTGTGTGTGTGTGCGTACCTTGACGTTAGGTGTGTACAGGTTCCTCAGAGAGGTGTGTGTGTGTGTGTGCGTACCTTGACGTTAGGTGTGTACAGGTTCCTCAGAGAGGTGTGTGTGTGTGTGTGTGTGTGTGTGTGTGTGTACCTTGACATTAGGTGTGTACAGGTTCCTCAGAGAGGACAGGGCGGCTGAGAGGCCGTCTGCGCTGCAGCTGATCCAGAGAGCCTGCAGGACACTGGAGGACACGCCCGTCCTCTTACTCTGACCCTGGACGGAGACCACACACACACACACACACACACACACACACACACACACACACAGAACAAACACACACACACAAACACATAAAAAACACACACACACACACACACACACACAGACACACACAGAAACACACTCTCACAAACACACACAGAGATGCACATACAGACACATACACATAATACACAAACACACACACACAAACAAAAACGGACGCACACGCACACACACCCACACACACACACAACAGAAATCGATGAAGCACAACACATCATATCCCCATCTAGATGCTTATGTTACACTATATTATCATCTCATAAATAAACCACACAAACACACACATACAGAAACCCAGTGATACTGCTGCATGTGTAATGCCACCCATGCCGTGCTACCTTGAAGATGTGAGCTTTGAGGATGTGGTGGCCCAGCTCCATCGTCTGCTGCCGGTTCAGCTTGCCCTCCTGCCGGGACAGCATGAAGGCCATCAGGGCGTGGCCGCTCCTGCGGAACAAACACAGGCTACGTTCAGCGAGCATCCACACACTGCGGTGCTCGTGGAAAACGTCAATACATGAACACATACAGCTCGGATAGGCCTCGGAATGAACCTTGCGTTGTGTGCTTTAAGCAACACTGTAAGTTTTTGGGAAACGGATCCTCCTCAAGCTGTTGTCAATGCTAACGCTCATGCTAACCAGAATGCTAAACCTAATACTAATGCCAAACTAATAGCACTACTCATGCTAAACCCAATTTTAATGCTAAGCCCAATGCTCACGCTAAACCTAATGATAATTTAAGTATGTTTCTCTTATGCATGCACTGGTGTAGTTATAGTTATAGTCGGCCGCTTAATAGCCTCAAATAAAAGAGTTCTTGACAGGGAAATGCAATTCAGTTGTCCATTTATTGCCTCCATTCAACACATGGTTTTCTTGTCAGTAACGCATGAGGGAGGCAGGACTGGAGACACCGGAACGCCAGTTCAGGTCTGCATTTAACAGGCAGTGATCAGTGAAGATTGATCAGTCTATACCTGAGCACACTAGAGCACTTACTCCAATCAAGAGGGTTATATAAGGTCAGTGGTCTCTAAGCCCTCTAGGGGCACTGTTCCTCAGCGGGAACACTGAACACTTCACAACGATAATGCTAAACCTAATACTATGGCCAACACTAATGCTAAACCTAATGCTAATGCTAACACTGGGGCTAATTCTTAACCCAGTACTAATCGCATCTCATAACAAAACTCTTGACTATCCCCTTGTGTGTTTTGTGTGTGTAATTCATAATCTTCTTGATTCATCAAAGTTCTTTGAGGTTTCCTCCAGTCTGGAGCCCCGAGTCAAAAGGGGGTTTCAACATCATCACAGAGTGTTATTCTGTCCAGCGCTGGAGAGATTAGAGATAGAATACTGTCTAGGCGTCTCCAAGCCTCCCCATTCTGTACTGGGAAGTGTCTGTCGGACGGGTGGGGATAGAGGAGGATGATGGAGGGGGGTGATGGGGGTGGGTGATGGGGGTGGGGGGGAGAGAAGGGGAGGGGGCACATTCGATAGAATGCAATCTTTGTTCTCCTCCCTCCCTTCAGCAGTCTCTCTGGTGTTAATTAAGGCAGAACTTCATTAAAAGGCCACGCATGATCGCTGCTCGCTTTGATTGAGCTAAAAACCTTGCTATTAGTTCCTTAGCTTTCAGTGTGTGCGTGCCCGCGTGCGCGCATATGTGCGTGTGAGAAACTGAGTGATAGTGTACGGGAGTTCATTTTCTTAAAAAGAAACCATGAGAGAGAATACAGTCTTTTTTTTCCTACTCGTCCATTCCCTCAGAAGAAGTTCCCCGCTAGATGATTGGGGGGGCTTCCGTGACCACGGTGAATGGCCGTGTGTTGGAAGGCGGATGAAATGCTCTGAGAAGACAGAGCTGTCGGGCCCAAGGGCCCTAGTGGCTCGGCGGAGGGGCCCTTTGGAAACTAAGCCGGGAAGACCCTCAGCGGAGAACAGGAGGGGGGCCACCAGAGTGGAGACTGCGGTGACCTCATCCAGTCATTAGCAGCGCACTCGGCCGTGGCTGACGAAGGGAGGGGAGGAGAGAGGAGGCTCCTGAATGACAATAAGGTGCCAGGGGCCACTGAGGGCAGGAGAGAAATAACAGGGGTCTGCCGACTTGATCCGGCTCATCTACCCCCCAGAGAACACGCTGATAATAACTTGTTCATATTCACATTGCGGATCGTGTTCGTTAACCATAACTCATAGTCCAATTTGTAACTTGTATGAAATAAAAGGACTGGCTGCTGCTGCAGGTAGCTCTGACTAACAGTGATCTGAGAAGCACTGCTTTTGGATTCTTTGAACCTTTTACTTGGAATGAATTGCAGTGCGATTTGAGTGCAATTTGAGTAGTGTTTTAGCTGGTTTATTACTATTATTTATTTGATGTTATTCTATTATCTATTCTATTATTGTAATTATCTTGATTGATATTATGCATTTGATATTGTTTGTTTGATGTGTTGTTAATCCATTCTGTACTCAGGTCTCTCTTGATAAGGAGATCTCCATCTCAGTGTGACTGATTCAATAAAGTCTGCTCGAACCGCCACTCTTTGGACTTTTGGGCTTTCAGCTTTTCCCTGAAGCTATTCCATTAAGCTAACATCAAACAGACCCGTTAATGCACGCACAAACACAGGTGCATGAGTGCAGTCCCTCTTACACACACAGACTCACGGACACACAGTCAGACACAGACACACACACACAAACACAAACACACACACACACACACACACACACACCATCCAGATGGAGCTTGGGTCTGTAGAGCAAAGTTGACAGGATGTATGGTCATGCTACCTGCTGCCGCTGATGTACATTTAAAGGTGAACCGCAGACAGAAGAAAGATTGCAAGTCAACGGCTGTTCCTGGATGTAAGCATAAATCCTGCTATTGGACTCTCAGCAGAGCTCCCTGGGGACATGAGATCGGCCTTCCTAAACGCTCCGGTATAAGTTTTAAAAAGGCGAGTTCGAAAAGTTGAAAAAAGATAAGTAATGCGTTGGATAAATGTACAGTAAAGTTCCTCCTGCTGGGAAGAAGCGAATCGAGCTGGGGGAGCCTGGAATGTTTTAATGGCTACAGAAACAGTGAGCTAAGCTGTTGTGTTTGTGTGTTGAGTTTGAGCTGATGTTATTTACAGACTGAAGCAGGAAGGAGGAGGAGGTGTACTGCGCGCTGCCGTTCCACAACCGTCTCCTGGCAAACATTGACTTTCTTTTTTTGGCAGATGCAAGTCCTCTCAGATGACATCCATTAATATTACAATGTTATGACTAGCCGACTCCATTTACCTCGCACTGTCCAGATGGGGAAATCTGCTTCATTGAGTTCATATGTGCATAAATGTATCGTATGTCTTTTTAATGATCACATTAACAGTGTGTGTGTGTGTGTGTGTGTGTATGTGTGTGTGTGTATGTGTGTGTGTGTGTGTGTGTGTGTGTGTGTTTGATCCAAACAGATCGTCTCTCATCAGCAATGTGCTGAAAATACTGAATTGTGTATAAGGGCTTGACGTACGCCTGGGCATTGCTCTGGCAAGGAAATGATTCTATTGAGTAACACTAGGGTCCCATTCGAACACACTTTGAACACATTGCAGACGCATTCACACAGCTTAAACCAGAGAGATCAGTGGTAGTTCATGTAGTTATTCAGTAGTAAGTAGTTCAGTTCTAAAACTGACCTGGTACAGAGAGTGGTAGTCAGTAGTGCTTCATGTAGTTCATGTGGTTAGTCAGTAGAAGCTAGTTAAGGTTTCAGACGTACCTGGGGTCACAGAGGAAGTCGGTGCTCTCGCCGTCCGCTCGCCACACCAGCCACTCCCTGAAGGACGGGTGGCAGAACATGCGCGTCTTGTCCCGCCGCTTGATCAGGAAGCAGGCCAGCAGCTCCATGCGCTGCAGGAAGTCCTCCCAGGGCAGCTCGCCGCGCACGCTGCCGCCGTTCACCGCGTGGAACAGCTGCTCGTCCGTCATGGGGTGCAGCGACGCCAGCGCCACGTTGAGCACGGGCAGCGAGCGCTCGAACGCCGAGTTGGTCATGAACTTCATGTTGCACTGCAGCTGGTACAGCTCGGCCAGCGACACCGGCACCACCTTGTAGCCCGAGCTCTTGATGACAAGGTGGCCCCGCTGGAACAGGTCCAGCGTGAGCTTCAGGTACAGGTAGGAACCCTGGCTGCGGGCCCCCAGGTGGCTGCTCAGCTTGCTGACCACCAGGGGGTCCGCCTTGCCGTTCAGGCTGATGTTGTTCATGATGTCGCGGCTGCCGTGCACGCGGTACTGGATGTAGGCGTTGAGGTCGCCGTTGATCTCGGGGTTGTCCTGCACGTCGTCCAGGGAGATCTTGGGGAAGGGCAGGGGGCTGGTGATGTCCTGTCGGGAGATAAAGGAGAACCATGTTGCGAGGTGTGTATGGCGGGGGGGCCTCGTGTCCGGCGCTGGAACCCATTTGAAAGCCGATGGCGAGGCGCACAGCAGGAGGTCTGTCTGGAGGAAACACTGATTTCTGCTGCTGAGTGACTGCTGGAAGGTCAGCTGGCAGCGGGGGACGGGACGGACCGCGCTGTGTGGATGGAGCTATCAACCCGGAGCAGAAAGCTGCTGCTGAGATGGATGCAGTGGTAACCAGAAAACTCAAAAACCCCAAACCCTAGGGGGTGGAGGGGGTGGGGGTTGCTAATGGACAGACCCGGGCCAGCACCTAATCCTGCTCTTCAATTTCCCTCCTGGGGGAGAAAGAAATAACATAAAACACCTTAATCCCCCCGAGGCCAGTCTCTCCAAGGACTGAAGCAACATCGCCTCAGTGAGATAGACACCCTGCTCTCAACATCCTTCTCCTGACAACACCCAGCAGGTAGGTAGACAAACACATACAGCACACACACACACACACACGCACACACACGCACACACAAACACAGCTCCTGATACGTAATCCACAACAAGGCCAAGGTGCTGGCAACACCTCACGATGAGGCCTGGTATTAGTCTCAGGGAAACCGAAGTCATTACGATGAACTCTTTATCTGCGCCGAGATCCTTCCTCCGCTGTGAAGGGAGTGATCCCCCACCACCCCTCAAACCCCCGCCTCACTCTCCTCCGGTCTCATGGCCAGGCCGCGGGCGGCGTAATGGAAAAGTTTTGTTTATTCTTTCGTTTTTTGGGGGTTTAGCATTCAGCCCCATCATCTGACGAGAGCGAGAGCGCACGCATTCCCCCGACAGAGAGCCTTGACGAGAAACCTCTTCCTGTTGAAATAAATACAGCCTTCGCGCAAAAAGAAAACCACCCAAAACAAAAAAAACAAGAGAAAAAGGGGCCTTTCAACGGTACATCTTGCCAGCAGGACTAATTAAAAACATGCAAATAAAGTTGGAAGAACCGTGCGAGTCACCGACACAATGCATCGCCTCAGCTGACGGGTTGACAACGGTTCCACAAAGAACAGAGGAGGAACTCAGAAACCTCCCTGGCTGTTCTTCGAGTCAAACCGCTGCGCTCCGCTCCGTCTGCACGCACCCCCCCGTCATCACCCCCCGCTGCGACAGCATTAACGCCGTGCTCGTGTCAAGCCGACCGCCAAGAGTTGTAGCTGTCAGTCAAGCCCTCATGTAGGCGGCGACGTAGCAGGGGGAGCTCGTAGCCTCGTAGCCCCACAGGCCCGTCAGCTCCGGGGACAGGCCCTGTCTCTCTCTCTCTCTCTCTCTGTCTCTCTCTCACACGTTCCTGACGGAACTGTACGACCTCCCACGGCAGTCGGAGCCCCAGTCCGCTCAGAGAACCGCGGGGGGGGGGGGGGGGGGGGGGGGGGTCCTAGGCTTGTCATACCCCTGGGTCGCGATCCATCCTGGGGCTTCTGGTTAAGAACCTGGCCTCCGCGAGAAGCCCCAGGATGGATCGCGACTGGGCTGGCTCTTTGAGAATGGGTTAACCTAGCAATTGGAAGTACTTGGCACTTGTTTCCAAGCACATCCTTACTGTACTGACACAGATATATTGTTTCTCCTCCTTCTGAAAAATGTTCTTCTTAAGTAAGATGCTTTGGATAAAAGCGTCTGCTAAATGCCCTAAATGTAAATGTCAATGTAAAATATTCACGGGAAAGCACCAGGCGTAACTGGATCTGATCCGGCTTTTTCCTCCCGTACCGGGATGTGCCGGGGGGCTGATGTCAGTCAGGGTGTAACGTAACGGCGTGGAAAATCCACATCACACATCTTCCCTGACCGCATGATCATTGTTGGAACGGGGTGATGGAAAATAACTCCTGTTTTCAATTAGGGCATTTAGCAGACCCTTTTATTCAAAGCGACTTACATCGATACACACATTGACACACCGACGGCAGAGTCAACCATGCAAGGCGACAGCCAGCTTGTCAGGAGCAGTTAGGGTTAAGTGTCTTGCTCAGGGACACATCAACAACCTGGGGATCGAACTAGCAACCTTTCTGTTACAACTGACAACTGTTCTACCTCCTGAGCTAAGCCGACCCCGGCGCGTTTGTACCCCTCATTCCCGTGATCCGGGACGATAAGAGAAGGGTGACGCGGCCTACCTGCAGGCTGACCCGGACCGTGACCACCACCTTCAGCCAGGAGGGGAACTTGGTCATGATCTTGGTGATGAAGGAGGCAATGGTGTCCCCGTAGTCGGGCTTGTGGAACTCGGCCTCGTTCAGTCCATCGATCAGGATGATGTGGTCCTCCTCGGGGATCCTCCTCTCTGGGGATACACACGCACACACGCACACATGCACATTCACACACACACACACACACACACACACAAACATACGCACGCACACACGCAAGCAAACGCACACACAGACAGTAACATTAGTGTTTGGCCCAGTCTGTGTCCAAGTCCCCTGAATCAATTCCACAAAGGAAGTGGAGGTAATTGTTATTACATTGTAGGGACCATTCAATCTCCGGTGAACGCAGCTAGAAGAGTAGCCGGGCACTCGCATCGTTTCCTCATTCGATGGCAATGAAATCCCAATGAACCAGGAGAGCACTGTGGCCGCCGTGCAGCGGGCCGTTATGAAGCCACCGGAAGCTTCTCCCTCCACCGCCACCTCTGCTGCGGCGCTGTGGGGACCTGCCCCACTTTACAGCGGCCGGTTCCGCAGCCCCCACCACCCCCCTGTGTGCTCCTAGCTTTTCTCATTAAAACTCATCACAGAACATTTAAAGCCCCGACCAAGAACCACACAGACACTTTCCGTCGCAGATATCTAAGTACTGCAATCTGGTCGAATCTCTCTACAGCTATTGAAGATACAAACGACTCAAGGTCCAGCTGCCTTTATGGGGAGTACTTCATCCGAGAGATCTGATTGGCTGTCTTGGGTATGCTGGTGTGGAGGGCGAGGGTGTTTGAGAGATATGTACTGCGTCATCCCCGGCAACACGTCACGTTTCTTGTGGATCTATTGAACGCTAGGGGCGGGCGGACGAGGCCGCAAGGCGAACGGACACATCCCCCCTCTACGTCCAGCCAATTTGGGCCTTATTGATCGTGTGTGCAAAGAAGTGAATTGAGTTTCCTGTGATCTCGAGGGCGCATCCTAGAGGATATTTCGGTTCGCCGGCAGCAAAATTCTTTGGTCAATATATTTTCCGTTCCCTATACCTCATTATCATTCAGCGTTCATACCGTTTGAAATCCCGCCGATAAGCTGTATATCCGGTTCTTTGGGTGTTAGCATTTGTAATCAATGTGGTTGGTTCTTGTTTTACAGAAGGAAATAAACTGCGGTTGCCCTCAGGAGAATAGAGCTATTGAGTATTATGACTCATGCTCAAATACGAACGCATAAATTCCGTCGGAGCATAACTGTGTACTCAGGAACCCTGAGATCCTCGCTCGCCAGGGACAAGAGCGTAGGCTTAACATGAACACTGGGATACTGACCTCACACACTTTATCTAAGCTCAAATCGCTCTGCTAAACGCTTGGTCATAACCCGCGACAAGGGTTTATTTATAAAGTTGTTCCACCGTCTGCAGCTCTTGTACGGAACGCTGAATATATAAATATATAAGAAATATAAAATATATAAGATATATGATACATTTTTGCACACTGGCCGAGACATAACTTTATCCCATCGTCTAAAAAATCGAAAGATTTAAAACATAACCGTATCTGATCTACCCAGAAGGGGGTGTATGGGCTAGTGGGGGGTAGTGGGTAGGGCTGAAGGAAAGCAGTTTATACGTTGACTGCTTCCAATGTTGTGTTGGTCAGAGTGTAGAATGATTAATTGCTTGCATGGTGAATAACACACAACATAAGGGACTTTAAATCGCAATCGCAAAATTGGTCGAAATAATCGCAATCCCATCCTTTTCCCCAAATGGCTGAGCTCTAACAGGGGGGCTGGCTGAGCCGTGGGAGGGCTTCACCTCTGCGGAGGGCGGACAGCGGCTCCAGCACCCCCCTCCTGAAGGCGGCCTGGGGATCCTGGACGCAGGAGCGCAGGCTGAGCAGGCTTTGCAGCTGGGGCTCCTTCAGCAGCAGCTCGCGGTACGCCGTCAGCTGGTGGGCGCGGCACAGCAGCGCCGCCACGCTGTGGACGAACTCCGGCACCAGGCAGGTGTAGGTGTTGTCCGCCTGGCAGTAGTGGTAGGCCACCACCTGGACAAAGGGGGGAGAGGGAAGGGTTAGGGGAGAGGTCAAAGATCAGGGGGTAAGGTCAGATGAAAGGTAAGGGGAAAGGTCAGAGGTCAGGCGCCAGGTCAGGGGAAAGGTCAGGGGAAAGGTCAAAGGAGGAAAGGTCAAAGATCAGGGGGTAAGGTCAGATGAAAGGTAAGGGGAAAGGTCAAAGGAGGAAAGGTCAAAGATCAGGGGGTAAGGTCAGGTGAAAGGTAAGGGGAAAGGTCAGAGGTCAGGGGCCAGGTTAGGGGAAAGGTCAGAGAAGGAAAGGTCAGAGGAAAGGTCAGGAGAAAGAACAGGGGTCAGGTCAAAGGAGAGGTCAAGGGTGAAGGCAGGGGAAAAGTCAGGGGGAAGGTCAGACGAAAGGTCATGGGTAAGGCTCACCATACTGAATCATTACGGAACGTATTTTCAAAAAAATGCAAAGTAGAGTCAACATCAAGTCAGTTCAGAAGGCTCCTTTACCCAGAGTGGCCTGTAGTGTACATGATTCATGAGCAAGTAGGGTTTAGGCTTCTTGGATGCAAGGACATCCAAAACACCATACAGGTGGGTCTTCAAGGGTTCATATAATCCATATAAACCCTTACATTGTACACACTGCAGCTGAATCACACCTGTACACCTGTGTATCAACTAGAGTAATCAGTTGCTAGGGCCAAGACCTCTAAATAAAGGATGAGAATCTACTCCATCAACTCCACACTATCCCTTCAATTATTTGCATCAAACCTACAAAGATGAACCGATGCAAAACCTTGACAAGAGTGTGTGTGTGATGGCAGGACCTCAAAGCATTACAGAGGCCAATAGCACGGCGCCTTATCTGTGTTTGATATGATGCAGTCGGCGGGTACACACACTAAACCAACAACAAACTAAGCCCCTCTGCCCTCCTTCTCGGCCGGCGCTACAGAGCACAACATCAAATGGGAGATGGCCTCGTTTGTGGAGGAAGAAAGGAACTCAGCAGAACCCATTTCACCTCCACAACCATGTGAGGAATCTTCTGTCTCAAAGCTCTGCTTTCCCCCCTATCCCTTTCTCTATGATCTATATCAAACCCTCTCCCTCTCTCTCTCTCTCTCTCTCTCTCTCTCTCTCTCTCTCTCTCTCTCTCTCTGCGCAGACCTTAAATAACCTATGGTGGGAGAGCAGCCTGCCGTCCCCAAGGCAGGCTGCTCTGAAAGCCGGATGCCCCTGAAGGAGAAGCTGCTGCAGACCGGCTTCACGGACGTCTGATTCAGAGGTGGGAGGAGGAGGAGGAGGAGGAGGAGGAGGAGGAGGGGGAGACAAAGGGAAAGGACAATGGTAAGGAGGAGGAGGAAGAGGAGAGCGGGAGGAGTAGGTGGAGAAGGAACGGATGTGACATGGAATAAGAGGAGGGAAATGATCGACCTTGGTGAGGAGGGGAAGAGAGGGGAGGAAGAAGAGGAGGGAGAGAAGGAGGGGGAGGAGCAGGAGGAAGAAGAGGAGGCAGAAAGAGGAAGAGGAGGAAGAGGAGGAGAAGAAGGAGGGATAGGAGAAGGAGGAGGAGGAGAAAGAGGAGGAGGCTGGAAGATGAGTAGGAGGAAGAGGAGGAGAAGGAGGAGGAGGGAGAGGAAGAGGAGGAGAAGGAGGGAGAGAAAGAGGAGGAGAAGGAGGAGGAGGAAGAGGAAGAGGAAGAAGCTGGAAGTGGAGGAGGAGTGAGAGCAGAAAGAGAAGGAAGAAAATGAGGAGGGAGAGGAAGCTGGAGGGTGAGGAGGGGTTCCCACAGGGAGGGTTGACTCTGTTCTAATTACATTCCACCTGCAGGAGCTGACACCGTTCCCGGGCTCACAGCAGCAGAAGGAGCAGCAGGTGACGGCAGGTCAACATGGTGCTCCATCGGTATAGGGCGTGTGGACACCTCACGTCGACATAGCCGGACAGGTGACCTCTTGTACCACACATCTTGTGTGGTACAATATCTTTTACAATAACTTTTCACTAATTACTCACTGTGACCTTTTGGCACTGTAGGTGCTGTAGGTAAGATCTAAGAGCTATTATTTCAGTGTAATTTGTTAGAAATGCCAAGGCCATCCGCCAGCTATTATTGAGTGAAAGACTCTGTAAGATTATCTGTCTTGGAAAACTGTGCCTGCCTCTATAAGGAGACCAATGATTTGATACCGGGCCCGCTTCATTTCTGAACAATCAGGGCATCTCTTCCCATTTTGGTTCGGGTCAATCCACCTTGCATTTAAACAGCAGGTGAGTGAATTTCAGCACTTGTAAATGGAGGAAAAACATGGGGAGGGAGAGAGAGAGCAGAGAGGGAGGGAGAGAGAGAGCAGAGAGGGAGAGGTTTCTTCTTTGAATCTGCTCTCTTATGCGGAATAGCATAAGAGAGTCTTAACTACCCCAGCTTTAATGCAGATTCTGTGTTCTCTAATTCTTGCTCTCTTCTCTACAACTCTCTGTCTCACTCTCTCAGTTCTATTTTCTATTTTCTTTGGCCAGTTTTTGTAAGAAGTATAAAAACCACTGCGTCTAATGAATCTTAAAAAATAACTTGATCCGCTGCAACCTTGTTTTCTTACATATCCGATGGCATTGAAGACATGGTTCACTGTGTGTAGGTGGGGAAGGATAAATCCAGATAAAGAACTCAGTTAGGACACTTAAGAAACAAATAGAGGCTTAGCCATTGCTGTGCTTTTACATTAGCTGGGAGACACTTCTGAATCCCTCGGTCCTTGACACTACTTTCATTGGAAAGCTTTTTCTCGATCGATATAATATTCAAATACCCCGTTCCAGTAGCAGCAGGACGGAGCCGGAAAAATATGACAAAACCAGTATTGAATTTGATCAATTGGGAGTGGTCATAACCATTTTTATAATAAGTTTAACAAAAGCATGTGCAGATTTTTTATGATTCACTAACACAATGCTTCCCCTTCACTGGAGACATGTTTGTCCTTGTAAACCGTTATGTGTCGCTGCGCGGTCATGCAATCATCTGAAAGTGGGAGACACACTAGTAACAAGCGTAAGCGCAGGCAGTGGCTACCAGCTATGCCCAAGTAATGCTGGACATTAGCATCATTTGAATTCAGTCTTCCTTACTAGATGTTGTTTAGACCGGCCTTTCTAAAACTGTTCATCCGGAGTCCAGTAGTGTTTAAACCTTAGCATTTGGGGCCCACTTAGCTCTACCTAAATAACCCTGAACATACAGAACCCTAACAGCTAGATTCACATTGCAGCTGCAGCACTGCAGCACTCGAGTTGTGAGGAGAGCAGGAAAAGAGAAGAAGCAACATTTAGAAACCAAACAACCGAAAAAAACTCTGCGCCCTCCCTCCCTACATATCTCCCCCGTTGAGAGCTGTTGTGTTTCACGCACCTGTGATTGGAAGGCAAGATGGATTATCTGATCCAATCAGGGTGGAGATGGTCTGATTGGACAGAGCAGTGACCACCCGGGAGGAGTCAGAAATCGAAATTGTCTCGTACTGAGGCGGAGTTACATTTCCCTAACTAACGGCTGATGGATTGCTCTGGCATTTCAAACAAATGACGCTCGAATAAGAGCCCTAAAATCGTACCTACAGCCCATTAAATGTCAAAATGAAGGGGCTGTCAGTGTTCAATGAGTTGTGGGTGGTTCAATCAGTTTTCAGAGTGATTTCTAACGGGATTTGTTGACTGCAAATACCGTGGTCTGATGGATCAGCATTTAGCGCCCAGATCACGCAACGCGATGCGTGGGTTAGAACAGTCAATAATGTAATACATCCATTGGCTGGCCTGCTGCCCAGCCAGCACAGTGCTGTGCCCGATGCATGGTTTGAGGAACACTGGTCTCGAGCACAACATGTTCTGTCATCATATGTCATCTGTCATATGTCCTCATTTGGCACCTTAACACAGTAAGGCTTGATAACACAGGGGCCTTAATTAAGGTCACTTAAAGGTGACATATTATACCACCAGGTGTGAGTGTGATTAGCCGTTACAAGCCGTTTTGAAAATATGCCTCTTCTGATATCACCACGTCATCTTGTTGGACACGCCCAGCTATGATGTCAGAAGAGGCAGATTTTCAAAACGGCCTGTAACGGCTAATCACATTATCGCCCACTACGCCCGACCTTCTCATTAACGGCATGTATCCAGAACTAAAACAATAAAAAGAACAGCCACTCTGGATTCAGATGTCTGTGAAGTTACTCAGTACACAATAGCGGTGGAACAGCAGCTTCCGGACATCGCCCCAGTGGGCAGTACTGCACTCCACTCGGCGTGTGGAATGGCTCAGGGGGTTCATTTCATAGCGGCGGTGAGGAGAGACCGCCGTCTCCCTTACGTTTGACAGGAGGCGCTCGGTGGAACATCAGTTATTCACACATCACAGAGACCTGGGAGATAGCCCACGGCAGGGACTTCTGCGCAAACAATTGGCTTAAGGGATACTGCTTGGTTTTCAGAGACGTTTAGACGCGCTTGGGTGGCAGAGAGCCCCCCCCCCCCCCCCCCCCCGTCTGCCACATAAACTCAAGCGTTCTCCAGTGGCGGATACAGCCTGTGTTTGTCGCTCGCAGCATTTCGCTGTTGAGAAGCGAGCAGTCGCAGTGAGCCATCGCACTGCTGAACAAAACGGTTTGTATAGAGACAGGGACGAGCAGGTTCAACCAAGGACCCTTTCATTCCAAGACAAATGTGTACAAGAGCTTGTGATGCTACGGTACAGTTAATTATAACTTTCTTCGAAACCAGGCGTATCATCATCATCATCATAATAATAGGAGCACTTAAATTGGCAGCCTATATGCCGCTGAGCTATGAAATGTATCAGTTGGATGACATTTTCTTTCACTAAATGATACCGTCGCTAGCAAACGATAGCTCATTACAAAGCCCCTTTTTCGCAGAACTCTTTCAGTTTGGGATTTTTAAGACAGAAAGAATTGTAATCAACCCAGCAAAACAAATGTTCAAATAATGCACTACAGGGAACCGCACAAAAGACCCTAAACCCCAGCAACCGGAACTTTCTATAGCTGCTTATTCAGCAATTAGCAGCACCTTATTAGGCATGCGGCCGCCGAAAACGATAATGGGGAGAGAAAAGCAAAGCCGGAGAAAGAGAACGGGTGAGAATAGGAGTATGTGGTGCTCGCGTCACAGGTTATGACTACACATTATGCTCCATATTGATTGAAATACTGAACAAATGACTCTGGCTCAGGTCTTTCTGTGGCACCGTTACCTTGGCAACAAAGAGAAGGGTCTCACGGGAGTCTTGGCCCTGCGTGGAGAGTGATTCGCCTCGCTGTGAGAGAACGCTGTTGGGCTGAAGGACAGCCGAGAGAGAGAATGTACCACAGTATGGGACTGAGGAAAGTAGATGACAATCTATCATAGTATGGGACTGAAGGACAAGAGAGGGAAAGAGACTGACTGAAGGGAAGGAGATGATAATGTACCACAGTATGGGACTGAAGGAAGGAGACGATAATGTACCACAGTATGGGACTGAAGGACAAGAGAGAGAGACTGACTGAAGGGAAGGAGATGATAATGTATCACAGTATGGGACTGAAGGAAGGAGATGATAATGTATCACAGTATGGGACTGAAGGAAGGAGATGATAATGTATCACAGTATGGGACTGAGGGGAAGGATATAGAAGGACAGGAGAGAGAGGTACTGACCGAAGGACAGGAGAGAGAGGGACTGGGCCACAGTAGCACACTGGAGAATGGAATAAACAAATATTAAATGTTTATCTCATCTCTCTAGACACTATACAGCCTTTTGGCAGAGGCTTAAATTAATTAATTTGAGATAATTAAGGAGTGAGGCATCTTGCTCAAGGATACTTTCAGGTCGATTGTGGACAATTGGGGTTTAAAGCCAGAGCATTCGGCTGGGAGTCTCAAGCCCTGAGCACTAGACTGTCCTGACCCCAGTACAGCCCGCCCACAACTTCAAATGTGGCCAGTTCAACCACTATAGCAGAAACATGCATCCAACCAGATATACAGAGACATACAGACCAAGACACACAGAACAAGACTCACAGAACAACAAGACACACACAACAACTAAACAGACAGAACAACACACACAGAGCAAGACATACACAAAAAAACATACACAACAACAAGACATTCACAACAACAGGACATACACAACATCCATACAAGTAGAAATACAGGACAACAAGGCACACAGAACAATACATACACAAGCACCAGTCATACGAAACAAAACATCGCTTTGAGAGTTCTACTTGAGGAGGTTGTTTGATTGAATCTCTCTGTGCTCGCCCACAACTCAGACCACTCAGGCAGGAGGAATGAACACAAACGTCCATGAATCACCGCGCCAGGTGTCTCAGCCTGCAATGCATCTCATCGATACCGAGAACACAGCGCTGATGTGTGAGGTGGTGGGTTGGGGGGAGGGGGAGGGGCTGGTGGAAACAGCTGCGATGCCGGCTTATGGATGTGGATTTGAGAGGTGGGACGTGCACGGTGGAGGGAAATGACCGTGAACGATAATAAAAAACAGTACTTTATCCCCACAAGATGGTGAGGCTGACAGAGGCCTGCCACCCCATCCTGTAACTGACGAGCGAGGATCTACCGGGTCAATGGGACGAATACGGGTCGGCTCAGTTTTAAACAAGACTTCTGACTGCTGAGGATAGTGTAGCTAGACGAGACTCAGAGCAGGGGGTTCAGGGCCATGTGAATGGAACCATACCCGCGAAACAACTGTCATCTAATTAGACTCCTCATGTTTACGGCTGTCCGGGTTTCTTTATCTTTATCTTTCTGTATCTTTACGGTCTTCCTCCAGCGAGAGGGTCCTACCTTGGCGGCCAGGCGTTTGACGGCCTCCTCCTTGTGTCTCTGGACCTCAGGGGTCCCGGGGCAGCTGGTGGCGCCGGCGGGGTTCCTCAGGGTGTTGGTCGCGCTGGGCGGAGGGGTGGGCTGCGGCGGCTGGCTGAGGGGGAGCTCGGTGCCGGGGCCGGCGTCTCCTCCACCTCCTCCTCCTCCTCCTCCTCCTCCTCCTCCTCCTCCTCCTCCGCCTAAGAGACAGACAGAGAGACGGAGACGTAGATAAGCAGCGCGTGGCTGGTGAGCTCCTCTCCTCAGGGCGTTCATCCCGGGGGGAACCCGGCACTGACGAGAGGAGGAACTGTGAGAGGGAGCTCATGGAGGGGGGAGAGTGAGGAGCAGATGACTAGCATCAGGTGACCCAGATAGGGGCGCACCCTTTAATCACCGCGCTGCTCTTAATGCACTGTCCCCCGCTCAGATGGATGAGGTGTTATTTCTTACAGTCCCTCAGCATTATGTTAAATATTAACAGGCGCGTTTGTAGTGAAGTGATACCATAGATGGGTAATAATAACGAGGCAGAACATTTTTATGATTCATACTTATATTTGATGAGGGGGAGAGAGACAGAGAGAGATAGAGAGAGAGATATAGAGAGAGAGGGCGAGAGAGAGAGCGAGAGAGAGAGAGGGAGAAAGAGAGAGACAGAAAGAGATAGAGAGAGAGGGAGAGAGATAGGGAGAGAGAGAGAGAGAGAGACAAAGGGAGGGAGAGAGAAAGACAGAAAGAGAGAAAGAGAAAAAAAAAGAGAGAGAGAGAGAGAGAGAGAGCAAGACAGAACGAGAGAGAGAGATAGAGAGAGAAAGACAGAAAGAGAGAGATAAAGAGAAAGAGAGACATAAAGAGAAAGAGAGCGAGAGAGGGAGAGAGCGTACTCTTGGGTGAGGCCGAGGGGCTGTTGGAGGCGATCTGTCTCATGCGTCCCCCGTGGCAGCTCAGCGCCACCAGGCGCGAGACGATGGCCGTCTTGCCGTAGCCCACGCTGCCGACCACCACGGCACCGCGGCCCTCCGAGCCGCCCCCGGCCTTCAGGAGGTCCTCCAGCTGCTGGAACAGCCAATCGCGGCCCACGAACACAGAGTCCATGGTGATGCTGGGCACCTCGAACAGCAGCGGCTTCAGCATGATGTCGGCGGGCTTATAGGGCGCCAGGCGGACTGCGAAAACATCAGAGGGCATCGATGACACACTGCCGGCGATTGATGCGTCTCAACATGACAGAATGCTGAAGACATCGTTGACATGTATACGGATTGGAATAAGTTCCCGGCTCTCTTACGAAGGCTCGTCATTAGTCTTCTTCCCCGCATCGTTCAGAGCTCCGCGTTTCACCTGTTTTCTGACGGATGAGCCCGCCGACGAGATGATGCAATAAGTACACAACACTCGACAGCCCTCGGGCTAGGAACTTTGAAGCTGTGTCTAGACAAACCCAAGCTTGCCTCCTTTTTTCTTTCCTTTTTGTACGTATTCTCTTTCTTGTCACAATGCCAGGGCTGCTCGGCTGATCGTTTGCTTGATTACATTTCGAAGGGGGCAGAGACGAGCAGAAACGAAAAGGGGTTATAAGGTTGTCTCGGCTGATTAAACTGGTAATCCCGAAAACATTTTGTTTTTAAACGGGACTTTACTTCAATGGGAAATAGTATCATCTGTGGAACATATTGCCGTGTCTGATTGTTGGGAGGTTATTTCATTCATTGAGCGGATTCACCCAGACGTGCTATTCATACTGAATGTTCCCGTTTAGATGATAGGATTGTTTATTTGCTATTCTTCCACACAGTGATGGGAATACATCATTCCTGGGGTGGATTCTTTTCTGCTTTTTCCCGGCAATGGTGGACATGTCAGTACTAATATAAACTATCTTATAAACGGGCCAATTAATAACACACAAACAAATTAAATGCAAGACTTTTCCGTTTAAAAGCATCAAATAAGATCACCTTCCAGACTGACAAATTCCTGGGTCAGTCCAAACACTGGGCCGTGTATTGTTCTAGTAGTCTGATACATGCTATGGACCAGAATTATAGAAAATCTCCAAAGTGTGGAATCAGACAAAGTGAAATACAGGGTTTGGATGGAGAACTCTCCCCTTCATTAAACCCACTCGCTCATGTCCTATTAAACCGTAACTGATTCGGCTCTTTCCACTTATTAATTTACATATTTCCATGGGATGCGAGATGCAGACTTTTGTACTGCAACAAAAACGTCTGCTTACTATTAAAATAGAGGGAAAAAATACTGCTAGGGATAACTTGAGCTAAGTCTTGTTGACATCCCCGGGGGAAGACTTAGACCATGCTAACACCATGCTAACACCATGCTAACACCATGCTAACACCATGCTGACGACCTAGCGCTCCTCGACGAGCCGGGAGGAACGAATAGGGTTAAAGAGTTTGAGTTCCTAATGCGTTTACATTTAATTATTCATGTTCCCATTCAGCGGCGACTCTGTGGGATTCCCTTCAGTGGGCCCGGAGGCTTGTAGAAAACGACTTAAGAGAGCATTAGGCACGATTGTATTTTTCAAATGTAATTTTACACAGATTATTACTAAATAACTCAATTCAAAGTAATTGCAGCGTTAGTTTTTTCTTTATTGGAAACGTTATAACGGCTCCGAATTCGGATTGGCTCTAGTCTGGTTGGGGGGCGAGAACGGCTCTCCAGCTGTATGTGAGCAGATAAACCAGAGGATGGTCCAGCTCATCAACCCTGTGGTCGCCATGCTGCCGCCTCCTCTACCTGTCTCCCAGCGGCTCTCCGCTAAACACAATTTCCCGGAGCTGAGATTGTAAAAGGCGGGACGGACACAACAAAATCACAACCGGAAAAAAAATCGACAACGATTTGAGACGCCGCGCTTCGGCCGGGAACCGATCACCCACGATTGGAGTGCAACACAGCCGCACACGCGCGTTTCACAGCTAGCTCCCCGCGGCTCCGGCGTTGCTCGTCATCACAGAACGGCGTTATGTAAATGAGGGGCTACCTTTGGCGTCCTGGGGGGGGCGCCCCCCCGTGTTGTGCCAGGGCAGGCGGATGGAGGTCCGCAAGGGGGCGTTGCGCTGCTCGTCCAGGAAATTCAGGTCCTCCAGTTTGGTGGAGCTGGTGGCTGGAGAGAGAGAGAGAGAGAGAGCAGGAGGATGAGTGGAGGGATGGTATCGTGGTGTTTTGGGTTTCATCCTCAATGTCCACAGCCTAACCTGACGGTCCCCTTGTGCCAAACGCCTGACCCCTGCCTGCTCCTTAATGACACGTGTCTTGACAACACACGATTTCGCATATAAAACTCAATCGTAGATATTAAGGACGAAAAGTGAGGAGCGGATTCGGAGTCATTGGTTGAGCAGAAGATACATAGCGATATTATGTAGTATAGATGGCAGCACCACCCAAACCAGGAGAATGACCATCCCAACCCCTCCATGCAAACCGACGACATCGTAGGACCAGAGGTGATGCGGTTCTTGCGAGCATTGGCACTTTGTCCGGGCCTAGAACAGACACGGATACAAATAAAATGACTGTTTCCTCTTCAGAGGATCTAACCAGACAATCAGCTGGCCAGACAAGAACATTGGTTTCTTATAATACCTAGAAATCCTAAGACGTCAATAAAAACATTGATTTAAGAAACCACCTGTGAAGACAAAGCAGAACCTAAGTTATGAGTATTATCAGTTTGTTCTCTCGGTTTGGAGCCGAGAAATTATTAGTTAGAATCAATTAGTTCTTGGAACTGAGCCGCCGACTGCTTAGTATTGAAGTGGTGTTATATTAACGGCAAACAGAAAAACACTGTAAACAGACCACGTAATAACCCTCTAAAAAGGCACAAGTGGGAACAAGGCTAGAATTCATCAGTAAGACACTTAACAGCATTCAAGATGTATACAGAGAGAGGCACATAGAGATGGATGGAAAAAGGTTTATGGAGGTAGAGAAAGAGGGGTCAGAGAGGTATAGCGAGGTATATTTAGAGGTATACAGAGAGGCATATATAGATGGATAGAAAAAGGCATATAGAGGTATATAGAGGGGTAAAGAGAGATATATAGAGGTATAGAGGTATATAGAGCTATAGAGAGATATATAGAAAAAAAGGTATTTAGAGGTATAAAAAGAGATACAGAGGTATATAGAGGTGTATTTAGAGATATAGAGAGGAATGTAAAAGCATATAGCCGTATAAAAAGTTTATAGAGAGGTGTCTAGAGGTACATAGAGAGACAACAATACCATCACCATGGAGACCGGCTCTCCCTGATGAAGAGGAGAATCAACACGCCTTTACACTTTGAGCTCAGCCGAACCGTCGAGGGTGCTTCTTCCTTTCTCTTCCCCCATCCCTCTCCTCCTCTTCCTCATCCCCACCATCAACACAAAAATAAACTCCCCTACTTAGAAAGACACACGCACACTCGCACTCACACACTCAGCCCAGGTGCAGAGCACTCCAGAACAAGCCACCATCACCCTCGTATCCTCTTAGCACCAGGGGCTGAGGCCGGCAGCTCAGGCCCAGGACCGGAGCCCCGTGGCAGAGCAGCTGTTGTCCAGACCCCCCCCTGCCTGATCTCCCAGGATGGAGGACAGGGGACGCAGGCAGGAGGACAGACAGGCAGGCAGACAGGCAGAGAGGTAAGGCAGGCCGAGAGGCAGAGTGGTAGGCAGGCAGGCAGGGAGGTAGGCAGGCAGTAAGGCAGGCAGACAGCTAAGCAGGCAGGCAGACGGTCAGCCCAGCAGGGGTTAGGGTGCTGGAGAAAGCCCAGTGTGGCCCTGGATCTGGATCTGTGCTGAATCCCCCCGTGCTGAACAGGCTCAGTGGGGGGGGGGGGGGGGGGGCACTGAGGCACACTGGCAGCATCACCTGGGGTCTGACGGCAGGGGGGGGGGTCACTGGCCTGCTGCTGACACATCCAACACATCTACATGAAGGCACTCACACACACATACGCACACATAGACAGACAGACACACACACACACACGCGGAGACAGACACACACACACACACACGGAGACAGACAGACACACACACACACACACAGCTACTAACAGATAGCTTACCCACACCCACACCAACCCACAGCCACGCACGCACGCACACACGCACGCACGCACGCACGCACGCACGCACGCACGCACGCACGCACGCACGCACGCACGCACGCACAAACACACACACAGCCACACACACACACAGCCACATACAGATAGCTCACACACCCACACCCACCACACTCACACAGCCGAACACAGATAGATACACACACACATAACCACAAAAACACACAAAGACCCACACACACATACATTTTGGAAAGCTTGTTGCATATTGAAGGGAGGCTGAGGGAAAAGGAAAATGGAAAAGGGAGAGATTGTGGTGTCTTTGGAGCGGCTGTTAGCTGGGCGGCCAGAAAGCAGAAATCAATGATACTCCCTCTGAGATGAGAGAGAGATGGAGAGAGACAGACCGAGAGAGAGAATGAGAGGGAGTAAGAGTGAGATGGAGATGAAGGGAGAAGGAGACAGATGGATGAAAAGAGGGAGAGAGAGAGGGACAGGGAGAGATAAAAGAGAGAGGGTGAGAGAGAAGATGAGAGAGAGCGAGAGAGTAAAATAGAGAGGGATTAAGAGAGAGAGACAGATGGATAAAGGGAGGGACAGACAGACTGACAGACAGAGTGTCTCCATGCTATGTGTTGGGCTTCATGTTGTTCCTCATTATGAACAGAGGGGGCGTGAGAGAGTGTTTCAGACTGAGAGGAAATTAGGACTTAAAACATGAATCACATGCAGTTATTCAGTTTTGCTCATAGTGCTCGATTCAGACATTCAAGGAGAGAGACAAAAAGATTCCTCCATGAATAACTCTATGCAACAAGGAATCACTCAGACTCAACTTCAGATTCGGAAAACTTTCTGAAACAGATGGGTTACTGTGCATAACCTAAAAGGTCACCGCTGCACGTCAGACAGCCAAGAGGGACCCTATGAGATCAATGCTACGGATACAGATCACTCACTGGAGCCTTAGATAGGCAGCCTTTCTCTCTTCACAACGCCTTCCCCCTGCAGCAGCAACTTCCCCCTTCCAAAACACAACATGCAAACACTTTGAGGGATCTTTCTCGCTTCTTTCACAAACCACGTTTATTCCAAAGCTTCCCCACAGGGTGCTTCCATGTCATCTCCCCCTCTCTCTCCCCCTCCTCTCCCATCTACCTCTATACTCTCTACCTCTCTCCCCTCTCCCCCACTATTCTCCCCATCCTATCCCCCTCCTCCTTACCTCTCTCCCCTCCCCATTCTCCGCCATCCTCTCTACCTGAATCCCCTCCCCCCCTCTATTCTCCACCATCCTATCTACCTCTCTCCCCTCCCCCTCCCCTACCTCTCTCTACCTTTCTCCACCTCCCTCTCTCTCTCCTCACCAGTCAATCCCCTCCCAGCTCGCCGTCTCCCAGATACTGCTTTAATATGATACCTCGCAGCTTGCGTGACTTTGAAGCTGCACACGTGGCACATTGTGTTCTGATGAAAATATTTCTCTCTTCCTCTTTGGCAGGTCTGCCCTTTGAATTCCTCTGTTCTGCGTCTCCCGTGATGGAGTGGCGGGGGGGTCTTATGCCTCCGCTCCAAGGGCCTGACCACGCCTCTCTGCCTGCCTGCTTTACCGCAGCCGGGGCTTTGGTAAAGCAGGCAGGGAGAGAGGCGTGCAAAACACACACAAACAGGCGTGCAAACAAACACACGCAAACACACACACAGGCGCGCAAACAGTCACACGCACACAAACACACACAGGCGCAAACACACTCATACACACATACGCACACACACACACAGTCGCAAACACCCACACACACTCATACACACGCACACAAACACACACAGGCGCAAAAACACTTATACACGCACACAAACATAAGTGCAAACACACACACACACACACACACACACAAGCGCAAACACATGCACAACCTCATACGCACGCGCACACAAACACACACAGGCGCAAACACACACACACACTCGTACACATATCATATGTGTATGAGTGTGTGTGTGTGGATGTGTTACACACAGGCGCAAGCACACTCACACACACACACACACACACACACACAGGCGCAAACACACACACACACACACACACTCATACACACACAAACACACACGCACCCACACGCACACACAGGATTTAGCTTGCTGACATCATCTCCGTGTCATACTCCACTTTCCATCGCCGCAACTCCAGTAAACCTCATCGTAAACTTCAACCCATCGTTGATACTGTTCCATTGCAGTCATTGGATACAGCTGTTACACACTGGTCAGACCGCTCAAAATGCTGACATTAGATACAGCCGTTATAGAACGGCCACATTCGCTCTGAGGACCAGAGCCATACCAGCTCAAGGTACACCAGCCTACAGCTGGGTTGGTCTGCAGCCAGGTCAGACTCGGTGAGGCTGCTCTGAAGACCATAGCCATACAAGCTCACGGTACACCACATCCGCCTACATCTGGGTGGGTCTGCAGCCAGGTCAGACGGTGAAGCTGCTCTGCAGTACAAACTGCTCTAGCAGTCCAGAAGAGGTTCTGATCCATGTCTCCCTAAAATAAGTTTAGAGCTCCTCAGTGTGAAGGGATCTCTGATGTGAGGCTGCATTGCAGATAGAGAGTTGATCACAGCAAACGAATGCTGTGCAAAAAAACTAAACGCTCCTGCCACCACCTGCTCCTGTTCCCGACGTAACGACTCCCTCCCAGACCGACTCAGTCTGTCACCGTCGCCTGGCTGGCAAACACAACCTCAGAATCTGGTTGGCCTGCATGCACAATGGGCAGGTTGCCACGGTAACGCAAGGTAAGGAGAGGTGCTCAGCTCGGAGCTCGGTTATTTGTACACATTCACAGAGTTTTGAATTGAAAATTAATATGCCAAAAAAGATTTAGAACGGAGAGAGCAAACAAAGATAATTACTGTTTAAAAAGCGAACACCTGGAGGCTTGCTTAGAGAAAATCAAATGTTAAGAGCATTCTCTAATTCTCAAATGATGTGGGGGCTATTTGCTGGGACTGAACGTGACTGAACGTGGATGTACTTCCACTTATATGTTTCATCTTAAAAGCCATTCAAAACAACCAAAGCAAAGTAGTCTTTGTTGCACATTAGAAAATGTTATTGCGTAGAGAGAAGCTCCAAATGTCACATCTGCAAGCACAGCCTGTCTGGACGGTATAATGTAAGCCCTAGCAAGTCTGCAAAACCCTAATTACACCACACGGGAGATTTGTGTCACAAAAGTTTGTACGTTTTCCACAGTGGAAACAAATCAAACGCAACGTTAATCACTGAAATGCATATCTCGTCATATTTCCTCCTACCTTCTCCCATCCCCTCCTACCTTCTCCTATACCCTCCTATCTCCTCCTACCTCCTCCAGCTCCTCCTACCTCCTCCCATCTCCTCCTACGCCCTCCTCCCTCCTCCCACAATCTTCTCCTACCAACTCATATCTCCATCTCCTTCTTCCTCCGGTTTGCTCCTCCATTCTTCTCCTACCTCCTCCCCCAATGTCCTCCTATGCCTCTCAGCAGGGACCAGCAGGGGTTCGTGAAGGGCTTTAGGTTACGTTCTAATCTTTGAGTTGGCGGCGGTGAGACCCTGCAGGACATGGCAGCAAACAGAACAGCTTCTAAACCATCCTCAACCAGCCAAGCCACGGCGCTGGAGGCTGGGAGAACTAGACTAGACACGCTGCTATGATAACATCAAGGCTAAATGAAGACAACACCATTAGCAACACCGTCTATCCTATACAGTAAAGTCACGTCATCTGGTTGACGAAGAGGAGCGCTGAGATATTTCTGCCGGGAGCAGATTCGTGGCTCCTGAATACAGGATATCTTACACTGTGGGGTGCGAGGTGCTGTCCGTCAATCTCAGCCAGATGGCAAGCGGCGACAGACAGCAGATAGCGGGCACACTCTGCCCCAGACGCAGAGCTCTTGGCTGCTTCTCGACAACTTCTGTTCCCTCAAATATAGAGGAGAGGATCGATCTCTCTGCAGGAATCTTTATCACACTCCTGCTGTGACCTTCAGGCACTGACAACTCTCAGAGAATGGCCGGTATCTACGCAACCTTTCCAGAGAGCCTCGTGGATGAATGGCGCCGAGCTGTCAATCACGGCCTCTTATTTTGTTCTCCGGGCTAGAGTCGAACGGTTTCGTCACACACACCCAAAGACAAGATGAGACTCAATAGATGACATATGCTCCCAGAGACAAAAACACAATCAGGCGGGTGCGCCTGCAAAAACTGGGTTTTTATGAAAGCCAGTAATTACAGCAGACAGTATTGTCTCACAGAGAAGGTTAACACACACATTATAAACCAGTCTTTTCGTAGTATCTCCCTCTCTCGCTTTCTCTCTCTCTCTCTCGCTCTCTCTCTCTCTTTCTCTCTCCCCTCTCTCTCATCCAGTATTTCAAATAGATGATGCAGTCTTTTCTTTGGCCTACAAATCGGTGAAACACTTGCCCATTGCTGAGTAGTAACTCCACCTATTTCCCTGAGAACCAGGTGGAGAGGTGACCTCACCTCTGAGTTTTACGACTCAGGTGTTGAGGAAACGCCTTACCTTGCAGCCAGCCCCTGAACGTTGGCAGAGAAACCAATGTTCGCCCATAAATAACCCTGACAAAGTGGTTATCAGGCAGAAAAGTCAGAAGACGATGGGGACGCATCAAAGCACTGGTTCTCACCATCAGGTATCACCAACCAGTAGAAAGCCTGACAGAACCAATACTTGCAATCATAATGGACCTAACTCAATCTGTCTGAGGAACCACTAGCAGTTCACGCTTGGATTTCAGGCACCAGAATTCCAGTGGCCGCACATAATGTGACCCTCTCTCCACAAACCTTTGTTATCTCGTACTCAAATGGCTTGAAGGGAAAAGCCAAAAGTAGTATCTGAAAACAGCAAGGGGGACAGCAAAGGAGGGGGGACGCACACGCAGCCTTTTGACGTTGTTTTTCAAAGAAAAAATGGAGCGGTCGTCAAAAGCCCTTGTTTGAAGAAGATGTTTTAACAGGAGTGATTTATGGCAGCCAGGCAGAAAACAGTCACAGCATCCTGTATATCATCTCCGACAGCACAGGGCCCAGATAAGAGCCAAGTCCTGATAGAAAATGTGTTCCTCTCCTGCTCATACGTTGGTATTCATTCCACAGCGAATCCCCACTTTAAATGCAGCGATAACATTTACATTTTGGCTATCGCTGCCTTCCCTGGACTTGTGTCAAACATAATGCCTCTTTCGTCCGGTCAAGGAACGGGAGACATGGTGTTTGCACTGAGAAAACCATCCCGACTGGGGCTAAATTAACAATGGTGTCCTTGTGCTGAAAAGGTGCGATGAGAAGCAGCTAACATTGTTCTGTTTAAGTTAGCCGTAGCAGTGGACTGTGAGGAAAGGCAAAGCACTCTGGGTGTGTTAAATGGGGGGTTAAGCTAGGAGAAGGAGGAGGAGGAGGAGGAGGAGGAGGAGGGGGAGGAGAAGGGGTAACTCTGCATCAGTCCTTGATGTAAGCAGACGCCTATTCTTAGAATATACAGAGAATAAAGGTCCTCATGTCGAGGTGTCCCGCCTCACAGCGGGACACCATCCAGTTTGAACATCAGTCCCGCCTCAGTTGGGGGACCATTGATCTTCAGATGTGGTCGGAATCTTATGTTGTTCAAAACACCCCAGCCAATCAGATTAAAGAACTAAGCCCTCTCCGCTCTTGCCAAATACGGCGAGGAGTCGAGCAAGAAGATATTCTCCTCAGAGGAGAGGCCCACGTGCAGATTTCTGCTTATCTTTATCATTATTCAGTCTGGTAAAAAATAAAAAAATGGATTGCTCTGCAGATTGCGACACATTTCCTTTGGGCCTCTGTAGTTATTTTTATTCGATAAACTGTGGCGCTCCATGTTCTTCACGAACCGACCCCTCGCCCGCGAGAGCTGATTGGTCCTTTGAGTTCCTCTGAGCTCGTTCTGAAGACGGACGCCGACATAAGTGTCAGCAGTGGGTAACTGTTAGTGTAAAAAGAACGTTGTGATCACTGAATGTTCTGGTGTGACCGTGCAATCTCTGCTGTGTTTTTTTGCACTCTGTGGTTAACAACACGCAATGGAATGTGACAGCAGTGGGATGAGAATGGAAATCTAAGAGAGGGACTCAGTGAACAAAGTAATGAAAGTTAGGAGTTCACCCGCGGTACTTCGTTTTGTCCTCACTCCCCCTGCACGCCACTCGCTGGTTTGGCGATCGATAGGCCAAATCTGCAATGGTCAGGTGCTGGCATCCCGCCAGCTTTGCGATGCAGCATTGAAGGCAGATGCTGTTGTCAACGTCAACACCACAACATTAGGCATTGGTAATAATAATGGGTTGCCAGATTTCCAATTCCTTTCAAGCCCCTCCTGTGACAGGTGGTGTGTCAACATCGGTGGAAGTAGCCAGCGCAGATGCCGGCTTAATGCAGAGCTGCTTGAGACACAGCAGCCAAGTCCTTCATAAGACGTGACTGTGTGTGTGTATGAGTGTGAGTGTGTGTGTGTACATGAGAGAGAGAGACCCACAGTAGTGTGAAAGACACATCTGAGCAACATATGGACATTCCACATACATGGTGCTGGAATGTCGGAGGCCCAGCGACACAGTTGTTGACGGATGTGAGACAGGTGCGCACCACCACCTACAAAGTAGACATGAAGTACTTATCATACAGCACTAAGTCCTTAGTGTACTGTACTATAAGTCCTCATTACACGGCACAATAAGTGCTTGTTAAACTGCACTATGACAACTTCACTCACTGTGAAGGGGAGTCATGCTAGTGAATCTTTATGATAACACCACACAGTGGCAAGCTGGATGTATGATGGAGTATCTTTGAAAAAATGCATCATCTTCTCCTTTAAGCATCTACACAGGTGCTGGGAGGGGTTTGTCGCATCGGATCAGATCCAGTGCCAGCAATAGTAGAGGAAAGATGAAGAGCTGGGAACATTTTGTAATGGATTCATTCTTCAAACGGTTGATTGATGGGACGAATGTGCGGTGTGGGCACAAATGGAGTCTCTGCCGGAGAACAGGCATGAAATCAAGGAGAATGAATAAGCACGATTTGACTTTTCCCCTCAGAATAAACAACTATTATGATTGGTCAAGGCCAACCCCTGCAGGCCATAGCCATTTAAAACGCCCCAGGAGTTCAACCCAGTGAGGGATTCTGATCCATCGGATTTTCAACACTGGGACTCAACAATACAATCAAACACACTCACACACACGCATACACACAAATCTCTCAGATATTACCTGTCTTCATGCATACACACACACACACACACACACACACACACACACACACACACACACACACACACACACACACATCTCTCAGACATTACCTATCTTCATACACATACACACACACACACGTACACACACACACACACACCACACACACATGCATCTCTCTGAGATTACCTGTCTTCCTATACCCAAACACACACACACACACACACACTCACTCTGAAACACACTTAGTCTGACTCTATTGACCGCCCTGGGCCAAGGCTCACGTTATTCAGCCTCATTTAGTTCTCGATATGAATCCATATATCTGCCAGGGGTTCCCAGAGGCCTCTTTCCTCTGTACTGCCCTCTCCGAGTCAGGAGATCCGAAACAGAGAAGAAAAAGACGAGGACGGTCCAATCTATGGAGCTGAGGAGGAGGAATATGGGCTATATCTGTAGTCCAAGAATATATAGGGAGAGAGAGATGGATAAAGAGAGACAGAGAGACAGAGAGATAGAGAGATGGATAGCTAGAGAGAGAGAGAGAGAGAGAGAGAGAGAGAGAGAGAGAGAGAGAAAGAATAAGAGAAAGAAAGAGAAAGAGAGAAAGAGAAAGAGAAAGAGAAAGAGAAAGAGAAAGAGAGAGAGAGAAAGAGAAAGAGAAAGACAGATACCTAGATAGATGGAAATAGATACCGGCCATACAAAACCGGCAACATATTGCTCTCTTCTGACAGTACTGGTCCTGAGGCGTGTTGGTTAGACACATGAACACATGAACACATGAGCACATGAACTCATGCCCGCGGCCCCTGGTGCCTGCGTGCTGCAGTGGCCAGCAGCAGATGGGCTGGAGGGCTGTTTTCATGCCCTCTCTGTCCTCCCTCAGCGCCGCGTCTGAGGTGTGGATCCTGCAGGACCCAGAGGGCAACGCTGCATAACTATGACATCATCCCACAACCTCTAGGAGCACACACACACACACACACACACACACACATGCACATGCACATGCGCACCAAGGCATATACACACTGCTGCTTATACACCAACACGTCCCCAAACCAATGTAGTTGATGGTTAATCACTAGGCCGCAAACGGGCAGTTAATGGTAAATCGCCAAGCAGTAACTAGGTAATTAATGGTTAATAAACCATTAGTAACCAGCTAGTTTATGGCAAATCACCCAGTCATAACCAGGTAGTTAATGGTTAATAAACCAATAGTAACCAGCTAGTTTATGGTAAACCACCCAGTCATAACCAGGTAGTTAATGGTTATAAACCATTAGCAACCAGCTAGTTTATGGTAAATCAGCCAGTCATAACCAGGTAGTTAATGGTAAATCACCTGGTAGTAACTTGTGTTAATTAGTGTAAATAACCAGGCTCCGGGTAGCCAGACACCCTGAAGGATTAAGGTGCAAACCAGCAGTAAACTATGCTGTGAAGACGCTGCTGTGCACACTGAGCTATAAGACGGCTATACGGCTCCGCTTGATAACCCGTCGGTGGGATGGGGGGGAGGGGGGTTACATTCGCGTAAGCCCGCTTTCTGAGAAGATACATAACGTGTGCCAATAATGGGAGAGGCTGGGCTCGCTCTCTGCATGCATTATCCTCTGAAGCTCTGTTATCGGGGGAGCTCTTACATCAATCACAACACACTCCTGATTCCCAGCTGTATCAGGAGAACGGCTCTACTACGGTTTGTCAGAAGTCGACGCCGCCGCCCCCGCATCATGTAACGCGGGCACACCTTCTCCCCCTGCTTAACATGGAGGGAGCGTTTAGGCTGGGAGGGAGGTGTAATAATATAGAGCTTCTGAGGCTAACGCGAAGAGACTTGGCATTAAATATTACCAGCCACCTCTGACTTCAGCGAGATAAAGCTCAAAATGAAATCAAGGTCCTCGTTCCTGGCACCCATCTCTCCAGCTCCCCCTCCCCTAACGCTCTTCTCTCTCAGCCTGTGCCTTGCTCTCTGACTCGCTACTCTTGCAAATCTTCCTTCTTCTCCCTTCAGTGTTTTCGCCGGCATGCCTAAAAAAACGGCCTTTGGATGATTGACGTCGTGTTTAAGCAGGGCTCTGCTACATTAAGAACACAGCTGTTTGAGACGGGGGTAGCTTTCCAAAAACAAATCTGAAAAGAAACCCGGTAGTGAGTGCGTGCCAGAAAATCCACCGGCAGTTGTATGAATGGAATTGTGTCTGACTTACCCTCAGGTAAGACATTGTCAATACATAAATATGTATAGCGTCTATCTAACCAGCCAGGCTCACTGCCACAGGAGGATAGACAACCTCAGCTCCCTGCTTTAGGCTCATATTCAGGGGTCTGAGTCTAAAAGGAGCTGCCTGGACCAGGGGGACTTAAGGAAATAGGGCCACGGTCAATCACTGAACCAGCCAGAGAGAGAGAGAGAGAGAGAGAGAGAGAGAGAGAGAGAGAGAGAGAGAGACAGACAGTCATGGGGAGAGAGAGAGAGAGAGAGAGAGAGAGAGAGAGAGAGAGAGAGAGAGAGAGAGAGAGAGAGAGAGGTCAGAAGGAGAAAGGGAATGTAGCGGTAAAGAAAGAAAGAGTTGGGGACCCTAAGACAGCTGAGGTGGGGGGCGGGGGGGGGAGCGTAGTGGTTCGAGAAGAGCAGGACTGTTTTAAGGCAGGAATGCAGAACGGATCGGTCACGCAGCGGCTCGTCCTTTAGTCTGACGTGACGCGTCGAAGGCACGCCACACAACAGCTGCGGAACACACAGCGCACACTCAAACCCCCCCCCATACTCCCCCCGGCCCCCCGTCCCCAAAAACAACCAGCCGGCCCCTTCCTCGCTCTCAATAACCTCTCCTTCCGTCTCCATCTGCCCCGGCCTCCCGCCGATCCTAATGGCCCCGCTGCGAGGCCGAGCGTGCCTGCTGAACACTTTATGGACGTGTCGGCCCGTGCCTTCCACCGCTCCGTCTCTCTCTCTCTTCAGCCTCCCTCCCTCTCCCTTCAGCCCCTCCCTCTCCCTCTTTTCCCCAGCCTCTTCGTCTTACTCTCCTCTTCCTCCTCTCCGTCTCCCTCTGCCTTCAGCCTCTCCTCTTCGTCCTCTCCGTCGCCCTCTCCCTTCAGCCTCCGTTTCCCTCTCCCTTGGCCCTTCCGTCTCCCCCTCTCTGTCTCCCTCTCCCTTTCATCCTCTCCCTCGCCCTTCAGCCTCTGTCTCCCTCTCCCTTCAGCCCCTCCCTCTCCCTCTCCTCCTCAGCCTCTTCGTCTTACTCTCCTCTTCAGCCTCCGTTTCCCTCTCCCTTGGCCCTTCCGTCTCCCCCTCTCTGTCTCCCTCTCCCTTTCATCCTCTCCCTCGCCCTTCAGCCTCTGTCTCCCTCTCCCTTCAGCCCCTCCCTCTCCCTCTCCTCCTCAGCCTCTTCGTCTTACTCTCCTCTTCAGCCTCCGTTTCCCTCTCCCTTGGCCCTTCCGTCTCCCCCTCTCTGTCTCCCTCTCCCTTCATCCTCTCCCTCTCCCTTCAGCCTCTCTCTCTCCCTTCAGCCTCCGTTTCCCTCTCCCTTGGCCCTTCCGTCTCCCCCTCTCTGTCTCCCTCTCCCTTTCATCCTCTCCCTCGCCCTTCAGCTTCTGTCTCCCTCTCCCTTCAACCCCTCCCTCTTCCTCTCCTCCTCAGCCTCTTCGTCTTACTCTCCTCTTCATCCTCCATCTCCCTCTCCCTTCAGCCTCTCTCTCTCCCTTCAGCCTCCGTTTCCCTCTCCCTTGACCCTTCCGTCTCCCCCTCTCTGTCTCCCTCTCCCTTCATCCTCTCCCTCTCCCTTCAGCCTCTGTCTCCCTCTCCCTTCAGCCTCTCCTCTCCCTCTCCCTTCAGCCTCTGTCTCCCTCTCCCTTCAGCCTCTCCTCTCCCTCCTCTCCCTCTCCCTTCAGCCTCTCCTCTCCTCTCCGTCTCCCTCTCCCTTCAGCCTCTCCTCTCCCTCCTCTCCCTCTCCCTTCAGCCTCTCCTCTCCCTCCTCTCCCTCTCCCTTCAGCCTCTCCTCTCCCTCCTCTCCGTCTCCCTCTCCCTTCAGCCCCTCCCCTCCCTCTCCTCCTCATCCTCTCCGTCTTACTCTCCCGTCCGCTCAGCCATGAAATGAGAGGAAGCGGTCGACGTGTACGCGTCGCGCGTACCGCGACCCACATTGTGACAGAGCGGCGACGCTGTTTCGGCGGCCGAGTCGCAGCCTCGCGGCCCGAAAAAAACAATCAACCATAAAACAGGAGCTCAGCGGCCCGCACGGTATCGCGGCGTTGTCCTTTCAACGGCCGAATCGAATGTCGTTAATCTGCCGGCGCGGAGGTCAGCGGAGCTCTCGGTAAACGAGGGACGATGACAGAGTGCTCCCTACCTGCCACCGAGTTGGGCCTCTGCATCATGAGCGACGAGCAGGTGTGGGCCGGATACGACAAGGGGCCCTCGGGGGTCTGGCCGGACGCCCCCGCCCCCCGGGCCGGCGCCACAGGGGGCCGCTGCTGCTGGTGGTTCTGGTGGTTCTGGTGAGGCTCGGTCGCGGGGGACGCGGTGGCGGCGCTGCCGAGGTCCTCCTCCGCCACGGGGGAGCAGGTCTCCACCCGCACGCCGGCGGCGGGGCCATGGCGCCCGCTGGCCCTCAGGCTGCCGTCCTTGCTCCACTCCAGGCTGGACCCGCTGCGGTCGTCATTCTCCGAGGAACTGGTGATGGTGGCTGGGACGGGGGGTGGGGAAGGGGAGGGCAGGGAGGGGAGGGGAAAGGAGAGATTAAGGGAAGGAGTCTTTAAAGGAACTGGAGGAGAGTATGAACGGGCGAGACGAACCATGGGGCTTTGATGTTCTTTACACACTGCGTCTCCGTTTCCGCGCCGATGTTATCAACACTCGTCATATTTATGGCTACAATTTGCTCGCACTAATGAAAACTAGTCCGGTGTGATGGTGGATTTATGGGACTCATTTCCCCAGTGGAGCCTCCCTTCTATCGGCTCGCTGGATCTCCTCAGCTGGAGGATTTCAGACACTCAAAAAGCGGTGACCACACCAGGATGTAACCTGCGATCCGCCCTCCAATCAGCACGCGGCTAGACTAGAGGTCCGACTGCCGTTCAATCTCTTTAGGACTTTAGGTGTTTTGCTGACATAATTAGCAAATCCTTTAATCCGTTCTTCGGGCCACTCTGGCCGCTGCCAACTCATCCTAATAGCAGGGGGGGGGGGGGGGGGGGGGGGGGGGCATCAGCCAGGCAGCTGGATGTGGGGGCATCAGTGCAGTCTGTGGTCTGGACACACACACACACACACACACACACACACACACACACACGCACACACACACGCACACACACACACAAACACGCAGAGCACTAATCTGGATTTCACGAAGCTCCGGCACATTGCATCACTTCACTATTAACATAACAAACCCTGAGTCTCTCTCTCTCTCTCTCTCTCTCTCTCTCCCCCCCCCCCCCCCAGACCTAGGGAGCGTCTGTGAGGACCAGGGTCTCTGAGGACCAGGATCTCAGAGGACTACCTTCATGTGATGGTATTCCAGGTGAGCTACCCAGGGTGGGGGCAGCTCCGTACACTGACTATTCATTGTTTAGAGCCTCTCCTGTTATAAACTCGGCATCATAAAATAATCCTATCCCTGTTTATGGTGTATTACAACAAGCCTGTTAAAGCTGCCCCTATAGTGCACATTCTGAACGGCGAAAGATGATGAACGTTCTTCGGTTGAAAAGAATTGGATCTTTTTTATGACCGCGCTTAAAACTGGGACGACAGCTGCCAGCATCAACAAACAAATAAAAAACCAAACAGACAGACAAAAAGCAATTTCTAATCTAGGGTGCCTATTACTGGGTCGTCCACTGCTTTGAATGAGGGTGTACTTCAACTATCGCCAGCACCCAGCTAGTGCTTTCAACACTGGTCAAAAACTGGAAATGTATCCCCAGAAGACTGGGGATGGATGTGCTTTCAACACTGGTCAAAAACCGGAAATTCTTCCCCAGAATACTGGACTGATTTGAGGATGGAATGGTGACGGATGACTGGTGGTCGCAGTGGAGGCTAGATTACTGGAGGCCCGGAGCAGAGGCTAAATATCAGGAAACCGGAGTGAAGGCCAGATGAATGGAGACCACACGGGGGTCCAGAAGAATCGGAGGCCAAAGAACCGAAGGAAGGTGCAGAGCCCAAGTAACTGGAGTTCGTATCAGAGGCCAAATAACAGGAGGCAGAGCAGCGGCAAGAGCAGAAGCCAAATAACTAGAGGCAGGAGCAGAGGCCAGATGACTGAGGTCGGATCAGAAGCCAAGTAACTGGACTCAGAGCGGCTGCAAGATCAGAGGCCAGATGACTGGAGGCTGAAGTCAAGACCTCTTCATATAAATATATATATATACACATTTATTAAATATAGAGATATCCCTAGACATGCACATGCAGACATGCATACATGCACGCACGCACGCAGCCTCACTGGAGCCTCGGGGAGTTCACAGCCAGCACCGCCTCACGCCGACATCTCACAAGCAGAATATTGGTTCAAAACAAGCCCAGCGGACGAGGCGGCTTCTTGATCTCGGGGATTAAAGCAGAGTCTCATAGAGGTAAGACATGTTCTGCCCACACCTGGACGTCTGCTGCGAGGCTCACACTGCACAACACGCCAGACTCCAGCGCTGGTTCACACACTATCACTGTTTCAATTCATTGTGGAGCAGCCAGATAGAACATTGCTTCGGGCTGACGGGGGTTGGAATATGAGTCATGGTTATTATAAATTATGTCAACAGCGTCGCACACACAACAATTAGAATGCTGAGTGCAGGGTTTGCATGCGGCGCAAAGGCGTTTAAATATTTCGAAGGATCGTCGCGTGAGCTCATTATTTGCAACACATGTGAAAAGCTTTTACCGTCCACTTTTCGAACTAGACTTATTATGGAGATGTGCTGTGCGTGGATACTCATTTGATGTTGCAAAATGGTTTAAAAGAGGAAAGATTGGGAAAATTGTGAAGATTAGCATTTTAGCTTTCATTCAGAACGCTAAGCCTTGCGCGGCCCCCCTGGGGGAGACCCCGGTATGTTTTAGAGCCAATTAGCAGAGATCAGCTCCAGGAACCGCTCAATGATGTCAGCATCACCTCTGGGCTGCAGTAACATCTCAATACAAAACCCAATGAAAGAACCATTGTAAACGCTGTACACATACAGTGTCTTACAACGCCACGCCCTTTGTTGTTGCACTTTTCTTTACTAAGGGCGAAATGATTAAGTGAATCAGCGGAGTAGAAGGGACCAGCACAGAGGAAAAAATACACAAAATAAACACAACAAGTGTGTTCTTTGCCTGTGTAGTAAACGAGCTAGCCCTGTGACATTTACATTTACATTTAGGGCATTTAGCAGACGCTTTTATCCAAAGCGACTTACAATAAGTGCATTTGTTACAATAAGTACATTTGTCATAAGAAGTGAACAATATATCTCTGTCGGTACAGTAAAGACGTTCATAGAACCAAGTGCAAGTATTACAATCGCTAGGCTAACCCATTCCCCGTGTAAAGCAAAGATAGCAGCTACTGTAGATGCTACACAATTAAGTACCTTGAATAAATGCAATGTACAAGTGCCAGGACGTACAACATTCAATGGTGGCTGTGCATTGGTTTCCATGCAGAGTCGAGGTGAACTCTGAACAGGTGAGTTTTGAGTCTTTTGCGGAAGCTGGTGAGCGACTCTGCGGTCCTGACATCGGTAGGGAGCTCGTTCCACCACTGAGGTCCCAAAACAGAGAAAAGTTGTGACTTTGCTGATCGACCTTTGCTTGCTCTTAGCGATGGCGGTACCAGACGTCCAGCGAGGGGTGACGCTATCGAATCGGCACGCAGACTTGGGTACTCGCTGATACCCCCTCGCATTCTGAGACCAAGAGGAAGGTTGCTGTTTGGGTGCCACGACCACAGGCCTCCACCCCCCCCCCCCCCCCGTCCCCATCAGCTCACCTATGATCCCGCTGTCCTTGCTCTCGAGGGTGGAGCTCGGGGTGGTGATGGTCCCACAGGGGCTGGACTGGCGGAGCGGGGGGCGGCCCGTGCTGCTGTTGAGGGTGGAGCAGGGGCTGTCGGTGCATGGGGAGGCCGTGCTGCTGGTCAGGGTGGAGCAGGGGCTGATGCCCTGGCTGGTCACCGAGCACTGTGGAGGAGGAGGAGGAGGAGCAGGGGGGGTTGAGAGGCGGAGGAGGAGCAGGGAGAAGGAGGAGGTGGAGGAGGAGGAGGAGGAGGAGGAAGAAGGAAGAAGGGCAATAGGTAAAGGAGAAAGAGGAAGGAGCAGGAACAGTGACAGGATGAGGAAGAGGAGCAGGAAGGAGGAGATGGGGGAAGACGAGCGAGAGGAAGAGAAGGACGAACAACATGGAGGTGGTGGCAGTGGAGGCCGGAGAACTCAGGGGAGTTCAGGGAGCTTTCTCTCACTCTCTTTTCTGTGCCTGATAAAAAAACAACCGACCCTGGATCATGTGAAAGCAATCATTGTGAAATAAAGCGGCCTTTGACGTGTGCAGCGTGACACACGGGCTGAGGGGCATGGGGTCTGGGGGAGGGGGCATGGCATGCGAATTGAACACTCATGTCTGGTGAGAGCCGAGACAGAAGCAGGTCTATGGAGACGAGCACAATGCATAGTCTCCATTCCTGCGTCGCGTCGCCCAGCCTGTTTGAACACAATGCGGCCGCCGCTGCTTCTCCCATTCGCACGGGTGACAACCGCGGAGCTCCAAACCACAGGCAAGTGTACAGCCCCCCCACCCCCCAACGCCGCTTTGAACATGCACTCACGCCTGCACGCACACCCACACGAACGCCCGCAAGTACACACACATACACACACGCACAGACATGGTCACAGATGCAGAACACTTAGACACACTGACTCACACACAGAGGCACACACACTGACACACACTTAAACACATACACATTTACACGCACACACACACACACACACACGTGCACACACACACACACAAACACACAAACACTTATACACACACACCCGCAAGTACACACACACACACACACACATACACTTACATACACACACACTTGCAAGTACACACACAATCACACCCGCAAGTACACACACCAACACACAAACACACTTACACTTACACACACATACAACACAAGCTTTGTCACTTGGGCTTGTGCGTGTGTGCTAATGCACGGCAGAATCGCTCCCTAAAGGGAAGCAACACGCGACCAGCAGCCATGCAGACAGGCCGCCTCTGAAGAGAGCAAGTTTGATATTCTCTCTGCTTCAACACGAACACCATTCCCCCATCGAGTGGCAGGCAGGTGTCCCCCCCCCCCACTCCCCAGGGGGACCCCGCCAACATCTCTGGTAGACTCCGTTTTGGAGAAGGAGATGGAAGCCTCTGGTCTGATACCGGGACCACCGAGAGTCAACACAGCCGATAGCCCGGCGTCTAAGAGAAAATCAGACTTCAGTTTAGTGGTTTACTAGTCTCGCTGATCAGACTTAAGTTTAGTGGTTTACTAGTCTTAACAAACTGACCTGGGTTTATCAGTTCACTAGTCTCACTGATTAGGCTTAGGTTTAGTGGTTTACAAGTCTAACAGGCCAGACTTTAGTTTAGTGGTTTTACTAGGCTCACCAATCAGACTTAAGTTAAGTGGTTTACTAGTCTCACCAATCAGCTTTAAGATTAGTGGTTTACTATTCTCACCAATCAGAATTTAGATTAATAGCTTTAGTGTAGCTAGCTAGCTAGCTACACAATGAGCGAACAAGCGTTCATTTTCTTTAGCCTCATATTTTTTTCGACCAATCGTGTTGCTGGAGGCAAGGATCCGTAAGCCCCTGGTTGTGCGAAAACAAAAACTCGGCCAGGTGTAGTAAACTGTATAAAAAAAGTGTCTGCAAAGGTGTCCCATCAACACCTTGCAGGCCGTCCACTGCAGAAAAGCACTTAAAATCCAAAATAATTCTTCGTTGTTATATCTCCGTAGCAAAACTCCACCCCTTGCCGTTGCTAGTTTCAGGGCCAAAGCTTGTTACGTCTCCCGACATCAGTCGTGCTTTGACAAAGCAGAACCGCTGGGTCCCAGTTTAATTGAGGACTAATGATTTGGGGCAGGGAGGGAAGGAGAGCACCAGGCAGAGACGGAGCTCTGATGTACAACAGAAGAACAGAAGACAGGGTCACTGGCAGATGGGTTCAACGCCTTGCTTCTCCTCTGCTCATGTGTTTGGCAAACAAAACACATGCAAACGCTCGCACACACACGCACACACACACACACATACACAAGCACAAATGCACACTCACACACACGTTCCACACGTACAAACACATCACACACGTACACAGACATCACACACACACACACGCAAAC
>NC_136936.1:47635141-47672641 GCF_949987615.1 Pollachius pollachius
GGAGGGCAAGAGACGGAGAGAAGCGAGAAAGTGAGAGGGAGGGAGACAGAGAGAGCTCAAGAGAGAGTGAGAGGGACATAGAGAGTGAGAAAGGGACAGAGAGAGTGAGAAAGAGAGAGAGCAAGTGGGAGAGAGGGAGAGAGAGACAGACAGAGAGACAGCAAGTTACAACACCGCTCTGTCAACACCTCCTCCTCCTCCCCCCGTTCCTCTCTCCCACATTATTCATAATGTTGGCAGTTCATCTGATTAAATAGAAGTCCAACAGAATTATGTACAGCCAGGCACTAATGAAGGCCAAACTACGCTGACGCATGCACGCCGGCACACACACACACACGCACGCACGCACAAACATGCACACGCAAATGCACACACACGCACTTAAGAATTACATAATGATATAAAAAATGAAAAATGTGATTTTGCATAATGGCTGTAACGGCCGTGTGCGCCCAAACGCGTCTGATTCAAACATTAGGCCCTGCATGAATCAATGTTGAAGGGGCCGAGCGACTGTGGGCTCCAGGTACGCATTTAACCTGCTTGAGAGTCCGCGGGCTGCGGTGGCCTCATCACAACCGCACCTCTGACGAGCCGGGTTCAGCCATGGGGAGCGCCGGCTGTCAGGGGTTTAAGTTCTGCCGCTGAACCAAACACTGTGGATCTGATGAAGGAAGTCGGGATCCTGAAAGGAAACCCTGTGCTATATCGAGTTGAAATGAACATTGTAATGCACGTCCGTGTAACGGAGGTGGTCGCGTGTGCGCGTGTTTCTCTGCGTGTCTGTGTGTGTTTGTGTGTCTGTGAATCTTTGAGAGAAGCATCATCAGTCATCCCCTCTCCCCTAGGAATGAACCAAGGCGATGACAACTCCTGAACTCATCAATAACTCCCGGTGCCATCCTACTCCCCCTTTCCTCCCTCTTCCTACTCCACCTCCCTCCTTTTCCTCCCTCCCCATCCTCTCCTTTTCCTGAGGATGATCTATATGCAGGCTGAATAGACTGATGTCAACGTTTCCGCTGACCTATTGATGAGTCTAAGCTCTGGTCAAACGGGGGTGAATAGCAGAGAGACAGAGAACTCTCGGAGGAACAGCAATCAAGCAGTTTAACTGGACGTACTCTGGGCGTACTTTAATGGAACGTAGACTATGGTTAGTATGTAATTCCTCCATTGAGTACACACATTAACATTATTGAAGTACTCTGTGCAGATTTGAGACGGCTTGTAGAACCAGAGGAAGGAAAAGGCGATACGACCAGACTGTAGAAATCTTTAGCTTGACCTCCCCACTACACCACAAGAGTAATACTATTATAATAATGATACATATTAATGGCAACACTAGTACACCTCGGAGACGACTCCTCCTGCAGGCAGAGCTCAGTTTTTCTCCTGTTTCACACTCATATCTAGAGCCTCGCCTGGATGATTAGCCTGTGTGTTTTTTTGTGTTTGTTTGGGGGGTATGTGGTTGTGTGTGTGTTTCGTATGAACGCACATGTGTGCGTGTGTTTGTGTGTGTGTGTTTGTGGGAGTGTGTGTGTTTTGTGTATTTTGTGTTGTGTGTATGCACGGGGCACGTATGGCCTTGAGACTCCAGTTAATTTGCTCTCAGGGAAAAGAAAAAACGGAACAAAACAATTCCAAATTCCGCTGTGGTCCGAGAAGGAAGCCCGCCAGGCAGCCTACACTCCCAACCGACATCTGCTTTGTCTTAAACATTTACACAAGTTGTTAACAGGTGCCCTTTCTGTTGCTCCGGTGGCCATTAACCGCCCGGCAGTCAGATCCCGGCGTATTATGCTGTGTAAATAATGGGCTTAAAAAATGCTCCCTCTCATTTGTTTCCTCGTGAAAAGCAGAGTGAACCTGGCGCGGCCGCCGCAACCACCGTCGCTCTATCTACTTCCAGCCTCCACAGCTGCATTGGCCCGCGTGTTTACCCTGATACGTATGCAACCGGGCTGGCCGTGTCTCTATCCAGCGTAGCCCTAATCACGGTGATTGCACACAGTCAAGTTTGAACTTCAGCGGTGGCAACTTCTTTGAACGCCTGCGCGGGCTCGCGGTTAAAACAAACACAGCTGGCTAATCCGCGGCGCTCCCCGGCTGAGGCGGGAAATCAATGCCAACGGATTAGCGAACACATCTTTATTTTTTTTGTTTGCCGGTAATTGTTTCTTCCGGAAAACCCTCCTTTGTAATGTGTCACGTTTTCGTAACACGACACGAAAAAAAGACAAAATACAAACGCAAAAAAGGTATGGATATAAATTGACGTGTCACGCTGTATGTGCGTCACATGGCGTTGATCAGTGTTTGGGGTCTTTGAGCGTCCCCACCACCGACACTCTAGTCTCTGTTGCTAATACACCGTGCCGTGGCAGTGTGAGGGGATTCTGCAGTACCCCCTGGTGTCCAAACCCCCCCCCGCTAATGCACCACAGCCCCACGGTGCTCCTCACACACTGGGGCATGGGGGACCGCTCTAGTGAAAGGGCAACGCACTCGATCCATAAATCAGGCCCGGGCGGCCCTGCCATGTTAACCTGTTCAACATGCACCCTCCGCTCCCAGGGAACAGCTTCTGCTGGGATTGAACCTCCCTTTACGAGATCTACCGCTGCAACCAGCAAGCTGTACAGACTACAATAAACACACACACACACACACGCACACATGCAGGCACGCGGACACACACGCACACATGCACGCAAACATGCATCACACAGACTATCAAGAATCCTTTGATATTCCCCATTTAAACCAAACCCAAACCGGGGCAAGTAAGGCGACTGAATGCACACGCACATGTAAGTGCTTTTATTCGGCCGTCTTAATATGATCTCTTTTTGGTTGGCCTTTCCACCGAGCGCATGCGAAAATGTCCTCTTGTGGTGTGTGCTGAACGTTGCATTTTCGTTGCCGGCTACTTCGCGCAGAAATGAGTAAGCCTACTGGAGGTGTTTTAGAAAGACCGACTTTGTCTGCAGCATGACAGCTAACCGTTAAGCGCGCTGACAGGTTCTGTCAGAAAGAGCCACGAGCATCACAGGCTACAGCCTTGATAACAACATATTTTGGGTTGGGTGATAACGAGTGGCACAGAACGTGATAAGCTATGTAAGCGCAGAAAACAAGTCTATTATTATTATTAGGCAATAATGACGGGAACAGGATGTTAGAACATGATGTTATTATTTTGATTATGGGGAAAACGGGAGTAAACTGGGACATGTTTTATGCGTGTTTCATTTTTGTCAGGACTCCGGAAACCCAGCTTGAATCCGTCTGGTGTCCGTAGCAGTAAACCCCATGAAACGTTCGTTTTAGAGAACAGATATCAAGCCTGGAGCTAAAAGCAAGAGCCTTCTGATGCTCTCTGAAAGCCCACTGGCAGATTCGAGGGGAGACAACTTTCTCTATGAAGATTGGCCGTCTTTGTGAGAATAACAATGAACAACAAACGTTCTGCAGTAAGCCGTCGGTTTTCTCCTCTTCATTCCAAGCCAAAGCTTGTAATCCTCGAAGGCTTGAGACGGCCAAGGCCTCCCGCTAGTTAATTTCCAGCGTGCCTCCAGCCCCCCAAACCTCGACCACCACCACCAGGCTCTCCACCTCCATCCATAGGACCCCGCCCGGCCTGACGCCCCACCACAGCCCTGGACGTTGATAGCGTCTGAAGGTCGATCAGAGGGGAATGGCCCTCCATGAGACATTGCTCGGTATCAGTGCAATCGCTGCTGCTAATGAGTGTTTTCATTGGTGGCGGTGGTGGCCTGCGTTCATTTCCGGACGTCTGTAAAGGGGCCCGAGCCCCCTTCGTTCCACTCGACCGGTCGCTAACTGCTGAGGTTTGCTCATACCGATTTAAACAGGAGTCCCATCAAGCCTATGTTCATATATGGTTAAGAAAGACAAGCAACTCTTTGTGTCAGGCTAGTTAGCCATTCCGACAGAGGGAAGTTGAAAGGGCTGCGTAAGATCAACTACGTTGATAACGACACGACGTGTACTCGCATAGAGCCGCATGATGTTGACGCTATATGCCTTTCATAAGTTTATCTCTTTCAGACGGCATACAGCCCGGCTCCTTTCAGACCGTACTGTGGCTCCTATTATTGTTTGTGTCTTTTCCAATAAACCTTGGAGATGAATATCACCTTGGATGATTTTTATTGGCAGACGGACACTTTGAAAAGGTCTGGAAGGTACACTTAATGGAATAGAGTCCGTCTCAATGCATAAATCAAGGTTATTGTGTGGGCAGTCAGGCAATCTGTAAAGCCACCGTACGTCAAGGATCCGCCATGCTTCGACGAGTTCAAAATAAGTCTTTATTTTAAAAGGCAGTGATGAAGATATCATTCATTGGGCAGAGATAGCACATCATCGTGAATCGGGTAAAACAGACTACAGCCGAGTTAGACTGCCGAGGAAAGCGTTTAGGATTCATGAGCGAAGAATTATTCGCTCATCAATTATAGATACAAAAACAAAAGTTGTCTTTTTATCATCGGGGATAACAAACACTCCTTAGCTTGACCCCGACGTCCAGAGCAAAAACATTTCCGAATCCATCAGGAGCAAACTGCTTTCGCTGAAGGCTCCCTGGCAAAACGGACAGGCTTTATCTACTGCATCCTTGAACAGGAGGAGACCAGGCAGAGGAATGCTACTCTGGAGGAGGAAGGAGTGCCACTATTCAGGAGGAGGAGGCAGAGGAGGAAGAGGAGGAGGAAGAGGAGGAGGAAGAGGAGGAGAAAGAGGAGGAGCAGCAGGATGATAACTCTGGAGGAGAAAGAGTGCCACTATTCAGGAGGAGGAGGCGGAGGAGGAAGAGGAGAAGGAAGAGGAGGAGGAAGAGGAGGAGAAAGAGGAGGAGGAAGAGGAGGAGGAAGAGAAGGAGAAAGAGGAGGAGGAAGAGGAGGAGCAGCAGGACGATAACTCTGGAGGAGGTGGAAAAGGAGGAGGAGGAGGAGTACCACTCTGCAGGTGGAGGAGAAGGTGGAGTGCTACTCTAGAGGACGAGAAGGCTTCTTTACCTTGGGCACCACAGCTCTCGCTCTCTCTCTCGCTACCTCTCTCTCTCTTGCTACAGACTTCTCTCTGTCTATACCTCTTCTCTCCCTCGCTACCTCTCTCTCTCCACTTCTCGCTTTCTTTCACTCTCTACCTCTCTCTCACTCTCGCTGTCTCCCACTACTTGTCTACCTCGCTCTCTCTCTCTTGTCCTCTCTCTGCTTCTCTCTGTTCTCTTCCCCCATTGACTGGTTCCTGTGTGTGTGTGTGTGTGTGTGTGTGTGTGTGTGTGTGTCATTGTGTGTGTCTGTGTGCTGTGTGTATGCACTTAAACATGCACTAAGAAACTTTTTCAGGACAGCCAACCCTGCAGCCTATCTCTTATTGGAAATGATGTATAACGATGATAAAAACCCATCTGCTGGAACCACTTGGTTATATATAATGGTACAGAGCTTTGCGTTCCAATTTTCGTGCCACAATGACCAAAATACCTGGGTTTTATTGAGCTGTGAGCGGTATGCTATTCTGATTTCAGACCGTTTTTTTATCAAAAGTGAATGCTGCAGTCGAAATCGTACAAAATAATTTTAAGCAAAAATGATGGACGCAGTCTAAATAAGTTAACACGCAACATGGAAAACAACTGAAGACAATTTTAACTGATTAGCACTATGAATAAATACATGAAGGCTATATATATTTATATATGTACACAAGTGTACATCTTAGCAATCACTGCTTCAACAATCCGGTGTAAAGTAATACAACTACTTCTGTGACTTCTACCCTCAAAAATGTCTCAGTTGATATACAGCCTCACTCCAACACAAAGCTCACAGAGCAAAACATAAAGCACAAGCCATCCAAACCACAGAGCGACACCTTCAGCCATGGGTTTACGAGGAGAAGACTTAAATTTCAAAACACGGACATCCAGGGTTGACGAGGGAAACAGCCGACCAGAGTTCATCTTTACACAGACGGCCATCATAAGAGAGACAATGGGGGACCTTTCCCTGATGGAAATGGTTAGCGCTCATCATTGGAGGTACAAAACAGGTTCAGAATGAGGTTGTCTGGTGGAAGACACACATGCTGTAGGCTGGGAGGTATTGTGGTCACAGTGTTGTGCAGAACATTGTAATGTTGCAGCTGCCAGGTGGACAGCTGGTAGCATTTATTAGAAGCCAAATACCTGTAATGAAAACAAATATGCACATTAGGTATAAAAACGCAGCCCTCCTATCATTCCTATAGCAACACATCAAAGCTAATCGGGATAAAATTCACAACACCGTCTCCTCCTGCAGCAGATGGATGGTCATGCAGCATGAGGTAATGTCCTGCAACTACGCGTCCTTTGCAGTAGGAGGTTAACTTCATGCAACTACTCATCATTATGCAGCAGAGGATAATGTCCTGCAACAATGCAAGGTTATGCAGCAGAAGATAATGTCCTGCAACAATGCATCGTTATTAAGCATGAGGAACTGTCCTGCAACAATGCATCGATATGCAGCAGACGATAATGTCCTGCACCAATGCATCGTTACGCAGAATGAGGAACTGTCCTGCAAAAATGCATCATTATGAAGCAGAAGATAATGTCCACCAACCATGCATCGCTATGCAGCAGAAGATAATGTCCTGCAACAATGCATCGTTATGAAGCATGAGGAACTGTCCCGCAAAAATGCATCATTATGCAGCAGAAGGTAAAGTCCTGGAACACCGCATCATTATGCAGCAGAAGGTTAACTCCATGCACAAATGCATCGTTATGCAGCAGTAGTTCAACGTCTGGCAACAACGCATCGATATGCAGCGCTGCAACCGGCAAGTCCTTTCGTCTAGACGCGTTTCTGATTAAACCAGTGTGTCCAACAGAGTCAAGGAAACGGGACAATGTCCTTTTCATCTGTATACGGCCACACAACTTCCTCCAGTTTTCATTAGTAAAAGATGCATAGCAGGTTTGTATTTTCTAAAACCTGATGAAGGGGAATAAAAAACAGATGTAATGAGAGCCATATTCATAGCCTATATATTTTCCCCATTTAAGTCCCATGAATGTTTTGTTTTGTGCAATGTTTAAAATCCCAAATTCAATACAATATACTGATCTACATACCTAATAAATCTTAGACACACTCAACAACATGTGGAGAATGTAGAAACATGACTATGTAGAGCTGGCCCCGGAATGGGGATTAGGGAACATTTGGGCTGAGGATCCGAGTGATCCTCCATTTTAACATCTTATTGATCCACATATCCAGCAGCTGTGGCAATCTGGGCAACGTTTTGAGGGAAGAAGCAATTATTTGTATTTGTTTTGTTTTTTTACCTCCCGATACTGAAGGAAAATGATTATGTATCTGTCTAAGGGAAAAGAGAAATCACAGAGCTTAGACTTGTCGGCCGTTTGTGTGCAAAATAAACTCCTTCCCATTAGCGGTGTTTCACTAGATCGGAAACAGGTCAGTTCTGCACGCGGGATATTGACCGGCTATAAATCACATCGGCGCCGATGAGAGCACATTGGAACGGCACCAGAGGTTTCTAGAGGCTTCTACACGGTGATCCCCAGTTAAAGGCCTGTGCTACAGCTTTAAGGACATGAAATCCTGCAGCAAATTAGCAAAATCGCATCACTTCACCTTTGATGGAATAGAACCACGGGGTTCGTGTGTGTCTGTGTGGGATTGGAAACGTCAATATTCATGTGGTGATTGTCTTAGCGTCACATCGAGCCAGTGACCTGAAGCTGTGGGCTGACTTGACAACGTGGGGGCATTCGTGTTGAATGGCTATTTTAATTACATTATACATACATTATAACGCCATCTCCATACATTATAGCTCCCTCTCCATACATTATAGCTCCATCTCTACATCAGACCTCCATCACCATACATCATACCTCCATCTCTCAACCTAGCTTGTATATACATACATTAACGACGACATTTACATTATGTCAACATGGCGGTGACTTAATGAGACTAAGAAAGAGTCTAAACAACACCATTATTCAAGTGAGAGGAGCTGGCCGTGCGATGACGGATGGCTGGAGGAGGGAGAGGTTATGTGAGAGAGAGAGAGAGAGAGAGAGAGAGAGAGAGAGAGAGAGAGAAAAGAGTGAGAGCAAGAGAGAGAGAAAAGAGTGTGAGAGCGAGAGCAAGAGAGAGAGAGGGAGAAATGAGAGCGAGAGAGAGAGCGAGCGAGAGAGCGAGAGAGAAAGAGAACGAGGCCAGACGAGGAGAACTAGAAGGACAGCCAGGCCCCTCCCCTGCTGAGTAAATCATTCAACTAGCGCTCATTATCAGCCGGACTTCCACGACTCAAGCTGTGGCGCTGCTTAATGAAAGGCTGAGGAGCACAGGCCTGCAACTTCTCCTTGTCCCGAGTAAGATGGAAGACCAGGATGAGGTGCCCCCACCAAGCATACCCTTACTCTCTCTGTCTCTGTCTGTCTCTCTGTCTGTCTCTCTCTCTCCCTCTCTCTGTCTGTCTCTCTTTCTCTCCCTCTCTCTCTCTGTCTCTCTCTCTGTCTCTCTCTCTCTCTGTCTCTCTCTGTCTCTCTGTCTGTCTGTCTCTCTCTCTCTCTCCCTCTCTCTCTCTGTCTCTCTCTCTCTCTGTCCCTCCCGCCCACCCTCCCTCTTTCACTCCCTCCCTCCCTCCCTTCCCCTCTCTCTCGCTCTAGTCCACAATCAAAGCCAATGTGCGCCTTGCTGTGGCCGTCTTTGAGATGAGAAGAGAACGATTACAGAGAAGAGAAAATATGTAGTATCAGGCTAATGTTACATACAACTAGTGCTCGTCAGCGTGGTGTGTGCTTATAGTTTGAGTGTAGAGTAGATTGCAAAAAACGGTCTCGCAGTCTAGCGAGGACAGTGCTAGGATGTAGACAGCACTGCAGCAGAAACCTCTAAAACCTTGGAGTTTTTTGCCACTTCCTTTTCCGATCGTACAGCATGTTTTAAATCACACAGGAGACGTTCACGATGCGGGATGAGTTAATAGCAAGCTGGCTCTTATTTAGCCGCCAGCGACGCTTCATCCTTGAGCACAACAACAGCTAGCAAAGCCAGATCACTTAGTTTCTGATTCAAAGGACCACAACAAAAGGGGTAGGCCGCAGAGGGGACGTTAAACCATCGCCGCGCTACAGCTCGCAATAATTACAGCCCGTCCATTCAGGCTGTCAAAATGTTGTTATTCTGGTGAGTTGAACGCTGAGCATAGTGAACCCGAACAATGGTCGGCCGTCAGGAAATCCTATGTTTTTTATTTGTCGTTGTGCAACACTGTCGGTACTTTGTTAACGCTCCTCTCTTTCATCTTCTAAATCGATTAGCAGTCCTCTCTCTCTCTCTCTCTCTCTCTCTCTCTCTCTCTCTCTCTCCCCTCTCTCTCTCTCTCTCTCCCTCTCTCTCTCTCTCTCTCTCTCCCTCCCTCCCTCCCTCCAATCCATCACGGTGACTACGTAACACTGTTTGGAACCATAAAAAGTGACCAGACACAATCAGTTACATCAGAGCCTGGGTCCATAAGAGCTGCTCTGACTGGGAGAAGAAGAAGGAGAGAGGTTGCTGCTCCACTTATCTAGGGCCAATCCAGAGTGTTCAGAACAGGATCAAGGACCGCTGTCCTTGGAGGGGCCGTGGAGACGAGCCGCCGTCCAGACGCTACGTGTGGCGGTCTCAGATTTGTCTGTGAAACTGCGGTTTTGGGTCGCTCGCTCCGGCGTGATGCACGGAGACGTTGCGAACCGGAAATGAGCGAGGATGCCATCCCGTTTCCTCACAAGACAGAAACAGCTCGTAAATTTGTTCATTCGCCATGAGCATACACACACACACACACACACGCACACACACACACACACACACACACACACACACACACCAGACACCAGACACACGTACGCAAACATGCTTCAAAATAAATAAGTCACACATGCTTTGTTTAATCAAGGTTGGCAGGCTAATTTAATGGAAATGAATGTACTTAGTTCAACAAGCTAATCATGATGACAGGGTTAGAAAAAGTATATGATGAGTAAATTAGTAAATAAACTAATCACAGTCATACTGGATGATTGGATGTCATCCATAATGATTTGTCTGATCGTACTGAGCTTTGCTATGGGTGACATGAGGTCTATAACCATCCTAGCTCAATCAACAATCAATCAACAACGACAACTTAATAAACAAGATGTCTCCGATAGATTTGACGTTATCTGATCGTACCTCAAAAGAAATCAGGCCCATGATGACAATTATAGCTAGATATCTGCAATTGTAGAAAAAAATTGTAGAAATATGTGGTTGCCTGCTTGGCATATGTGAAATCTAACGTGAACATGCTAATAAACTTTTGCTATACTCAAACACGCTAAGTTTCAAGTCCGTGTGCCACTTGGAAGCAGACTTTTGATTAATTGAATGCTGTTCGTTCATTTGATTGTGTACATATTTATTTGCGCATTTCTCTGGCATTTTTACCTCAATCATAAAATAAATAATAATAATAATAATAATAATAATAATAATAATATCAAAAAATATCTATATATTTATATATATATATCCAGAAGGACCTTTTGAGTCATTGAGAAAAAAAAAATTCAGCAGGTGAAGTCAGGCCCAGTTACCAATATTCAGAATGTCATTTAACTTTGACCGTGAGTTATAGCGCCCCCTGTGGACAAAGTGGTACTTCACATTTGGTGACAGGCGTTTCCTTATGTGTACCAAGTTTGAGTTGTTCACCTTAGGAATGGTTGAAGTCAGCGTTTTTCCCCCCGTTGACATCCATTATTAAAAATAGCTTGGTAAGCACCTGTATCACTGGTAATTTTAAATTGACAATGTGAATTGAAAACCTTCCCCATTACCTAAGGGGGCTGTCCTTGATGGACCCACCGAGGTCTAGCTCTCTGGGGCACTCTGCAGAGAACTGCTTATTTATTAAATGATTGAGGCTAATTTGCATAATTGGGCGTAACTCAGCCATGACAAAACATTTTTTTTTAATAATGTAACTTTTGGTCAGAAGCTTCTAAGGAGCGTTTGGTGTCATTTGAGTTCAAGGTAAATTGTTTTTTTCAAGGTTTTCCAAACGTTCAAGGTACAGAAGAATGTATCCAGAGGAAGCCTATGGGTTCCCCAGGCAGAACAGTTCAGCATGTCGAATAAGGCCAAGACTGCAAGACACCATAAAAAGAATCATGATGACATTAGAGTGGCTTGCTCTTAAACCACACTAATAAACAGAGCATGTGCCAGAAAACCATGGTCCATATTGGTAGGTCTAGTAGGCCTACCATAGTCTGGGTCTAAAGTAAGGCGTACCATAGTCTAGCGCTACAGTTAGGCCTACTATAGTGAAGGTCTAGTTAGGCCTACCACAGTCTAAGTCTACAGTAAGTCTTACAGAAGTCTAGTTCTACAGTAGGGCCTACCATAGTATAGGTATACAGTTATGCCTACTATAGGCTAGGCCTATAGAACAGCACTTCTGAGGTTCTTTCTTGATCGACAAAGACAGGACGCCCAGGCCACAGCTGAAACAACTTCAACCACTGCTGTTGTCCAATGCAATCATACACACACACACGCACGCACACACGCATGCATGCACACACGCACGCACACACACACACACACACACACACACACACACACAGACATTAAACACACATGCACGCACACACACACACACATTCACAAAGACACAGACACACGGCCACACACATACCCAAACACACACACTTCAAGCAAAAACAATGGCACTGGAGAACAACAAATAACAACAGCTGCACACAGACCCCCCGGGGAACAGGACAGTGGAGCGTCAACCTCCTTCAAAGACGGGGCAAAGTGTCACGCAGCCCAAAAAGACAGGCTTCTTTTGTGAGACTTAAACCAGGGGTGCATGTTCTGCAAGGAATCAGAAAGCTGAGTAAACAACTGAAGTTGAACACCTCCAGATTTCACATGTGTGTTAGGATTCGGGTTTAGGGTCCGGGTTAAGGTTGGGGTTCAGGGTTAGGTTAAGGATTAGACTGAACTCAGCTCTGGGGCCATAGTCAAAAACAGGCAGCTGCCAGTAGGAATGTATTCAAAGGACATTCAGCAGCTCTTCTTCACAAGTGATTACCCAGACTAGAAAAGTCAGAATAGCCTAAGTTGGTCATAGAACATATACATGTATTATCATCAGGCACCATCAATCACGTATACATGTGGCTCAGTGTCGCCCTAAAAATGTCCTACAAATGTCATCATCCTCTCATTCCTCTCTCTCTTTCGCTCGCCCTTCCCTCTATCCCTCCCTCCCTCCCATCTTGCTGTCTGTTCCCTCCTTCTTCCTTTCAGTCCTTCCTCCCTCTCTCTCCCTGCCTCCTTTCTTCCGGTGCTCCCTCTCTCTCCCTCCTTTCTTCCCGTCTTCCCTCCCTCTCCCTCCCTCCTTTCTTCCGGTCCTCCATCTCTCTCCCTCCCTCTCTCTCCCTCCTTTCTTCCCATCCTCCCGCTCTCCCTCCCTCCTTTCATCCCTTCATCCCTCTCTCTCCCCCTCCGTCCTCCCCTCTCTCTGACGATCTGTTGTAGCGTTGCCCATCTTGGGGGGCTGCCTCCGTGACGAGTGGGGGGCATCCCACCGCCCCTTCCCTGATAGGGGGGGTGGGGGGAGACGTGGAAAAGTCCCTTCACGACCCGTCAGAACCGGTTTGACGGGGAGGGGTCTTAATGTCATCCCGTTCCCACGTCGGAAGCTTCCGGGAATTTGTCCCGACTCGGATTCCCCGCGGCATTCCAGCATGTATCAACATTCCGAACATGGCGGCGATGCTGTCGGAAGAATGCGGCGGTGGCTGCGATGGCATGGGACCGACTGGCCCATTAGCTCACACCTCCCCTGAGGTTATGCCCATGCTGGGGACGACTGCAGAATCAAACACGCTCTACTTGCTGAACGTGGGCCTGCTTACGGGGCGTCCGCGGCCTACTGGTTAAGGAGTTGGACCGGTAACCGGAGGGTGGCCGGTACAAATGCCGACTGGTAGGCAGATAGAAAATGTGGACAGGGGGAGTAGTGGTGCGGCACTCTCCTACATCCTCATCCACGGATGAGGTGCCCTTGAGCAAGGCACCTGTAGCTCCCCGGGCGCTGCACTGCGGATGCCCACTGCCCCGGGTGCTCTGATGTGCCCCATGTGTTCACCGGCTCCCGGATGGCTTAAAAGCAGCGAAAGAATTTCCCCCAAAAAGGGACAATAAAGGATAACTTGACTCACTATACCCTCACCACTTAATGAATGAGGAGTAGAGGGCCTATAACTGTAAATTGAACATTGACACCAATGTTAAACTTCTGTTTTGCAAACAGACTAAAATATATTTTGCTTACAGGTTTGAACAACACTGCTGCATTACAAACCAAGATGACATTTATGATTCCATAGGTAGCAGTCTTCGTATGACCTTGTTAAACTGCCTTACTTGTCATTTGTGGTTTGTGTGCTCTGTTGGCTGTGCCATGTCATGTGTCATGAGGCTGTACTTGTGTCTTTTCGGTTAACACCTGCGCTTGCCTAATCTGTCATCTGTGCTGCTTGTGTATCGCTGTTCTGTCATGTCATGTGTCATTTGTACCTGTTTACCTGTATGTCCTAAATGTTTTGAGGGGCCTTCCCAGGGACACAAAATGAATTTCAGTGCCCTACTGACAAATAAAGTAGCATCGTCTCGTATCGTAACCATGACTACATCATTCTGACTGAGTATGATTGCAAATAAATGGGAAGTAAACATTGTTTTAGCACACTCCACGTCGATGAGTGTTACTCATGTCGCCCCTTAATGCTGCCGTACAGGTCATTCCTACCCTGAGATCTACAGCACCTTAATGTCGCCATCCATCTACAATTAGCCACTATTTGCCTTCATTAGTCTCGTTTCGTACACACAGGCTAATTGCACATAATCTGACCTCATTACAGAGATATTTGAGCCCGGGCTGAGAGCTCCTCTACTGTAGCTCGTCTCAGAGCAGAGAGGCCCCGCCTGGTGCGAACCGCGCTGCTGCATGACTGGCATACATCAGGGGTCACGTCAGTAAAAAAAATAACTCTTGGATTTCTGTGGCCAATTTGCATTATTTTCACGGCCATATTCCCCTCCTTAAAGTCACATATGTTTCTTTAATCACACACCACAGCTTTGAAAGTAATTTGATATTTGGAAAGTTTGTGGAAAATGTGTCTTCAGCTCAGCCCAGAGCGAGAGACCAGAGAGCCACGGGACAGATTCTGTGGTTCGGGCAGTGTCTGCTGTTCCTCAACATGGAGAACACTTTAGTCCAAACACAGAGACGACCTAAAAATACAACATGCCCTCAAATTACTCAGCAGCAGACAACTGTAGACACAAGTCGGCCGAGTCTCCAGGCCACTTGTCAGTAACACTGGTCCGGAGACGTTTTGATGAAGTCATTAGCACAAGCGCCAGAGACATTCTCCTCATGATGTCATCGACACAACATCCAGATGTTCTCTTGATTGTGTCATCGACGCAACATCCAGGGTTGTTGTCCTGAGGATGTCATCGACAAGACATCCAGGGAAATCCGCCTGATGATGTCAACAACCCAACCGGCAGACACGTTCTCCTGATGATGTCATCGACACGACATCCAGATACGTCCTCCTGATGATGTCATCGCCAGCATCCTGGGCCCAGAGCCAGGGCGTCCGGACCCGTTCGGGGGACGTGACGTGAATTCCCGCCTTGGGGGGGGGGGGGGGGGGGGGGGGGGGGGGGGCGTTTTCCCACCACTCTCCTCCGCGTGCCTGGCTCCGCGTCGAGACTGTTCAACCCCCCCGCGGCTTGAGCTAATACGAAGATGTCTGGAGGCCGGGCCAGTGAATCGGTCACACGCTGGGGGGGGATTTTGCTGCCCCCTCCATCCCCACCAACCCCACCTGCCCACGAGGTCATTTTAGCCTGCGATGAAATTGTAGAGGAGAGCGAGGCGAGGAGCACGGGTTATAACAGCCTCGGCTGGGGCCTGGTGGTAAACACTGGTCAGAGTCAGTATGTGTCTGAGTGTCTTAAGTGTTAGTGTGTGTGTGTTTAAATGTGTTGGTGTGTGTGTGTGTTGAATTATGCATATATGTGTGTGTGTGTGGGTGTGTTTGCGTGTGTAAGGGTGTGTGTGTGTGTGTGTGTGTGTGTGTGTGTGTGTGTGTGTGTGTTTGGATTGATGGATGTAAACAGTGTGTATGTGATTGTGGTTCCTGCTGGGAAGGCAATCCTGGGGGAGGAGAATGGGATGGGCTGGGTGATGAGGCATGATGAAAATATGCTCCAGTGTGTGTTTGTGGGTGTGCATGTGCACACGCACACACACACACAGTCTGATGGTGAAGGGTAACCATTACCAGGGTAACCTTGGCGTTTAGATTTGTGCGTGTATGTAGTTCCGGGACGTCAGTGGTGCCATTGCACAGATTTACTACACAATCAAAAATACATCACATGACCGCCTTACTCATTCATAGACCATGTATTTTAAGGGTCATGATATGGGCGCTGAAAAGTAATTTCAAGAATGAAATCCCTCCAATACATATTCACAGAGGCCCGTTTACAACTGTGCATGAAGACACTAATAAACTGAAGTATATCGGCCAACTGGAAAGGGTTTGTGTTGATGATTTACGCCTCTCAATTAATTCCGACCTCGTGTTCTGAATCCCGAACGGCGTGCCTTCATTCCATCACCCGAGGAAAACAAACCTCGCATTGAAATGATAAATACTAAATTGTGAATATAAATATTTCCCATGACCGCTATTATGAGATCTGATTAATCTATTCTAGGAATCCAGAACAGCGGACAAAGTATAACTTCCAGCACAGGGCGTCCACACTGCTGTTTAAGAGTTAGTCTGAGCGCTGTCGGAGATCTCCCAGCGCCGGCCCGACGGCTGGCACAGGACGATATTTAGCTGGCGCCCGCTGTCCGCCAGCCGGCCTATCTAAGCCCTAAAACGCTTCTGCAGCGGCTCTCTGTCAAGACACATACCCGCTCCTCTCCGGTATGCGATTGTCAACAGTAACTGAGCCGCAATCCAGCCCTGCTCAAGTGAGCCCCAACGAGAGGACCGCGATTGGCCCCGGCTCGGTCCAATCGCCTGCCTTTATCTGAAGATAATGCAGGCCGCCACGGCAGCTGGGCTTACGGGAAGAATTCGGCCCCGCCCCGCCCGGCCTGGTTACTAAAACAGAGCCCTAAGTGGACCGTTACCCCGCAATATACAAACACACGTTGCCACCATCGCACAGGGCATCCAGGGAGTACAGGGGATAGAGAGTACCGGAGCAAGCTGCCATGCAAATATGGGACACACAGAAAGACACAGACACAGACACACTCACAAACACACACAAACGCACACACACACACACGCGCGCACACACAAACACACACACACACACACACACACACACACACTCACACACACATTTAATCACAACACACGTCTTGCTGTCGTTGTAGTGAGATCTGCTCAACAGCTCGCTCTTCCTCACGGCTCTATCTTCCAAACAAACAATGCCCCTCGTGACGAACCGTAATGGAAACAGGCTCCTCTGTAAGCTAAACAGACACTTTTAAATAAACTGGGACCCTATCCTGTGTTTGTTTTACAGACTGCATGCTAGAACAGGACTCATATGCATGCAGGGATTTACATACACCACTTATACAGGGGCGGACACTCCTTTAAACCACAGCGGATGACACCTGACCCCGTTAAAAAGAAAACGTTAACATCTAATCACTATCACTCGCACACACACACACACAGGACACGGCCACACACACACAAACACACAAACAGGGCACTCGCGCACACACACACACACACACACATACAGACAGGACACACACACACACACACACAGACAGGATACGCGCGCGCACACACACACACACACACACACAAACACACACACACACACAGACAGGACACGCGCGCACACACACACACACACACACACACACATACAGACAGGACACACACACACACACAGACAGGACACGCGCGCGCACACACACACACACACACACACACACACACACACACACACACACACACACACACACACACCTGGCATTCTTTTGGTTATGGGATAAGGGTGAAGCCTGGAATGCCACAGCCAGACAGAGGTTTACTCTCTCAGAGACTTGCAGTATATCTCCGCACAACAGACAATACAACACACAAACAAGGGCACACACACACACACGAAAAAGACAATAACACACAAAGCACTCACCATTGTGAGTGGATTCCTTGCGGTCCGCCACCTTCTTCAGCGCAGAGACGAGGGCATCAGAGGGAACGCGTGGACTCTCCACATACTTAGGCTTTCTGATTGGTCCTGCAGGCACCAATCACGCAGACAGAGGGGGAGAGAGAGGGAGAGAGAGTTACCGAGAGAGATACCAGTCACGCAGACAGAAGGCAAGAGAGAGACCGGTCACGCAGACAGACAGAGAGAGAGACCGGTAACGCATACTGATACAGAGAGAAAGAGTGAGAGAGAGGGAGGAAGAGAGAGGGGAAAAGAGGGAGAGAGAGTGGTAGAAAAGGAGAGAGAGGGAGAGAGAGAAGGATGGGGTGAGAGAGAGAGAGAGAAGGATGGGGTGAGAGGGAGAGAGAGATGGAGAGAGGGTGGGAGGGAGAGAGGGAGAGGGAGAGAGAGAGAAGTAAAGAGATAGAGGGAGAGGGAGATGGAGAGAGGGAGGGAGACAGAAAAATAGGCAGAGAGGTAAAGAGAGAGAGAAAGGGAGAGCAAGAGAGAGCGGGAGAGATATACAGAGAGAGGCCGAGAGGTAAAGAGAGAGAGAGAGGGAGAGGGGGAGAGGGAGAGAGAGGGAAAGAAGGTGGTGGTATGAGAGATAATGAAAATGAGACGGAAAGAGAAGGGGGGTTCTCTCTGTATTAACGTACTCCAGATGGGTTAGGAGATGAGGCAGCACAGTCCTGGTGGGACACATTCTGCGGTGCTCTGTAGCTGATACACACACGTACACACACACACACGCACACACACACACACACACACACACACACACACACACACACACACACCACACACGTAGCCTTTCTCACCGCCTGCTGGAGACGGTTCTCGCAGCGTAATAACAAACAGCTTGAAACCTCCGCAATTAGCCCCGTGCTGAACTTTAAACATGAACATCGAGTGTGCGGAGACAGTGGTTATCCCCGCGTGTTGACGCCACCCGCGTCCCCTCTCCTTCACGAGGCTCCTCGTTTGCGTTAAGGAGAGTGGAGGAAGGTGAGGCTAGGGTCCGGGCTTCGCTGCCGAGGTCGGGTAACGTATCTGGGACGGGCCTGTTTGGGGAGGAGTCGAGGGTCTGCTGGAGACTCGTTGCCTCTGGAGGGGACCATGACTACCGTGCTCCAGATACACAGCCCCCCCCCCCCCCCCCCCCCCCCAACGCACCTCCTGGCACAGCCACAGGTCTGTCTGCCCTCGTGTGTGTGTGTGTGCTTGTGTGTGTGTGTGTGTGTGTGTGTACGTGTGTGGCATCTTTAAGATGTGAAGGATAAAGCCAGGTCAAGGCCCCTCACAAGTCCTCGTCCCTCTCTTCCAACAGCCCTTTCGTCAACGAGCTATCCGGCGGCTACATCGCTTTTCGTCGCGGTGTTAGCGTGCAACAGATAATGCCGTTTGCTTGAGTGACAGGAGTGAAACAAACGCTGAACCTTGAGCTACGTCGACGTCTTACACCCACAGAGAGAACAGATAAGAACGACCAACGGCTCGAGCAACACTGCTCACTTACAAACCGTCAAACACACACGACCGATCGGAACTAAACCAAAAACCCATCAAGGTCGGCTCGCGTCTTAAGGGATGCAAGGAAATACATTCAAGGGAGTCAAGGGCGAACAACAATCAATCTGCAGGTCTCAATCAATTCAACACTGGCATAGGAAGTGTGCGGCACCGACGGGTATATAAGTGGAGATAGCAACACAGCAGCCGGTCACTCACCCTGTGAGTGTGCCGCCCTGGCCAGCAGACGCTATAGATCTGGGGGAGAGACACGGCCATTCCCCAACGCCGCCTCCAGCTGTATGAGCAGCCTTAACACACTATGGTGGAGAGTGATAGTCATTCCCCATCACCGCTCCTCACTGCTGCCAACTTCTATCCACTGATCTGGAAATGTCATCGCTACGGCCAGGGCACCAGGTTCAGGTTAGGTCACTGCTCAACGTCCATGGATGAGTGAGTGGAAGTGAACATGAATGAGGGAAAGTGAGAGCGAGAGAGAGAGAGAGAGAGAGAGAGAGAGAGAAAGAGAAAGAGAAAGAGAGGAAGAGAGTACCAGGATCTAAAGGTAGGATCTCAATCAAACAGCACTAAGCCGATGGGGGATAAAGTCATCTGACGTGTGTTTGGAAGGATGGATGTTCAGCTGTTAGGGGAAACGTCCATCCAAATAGCTGGCCTGCCAAGACAAGAAGGCTGGCTTGTCTGACCGACACAATCCACTAGTCTGTTCTGAAAACCCACCATTCATCTGTGGACAGGCAGGCGGACCGTGCCAGGAGTCAAACCGATCCTATTAGAGTGAAACTGGAGAGAGACAGAGAGCGAGCTGGACACACGCCTCAGTCAGGGGCAGGTACGACGGAGGAGTAATCCCACACCAGCTTCAAACACTCCAGCGCTACGACAGCCACACTGCGTCCCACACCGTAACGTAATCCATACGTTAATGCACTGAGGAGGAAGCACACGAGATCTCCACATGAAGCCACCGCGGGTCAGCCGTGTCTGGGGGCCTGTCGGGTCGGTTGTCAGGAGCCGGTGATGTAGACAACACTCGCTGTTCCCCTCGGCAACGCGGGACTCCGACTAAAAGGATGGAGAAAAGGGCCCCATGTACAGAGAGGGTTCTGTTTCCAACCCGAAAAGCTCACCTCCCAATTGACCGGCTTTCATGTTTACCCCAGAGCCTTTATCAATGGCGGCGGGCCCCCAGGGGCCGCGCCATTAGAACAGGGGCCGGTCGGCACTTAAGACCTGCGAATGAGCAGCCCGACTGTAATTGGCATGGCGACGCCTGCGGAGCGGAGGGAGGGGGGCAGACTTGAAGGACAAAGAGAGTGACACAGTAGAGCAACTCTTTCTCCTTCTCTTCCTTAAGACGCTGGCTGTGAAATCCAGAATGTAAATCCATTGGGCGTGCATGTCTCGGTCGCGCACCCTGCGTCAGCATGACAGGGGTTAGCTGTGTTTTAGAAGCTTCCTGTATTCGACGTAGAGTGGAAGCGGCAGCAAAGACAGGCACAATGTAGTTCTTCACGAATGTTGTTCTGTCTACAAGACTGATATACGACCCGAATGTTACAAAAGGAACATTTGATTGCCTGTCAGTACAAGAAGACACCTTATTACCGCAGCTAAAATAATTCTAATTATTCTTAAGACTCAGAATGAGTCAGAATGAATGACATAGGCGAACAACCGAAACGCAACAACGCACAACACAGGTCAAGGAGAACAACCGAAACACAACAGTACACAAAAGTACACAACACAGGTTAAGGAACAGCAGCAACGCATCAGTAAACAACACACGTCGATGAGAAAAGTAAGGCCACAACAGAGAACAACACAGGTCCATGAGAACACTAGAAACACAACAGTACACAACGCAGCTCTTTAAACAGCAGCAACACAACAGTGCGTTTCTCAGGCACGGCCGGTGGGAGTTGCAGCAGTGAAAGTAGGGTACGTGTGAAGGGGGGGAGAGAACGAAGCGATGGCCACGGAGGGGAAGCACACTCTTTAGACGACATGGTGGAAGGGTAGTGACATGTGTGTGATGGAGAGTGTCGAGGAGGGGTGGGAGGGGGAAGGCTCCGGGGAGAGGAGCTATAGGCGAATGTGACTGCTGAAGAACTCCCCGCACGCCGGCCCTCACCGGAGGACTCAGGGGCCCGTGACTACTGAGCTGTCAAGCTACACACATGCAGACGCACACACACACACACACACACACAAAAACACACAAATGCAGACGCGCACACACACACACACACATGCAGACGCACACACACACACACACACAAACATGCGCACACAAACACACACATGCATACGTGCACACACACACACACACCACACACATGCAGACACACACACACACACACACACACGCACTCACACACGCGTGAATGCACACACATGCACACACACACGCACACACACACACACACACACACACTAACACAAAAGGCGACACACACGCGCACATAACCACACACATACACACAACCACACACACAACAACAAACACACACGCACACACACACACACACACACACAAACACACACACACCTGGAACAATAGTATATACAGTCGAGGTCTATTACAGAGGACAAACCCTGATGATTGTTCGTGGTTGGCCAGTAACCGAGGGGTTTCTACACATTCTTAAGAGATGCACTCTGACTCATTTCTGAACTTCTCAGCGAGACACTAGTCCCTTTATGAGACACTGGGAAGGAAACCACTTTAACAATAACCATCTTTATGTCCCAAAATGTCAAGGAAAACCTCAAAAAATGAATATATTCAGGCAGAAGAAGGTTGAACTTAACATTAAAATGCAACAGAGAACTGTCTGAGTATGTTTCCGATGCATTGGCCAATCAATGAAGTATATGGTATGGAATATGGCATGGATTATGGCAAAGACATAGTCCAGTATTTACTTAAACCGGTCACACTGTGGAATTATACTGTGTAAATCCCAGAATAATATTACATTAAAATAAATCTACATTTTCATCAAATCACATCCACCCTTCGTTTTAGTGGCTCAATATCTGACCCAGCAACGCAGCAGTTCCTTAACCCCTATAACGATACATGTGTAACAAGTCCACCTTTGCCACACGGCGTTTCATTAACTCATATGAATAATGCATGGTTCTCGTGCGTTTACACAAAGCTAACCTGAAACTCAAACACAGTCCGCCCCTCTGCTCATGGCCCCTCCAGGTACGACCCATGGAGCTCACGCCCTCCTGAAGTCTTGGGAGACGCGAGCCAGTGTGCCGTGGCGGTCGGCCGCTGGGCTCCGAGACGAAACCCTCGCTTCGGATGAAAGACGTGGAACGGCGCGCCGTAACGAGCCCAAGCAGGGAGGCGGTAAAGCGCGCTGAACCACAGAGCAGCGGGGGAAGGGGGGCGGAGGGGAAGAGCGGTTCACCTGCTGCACATCACCGGCTCACCTCCTTTCAAAGAGTCCTCTGTAGCATCACAAGGTTGTTTTATGGCAGAGTCCCCCTAAGACCCATCAATACACACCCAGGGCCGCCCACTCACCGCCAACACCCTTGAGAGCAGCTCAATCCCGGGGATGAAAGGGCTCCTTGAAGGGGAGCAGGGGTGATTTGTACTGTAGATTTGTCTGGGTTGTTCGGAGACGAGGACAAATCCAACTCGACAGAACATCTTTGCACGGCGTCACTTATAATTAACGGGCCAGTTAATGCCAGGTCCTCTAAATGAGTGAACCTGCTCCTCATTTGTAGAGGAGAGCTACAATGAATGACAAGGAGATCTTTTCAGAACTTTTCGTACTTTGTAGATTGTGAAAATTAATCTCACAGGGCGACGAAATGATTCACATCACTCATTTTTCCGAGCTTAGAACATCTCTGAAAAACTGTTTCAAAGAACACCTGAGATGTACTGACATCTAAATATCGAGCTCCTGTGTGGACCAGCTGTACATATTTAATTTAATGATTCTTTCTAAGGCTGCTCTACTGCCTAACCTAATGAACTGTTTTATTGAGTTATTGTGTAATATAATTGTTGCATGGTGGAGGTTATGTCATGTCAAGCAGAAGCTGTCCTTGAAAGTTTTGTTGTGTTAATCACTGCCCTTTCATTACCAAGGGTAGAGAAAACCGACAGTTAATCCATGTGCTTTATCAAAAGCCAGCAGGCATGACATGACTTACACAAAGTTCTGGGTTCAAATGTACCGGGCGGTGCACATATCGCATTCATATCCTGCAAGATATTTCTGACACCCGCTCAACGAAAATAATTCCATTAATTTTGTATTCATTCATTCTTGTTTGACCTTCAGAATCAGGCATATATTGAAAACAAGTGAGATAAAAAATGGTATTTCATGTAACAATATTTTCAATATCTTGTCACTAAATGCCATCCACTGTTCCAGCTCTATTGGTATCCTGTCAATAAACCAACCAACAATCAATGAACAGGCAAACGCTAGTCGACTGTAGGCAACAGTGTTTGACTCATAACGCTGGGAGCTTCTGCTCCCATTTTTTAACCGAGCAGAAATAATTTGCGGCTCTATTGTTGAGCAATGTGTGGGGTGACTCTTTGGTGCTCGGGCTCAGGAATGAACAGCTAAGTCAATGAGTTCATTAAATGTCTGAGCAGGACTTCATCAAATGTCTGAATGATCAAAACAAAGTTTAGTGGCAATGTGTAAATCCAGTGGGAGGATATATAATTTAGGAGATTTCAATTGTGGTCACTTTTTTCCAATTGACATCTCCTCGGCCTTTATTGGCTGTTGTGGAAATGAAGCAAAGAGCCTTCCAACCCGTCTATTAAAAAATAAAAGTTGAAATGAATTTCATGCAAAACGACCTACAGGAGACCCAGTCACCCCTTGGCTCATTGCTTACATACCAATTAAAATGATAAGCTGCCAGGCAGGGCAATAAATATGATAACAACTGCCGTTTTATGGTCCCTTGAAGGTGGTCAATGAGCAAAGTGTGGCACTAATTGTCGCCCACGTGACTGTAGGACAGTCACACATCTAAATAACTGTCAAATGTTTCAACAGAGCCTCTTCCGTCATCACCCCTTGGTGTAAAATAAGCAACCTATTGTGCCATTGAGGGCTATCCAAAGTCATATGGGAGTCATCTTGAACAGGACAGGGTGACTCCAAATTTATTAAAGAGGTTAAAGGGTGAACCGTTGAAATTCAGCAAATTACAGTACATTACAATACACATTCAAAATGCATCAGCGTCATTCAGTACAGTGCAACCTTGAGGCAAGCAGCTGCCATGTAACTGGTTATGAGTCATCCCAACCAGAGGAGGGCACTGTGGAGTCACCGTGGAGACGTCTCACCCTCCTACTGGAGGAGGTACTGGGAGCCAACAGCCTAGGCTATAATCCACCTAAAGGCTCTGTGTTGCTTTGGCACACTTCATAGTGAGGTTAGCATTTCAAAGAGAGCCCGCTAACCCTTGAGCTGGGTCTTGATGGAACATCCTATCTGGAGATGGCTTTCCTTTAAAACAAAAAGCCCTTCCCCTGGGTCTTTGTAGACCCGTAAACAGTCAGGCAGTAAAGCCTGGGTCCTGTTCAACACATGTCAGACTGCTGTGTCGCGGTTAAGCTGTGGGCTTAGCCCATCAAAGTTATAGCGGCCAAAGGCACCAGGCCTTTGTGGCTCAGGCATCAGTCACGCTCCTAATTAAGCCAGTGTTTCTCTGTTGTCCCCTGTGATGTTTTCACGGAGAGAACACCCAATTGGCTGGTCCCTTCCACAATGCTGTAGATTATCCAATCTGTCAGGAAGTGACGGAAAACCCACAAAATACGGCCTCAATCTGAGAAACCGCTTCCTCCGAAAGCCAGCGAGGATTGCTGGATAAGGGAGATTCATGTTGGGCGGTGAGTGTTGTTGCGGTTGTATGACTTGGGACTTCTTTGACCACAAGATGGATTAGGTCATGTGTTAGCAGCCTGAGAGAAAAAAAACCTCTATCTAATCTCTTCACTCACATGTCATTGTTTCTTAAATAGGGGAGGCCAGTACAGCCTACCACGTGATACTAGGATGTGGAATTCTCATCCTGGTCTGGACACCGGAAAATATAAACTATATCCACACAAAACGTGTCTCACATTGAGTGTGACACCTGGTCGCCTCGACCAATTTAACAGGGATGAGCCAGAGAGAATACTGCATTACGGCCCGGGCTGTTTTCGACGCCGACCCGAGACATTTCGTGCGGCATGTGTGTTATTAACACTCGGTGTGAACTCTCTCCCTGCGGCTTTTCACACTTACCTGTAAAGGACGGCCGCAGACGAGTGCTGCCCGCGCCCCCCCGTCGACCCCCGGCCCCGTCCCGTCCCCACCGCAGGCCTCTGTAAAACCCCATCATGTCCGTCCGTTCCCCCCGCCCCCCCCCCCCCCTCTCAGAAGCCTCGTGGGAGCGTCCCTTTAATGAGAGTTCCTTGCCCCCTGCTTCCCCGGGTCCTGTTCACCTTCAGACGGTGCCCTCGCCCGCCCGCCGCCCTTCCTCTGGGCCTCTCGCTGTCATTGGTAAATGTGCATTTCATCAGTGCCACCTCCGATGGGTTGGAAACAATCATGAAAAAACCAATAGGGCCTGAGGATGTTGTAAACGAAAAGGTGTGTTGCCTCTGTAATTGGACTTCGGCGAAATCACTGAGTCACGTCACTGTGAGTCACAAACGTGTGTTGGTAAATACCTGCATGCCATTCGTTCTGTGCTATAGCTGTGGCGCCGTCTGATGCATTAAAAGCACAATTCAGTGATTTGTTTATACCGTTTGAGTACTTTTGCTGCTGCAGATATTTTTTGGTAGGAGAGGCAGCATGGAGTTCATGTGAAATGAGGCTGCGCAGGTGAAATTCTCATTATAAAAAAAAGTGCATCTCACAGGAACATTTAAAAAAGCAATCACAAGCTAGTCTGCAATCTTTAACCAAATTAAACATGGTTAAATGTCCTTCCCATTACAAACATCACAATCAAGTTCAATCAAGACGAACCCGGCGTACGAAATCATGGAGCAAGAATTTTTATTTTAAATATACACTGAAAGCCGAAACAACACAATATACAAAAGTGACAATGGCCTGCCAGATGTTCACAGCGCAGGCCTACACCCTATGCAGACAAACCCATTTCATGCTACAGAACAGATCAAAGCCACCACCACTATAAACAAAGAGTAGATAGTCCCCAGATGAGAGCCAGATGTGAACGGAGCCAAAGTGTTCACTCTGAGGGGTTCAATCCTCGTTGCCATGTCTTTAGAAAACAAAGGCACAGGTTGAAACAACTTAAGAGACTAAACTATGTCCTGAGGCTTTGAACACAGCACTCACCCACAGCTGCTGACAAGTGGGTTCACTAAACGGCAGAGAGAGACGAACAAAGAGCCGGGGGATGAGGACGCTCGGGCCGAGTGTAAACACACTGCCTTTAAGAGTGGACCCAGCGTAAACAAGCAGTGCCATCGTCAGGACCACCATCCTGACGGAAGCTGATCAAACGGAGGGGGGGCACCAACACATCTCCTGTGTGCCGGGGAAAGTATGAAATGTAAATTCAAAACCGCTGGGAAGTCGAGCGACGCAATCGTTCCGGCTGCTGCTCCTCGCGGCGCCGGAGTTTCAGCGTTTTTCCAAAGGAGTTTATTTCAACACACAGAAGGCTGAGGGCTAAAGCGCTAGACTAGCTTCTAGCCAGAAAGCGCTGTCACTCCTGGAACGGTGTAAGATGTTCAACACTGACACAAATCACCGGAAGGTAGACTGAAAACTTTGCTTGCACACAACTTCCACAGAGAAGTGCAATTCCCTGAGAAGGAAAGGAGGGGGGGGGGGGGATGAATGTTGCAAAGAGTAATAGGCAATATTGTCGTAGTGCACGTCATTTGTCTGGTTGATGATGCTGGCCTTTGGTCGGGAGAGAAAAGGTTTCCTCTGTTAGATAGCCAAACAGAGAGGGCCATCTGTGATGACAGTAGCCGGATTGCCTCAGTACCTCTATATCATGCGGGCTTCACAAAGGGAAAAGCCAGCAGAGGTGAGGTCTGGGAGACGATGACGTGGGGAAAGTGTAGCTGAAGTTTCACAAAATCTAATTCCAAGACTAGCCTGCCCCGGCTTCTCCGATGTCTCTGGGCCACGGTTACGTTTACACATGAAGCAGCATCCTCTTCCACAAAATAATCTGAAGCCATTAATGCAATGAGTTCGAGTTCCTTTCCGGGATGGGAATACATTGACTTCAAGTAAAAATCGTAAAAATCGACTTATGATTCATTGCATCCAAGTTCCTGAAGGATCCATCCTTAGTTTTTTCCTACCACAATGAAAATTCAGAGATAAGATGAAAAAGAATAAAAAATATTTATAAACAAACTTCAATCATGTAAGGAGAATAGGATCGGCCTATTCTCCTTCATCAGAAATCAGAGAATGTTAATATGTGGATGAATGAGGTTAACTGAGGTTATTATTCAACTGTTATTTAGCATGTTTATAATGAGCCAATTCAGAAATCCCATTATAACAATGTTATATTATAAAAGGATATCATTATATTATATCAGTATATGCTTATTTCTAATCACTGGAATGTTTTATTTCTGCCAATTGGATTTTAGCATATGTTAGCATATGTTAGCGTATGCTAATTCTTCCATGTAGTTCTTATTAAATGTACATGTATGTTAAACCTTTCTCTCCCTCCCTGTCCTAGCCAGTTATCTTCCCACTACCGGTTTTATTCAGTTGATCCATCAATTGAAAGTATCACACAGTAAATACAGAAAGGCTAATCGCGTTGCTCTGGAATTCTAATACCATGCTGGTACCGACTTCAAACAGCTGGTACCCACCTGTGACAGCTAAAATCAACCTAAGAAAGCTGGTACCGACCTGTGACAGCTGGTACCAACCTGAGACAGCTGTACCAACCTGGTACCAACCTGAGTCAGCTAGTACCGACCTGAGACAGCTGGTACCAACCTGAGACAGCTGGTACCAACCAGAGTCAGCTAGTACCGACCTGAGACAGCTGGTACCAACCTGAGTCAGCTAGTACCGACCAGAGACAACTGGTACCGACCTGAGACAGCTGTACCGACCTGAGACAACTGGTACCAACCTGAGACAGCTGTACCGACCTGAGACAACTGGTACCAACCTGAGTCAGCTAGTACCGACCTGAGACAGCCGGTACCAACCTGAGACAGCTGGTACCAACCTGAGACAGCTGGTACCAACCTGAGACAGCTGGTACCATCCTGAGACAGCTGGTACCAACCTGAGACAGCTGGTACCAACCTGAGACGGCTAGTGCAGACATGAGACAGCTGGTACCAAACTGAGACAGCTGGTACTGACCAGGGACCACTGGTACCACCTTGAGCTAACAGGGACCAGCCTGAGACAGCTGGTACCAAACCCAGACCTTAAGGCTGAGAGTCCAACACCACCGCTATGCTTTCTAGCCTCCCTCAGCAGAAAAGTATGCAGCCTGAAATTATTTTTGAAATATTATGTTAGAACAAGAGAAGAGCCGAGTGTGAGCTCGTACCTGGGGATCTCTTGCTGGCGGCACGCAGGGGCATCATGTAGGACTGTCTTGGCAGGAGAGGCGAGGAGGGCAGGGACATGGAAACTCCCTTGGCCAGGCTCAGCCTGAACACATCCTCCTGCAAGTAAGGGAGGGCAGCGCCCCCCTCCTGGGGCTGAGGGAACCCGTCAGACGGGCCTCTCCTCTGGGCACCGTGGCTGTGGACATCCCCTGCTGGGGAGAGCGAGGAGGACATGGGGGTTAGGCAGGGCCGATGTTGAGGATGTTGGAGCCGCGATTGTTCTGACGTCTCCCAGCTAGAGCACTGATGTTGTAACGTCATGAATTAATAACTGGGGCAATGTAGCGGATTGAGTGGATAATTTAGGTCCTAATTACTACTGCCTATCTCTTGTACGTACATTATGCAGGAGAAACCTTCCCACATCTGAAACTCAACTTTATTTCTAATGAAACAGCATAAACTTCAGAGCGCCTTTGTTCATGATAGATCATAGTCCTTGACCACTGATTAAGCACTGTGCAGTGTGCACCCTTTTTTGATTATACCACCATCAACAAACCTAGCTAAAAAGTATGAAAAATCCTAAATATATAACTTCTGACACCACTGTGCGATCAAACTAAACCTATAGCCACCTTTAAATCATGAGAGAGAGCTAGCGAAGAAAACCCTTTTTCTCTGGCACGACTCTATGGAAAGCAGATTCATGAGAATGTGAAGGGAAGCCATGTTAGGAATATTGATTCTCAGGTGGGGTCAGTGGGTTTCTCTCATGCCAGGAGGCCAAATGAAGAAGGGTAAATAGGGCTGTGAGATAACATGTGACTCATTGAACACACCGGTTGATAACATGCTGAAGAGGCCTACTACCCAAACTGGGAAAACCCATTTAGCAAGCAACATCCAGTACTCCCACAATGAACCATAGTGCCTAGTGCCTCAACTTACAAAACAGTAATACAAAAACGAACTGAGGTGCACTTGATACATGTTATACAGAGAAATATGTCAAGGTCAAGAGTGGATCCTGCCTTTGCCATGGCCAGGTTCACAATAATGTTTCCAGTGTGGCAGCGAGGCTACGCTTTAAATGAGATAACCTAACTTGTGGGAAAGTGCCCCAGAGCGACTCCTCTGTATACTCAGCACACACCAGCACGACAAACCAGCATTAGAGCCAACAGCAGCACTCTGCCCCGTGGGCTAATCTGCTAACCATGAGTCTTGGGATACAGAAACAGGTCTTGTGTGCAAGGAAAATAAGGAAATAAGGTTTTGGATTTCTTGGTTCTTTTCTTTAAAAAATGAGTCAGTGCGGAATAACCTGTTGAGCCGTTCGAGTTGGAAGAGAATAAAAACCCATTTGACATTTAAGACGATTATTTTCTTCTTTTTTGTTTCCCCTGCAATTGCACCCTTACTTTCAAAAAGCTGCTGTAGCTCTGTTCTGTTTGGTAGCCAAGGTTATATTCTTGTTAACAATTCCAATTCTTGTTAGCAATTCCCATTCCATACCTAGACATCAATACTGCACGCTCTCAAGCTTTACCTGGAGATATTAATCGCTGAAAGAAACAGCTCTGCAGACCCTTAGGGCTGCAAAAAAAGGTTACGGTGCAAGAAAAATACACTACATGAATAAGATCCTGCATCACGGAGACCAATGTTTCCAGGAAGGCCGAAACATCGCCACGGAGGCAGCAAAGTCATCGATTTTGTGGCATCAAAGTTCTCCCCTACCAGAGATAATGTATGAATGATCCACCTCTAATAACACCGCTCATGCGTCAGCAGGCCTTGCTCGGTGATCATCGCAAATGTGGCACACCACAGCTACGACAATTAGCTTTTGGTTCTGTCTCCTGCACCGCGGGTTTCTTGTACATGGAGGGAGACATCAGCAGACTAGCAATGACAGCGGGCTGCAGTCAGGGCTTTTTCAACCACTCACACATAACGTGGAGGCGCGAGAGCCTTGAGTGTTCTGCTGCCTCACTCCACGGTGAACTGCGAGCGTTGTTGGCCTTGGAACTAATCTGAAACAGAGAGTTGTTTTCCACCAGCCCGGCTCTCCACAGGGGACACACAGCCCAGTTCTGTGCTTTTAAACGTTTTTTTTTATCCCCAACAAAAGAGAGCAGCAGAGACAGGAAACGCTCACTGGTCTGCACTCCCACGTTATAGGACTCGTGATGTCTGGTCACGCTGCCAAGGCCAGGCCACCTTTAAGAACCTTGACCCCAGTGGGAACGGCTGGCCTGAGATCAGCATTTATGACCATCAGGGTTGGCATTGACACAGGAGTTCCTGACAGGAGTGCAATGCTATGATCCATGATGAGGGAACCTGTGTTCACCTGTAGGACTTCCACTGATTATGACGTGTCATTCTTCACACGACAACTTCCTGCTTGCGGGGTACACCAGTCACCAATCATTAGAGAAATATTTAAAAGGGAGCTTTCTCTACGGGACGCTACTCGTAACTCGAGTATTTTGACAAGTAAACAGGGCAGACATGACAGATGGATCCCTGCTTTCATTTGATCCAGACTTGGAAACCGAAGACTGTTAAAACTTGACAGAGAGCTCATGTTTAATAAGCACTCTTCAGGAGTAGTTATTTTACATGTCTGGAAACATGCTTCCCAATTAAACAACTGATTTATTAAGCCAAAGGTTTGTTGGTCATTTTGTATACTTGAAGTAAATATGTTATTCATTTCATTCTGAATCATTCAACACAACTAAATATCTAATTTATTATCAACTGAAAAAGAGTGGTAAATAAAAGCAAGTACTTCCCACGTTCCTTGAAAGTCAAAAGATAACTGAAGCAATGAGAAACCAGTTTAATCATAGATCTATTTTCCCCATGCTGGAACGATGCGATCTGTCGTGCTGCGTCGCGCTGCTGTTCTACACTAAACAGCAACAATGCGGTTCACCGTAGCACCGGAGTGCTATACGACAGGGGTGACGGACAATGGGTGTCAGAGAGAGAGAGTCAGCGAGAGAATGAGAAAGAGAGAGAGACAGAGTGCCATTCATACAGAACTTAAGTCTGTTACAAGGGCAATTAACCTAAACACTCCTGTATCACAATACCACCATTGTGAGGTGGCCAGTAAAACGAAGGCCAGAAACCTACTGAGAATTGTCAAGTGAGAGGTGGGAAAGGGCTTCCTTTATGGCAAACAAAGATGCAGGGAGTCAGTGAGTCGATGCCATCACCCTGCGCCAGTACAATTGTATAAACGCCCCAGCACACACAAATGAAGGACTCCATTGTGAATGTATTCCTGTTGTCACTACACACCGTGTTATTTTGTGAACCTCCAAATAAATCCATCCCAAAAAAAAACAGATTCTAACTCTACAAATACCAAACTATTTCCGATATACAACTGCACACTTTTTGACGCGTTTACCTCAGAAAGACTACGATATCATCCTTCAAACCCATCCACCCAAATCAGGTTACTCAACCACTTGAAACTACTATGGATCCGCCCAGGGCAGGAAGTAGAAGAGGCACCACCAACGCTGGCTTCAGCCATGATACATGCATGTTGAAGAGGTTAGCGCACAGGGGCAATTAAGGGCAACGGTTCTGAAAGCAAGAGGCGCCACATAAAAGATGGCGGTCCGAGTGGTCCTGGTTAGACGGCCCGGCCTGCCAGCTCACGCCGTACAACACAGAGGACAATGAGGACGTGCGCCAGGACTATTTCAGTCGCTTTTCCCCAACTTCTCGTATGGATGAGGCCTGCAATTTTCAGCCCCTGCCGTGGTCAAGGAAGCCAGCCCTGTCTAATTATACCGTGCTGCCCCAAAAATAATGTAAAAATGATTGCATGCTTTCATTTGCTCATCAAAAGGACGACCCAAACGAAGCCCACATGGGCATGTCATCAGAAAGGACACTCGGTGCCAAGAGTACTCTTTTATTGTTGAGACGTTTAACTAAATAATCATTAGAGATTGATCGCTGAAGAAAAATCCACGGCTGGAACTACGCGGCCCACAGTCGCTTGAGTAAATATTTAGTCAGACGAAAACAGCTTTGGGTTTAGTGTTCCAAGGGAGAATATACAAATATAAACCAACTTGTTGATACGTTCAGCCATAATTTGAATGTACAGTGCGCGGCGGCCAGTGGTTTGGTGCCATCCAGCTCAAAAGCCTTGTTTTGTATATTTAGGATACGGACCAGCTTCAACAAAATGATAACAAAACATTGATTCTGGAGTGTGTTAACATTTGAAAGTAAATCCATGCAGTCGATAGAGCCCCCCCCTCCCCCAGACTTCCCAGTAGAGAAGGATGTTTTCAATGTACGTCAGAGAAACAAATAGAGAAGGTAACCTTGAGCCTTTTTAGACAAGAAGACACTTGGTATTCAAAGTGAGAAGCCGTTCTGCACAGGATATCCATTACGGACATCAGATGTTTACTCGGATAGTGTCTACAGTTTATTTTCTTCTTCCTGGAAGAACAAACCCAAATACCAATTATGCATATGTGATTAACTGTGATGCTTTCAAACATGCTCTTTGAAACGTGTGTGCTGTGTGCATTTGGGAGTTTGTGCACTTCTGTGATCTTGCTTTCTGTAAAAGAAAGAGTCTGAACATTATGAGCTGTCTTCTTTAATGTGACGAACCACGGACACGGCGAAAGGCTGTAATGAATGCAGATTCTTTAAGTCAACACACAAAGCCACATAACCACAGGACGGTCGACCAATAGGGAGGCTCTGCCGCCAGGCCAAGGACCAATGGGTTCTTCCGTGACCACAGTGACAGATAAACAAAAGCTGTCATGGTGAACACACAGACAGCCCACAGAGAGGAGAGAGAGAGAGAGAGAGAGAGAGAGAGAGAGAGAGAGAGAGAGAGACAGACAGACAGACAGACAGAGAGACACAGACAGACAGACAGACAGACAGACAGAGAGAGATGCAGAGAGAGAGCAAGAGAGAGAGACAGACAGACAGACAGACAGACAGGCAGACAGAGGAAGAGAGAGGAAGAGAGATACACAGAGAGACAGGGAGGAAGAGCGAGACATACAGAGAGATGGAGAAAGAGAGATACACAGCAAGGGGGAGAAAGTGAGATACACAGAGAGACAGAGAGAGAGAGACACACGGACAGAGAGACAGAGAGACAGGGAGGGAGAGAGACAGAGGGGAGAGAGAGAAACAGACAGAGTGAGAGCAAAAGACAGAGAGACAGAGACTAAGTCCAAGAGGGAGAGAGACACACATACAGAGCAACACAGAGATGTGTTTAAGGCAAGCAGTGTGGGGCGGAGGCTTCCAACAAAAGAGCCAAAAGATTGAATATGATTGTTTCACAAGAAAGCGTCCGCTCTGAAACAAACAACCCAATAAAACAACACGTCACGGTCAAATTGACTTGTTAAAGGGGTTGGCAAATAGCTCAGACGTTTTTCCCACAGGGCCGTTCTAACCTCGGGAACCGACTGCCTCAGGACACTCGCCGGTCGCCATGGTAACAGTCAAAATACAAAGCGGTCCGACAAAAGAGCTGAAAACGTACAGACTAATAAGGGCAGCCTCTCTGGAATAGGCTCGCCGTTCCCGGCCGCCGTTGTGCAGCTATATTAATACGAGCGGGAGATACCATCTCCACCCCACCGCGGGGCCGTCGGTCAGCTCGCCTCGTCGCCAGGTGCGAGCGGATCAGGCAGTAGATGACAGGGTAGGCAATTACAACAGCGCGTTTGTTTTGTTTAATACGTCGCACTCGGCTTCATTAGTTTCACATTCTCCAGTTTATTAAAACCAGGAACAGAACAGCAGAGGCAGCAGCTCCTGGGAGGGGGAATATCTTCCCACAGTCAGGTATTAAATGTAACCGATCGAGTGCCTGGATAACGTTATTGATCAGAGATGTTCCTCTTTATTGTTAAAATCCCATTGGGGGCGGAGACGGGCACAGAGCGGCTCTTACTTTGATGTCGTCAGGAACAGGAAGTGTAATGGGAAGCTCTAAAACCTTCACCACAAATCCTCACACACACACACAAATGAGAACAAATTAACTGCTTAATGCTGAGCTAAGCTACCACAGACATAGCTAGTCTGCAATTTAGTGTGGATCCAGGGAGCTCTCTCCCTCCCTCTCTCTCGCTCCCTCCCCGTCTCCCCCACTGCCCAGGGCTCTGGAATGTCTTCACCACCAGCACCAGGGGAGGGGGAGGACAGGAGGGTAGGGCTCTGTGTGTATCTTTGGGAGGGAGGGAGGGATAGGGCGAGAGAGAGAGAGAGAGAGAGAGAGAGAGAGAGAGAGAGAGAGAGAGAGAGAGAGAGAGAGATAGAGAGAGAGAAAGAAAGAAAGAAAGAAAGAAAGAAAGAAAGAAAGAGAGAGAGCAAACTGGGTTGGCGCCGTGACATTTCCCATTCCTCCTCTACAGCCGATTTAATTGAGTATGGGAAAAAAGTATATCTGAGCCAGACAATATCCTTCCCACAATTCATTTAAATCCTATTTCCTAACAGGGAGACATTAGCGTGGGCATCACGATGCAGATGAGTCTGCCATGCCGGCCCGTAGCATGGGAAGAGGAAGGTTCCCTTAATTGAACCATCACCTTGCGGAGTAACAACCAACTGCTCGCCTAACACAAGCGCTCGCGTTACAGAGCACCAGTGTGACATGAAAACGACTGACCTGGGAAGCACAGATGGTACGCCCGCAGGACGCTACGGATTCAGGCTCTTCTTAACAGCCCACCTGGGCATACAGAGAGGCTGCTTCCGCTTGGACGGCCGTGGCTCACAGGGCGTGTTGTTCTGAGAGCCACGGCCGGAACAGCGTCTCCCTCCGGTGCCGGGTAAACAACGGAACGAGCAAAGAGAAGTTTCTCACAGTGGAAAGCCGGCGAAGGCTGTAGATGATGATGGGTTAATCGTTGTTGGTTTTTTCGTTGCCTGATGCCCGATATGATGCTATGTATGCATGGATCATCGGGTTACGGAGCTGTCATGGACAGAAGGTCTGTGCAGGCCTGTGAATGGCCTGTTGTGTCCCCCTTTTCGCTCACTTCTGTGAGCGAAATGATTTAAGCTGCACTGATGCAGATTCCAATCAACTTATGAATAAAACAAAAGCAAGCAGACAAGAGGATTGAATGTTGTATTTTTAACATGTTGTGAGTGAGTTGACAGGGAGGTAACAACAGAACCCCCATACAGGCCCATATACTTCACTTTGGGCTCAGTGATTTTCTGAGAAAAAATATGTGTTCAATAAAACCTTAAAGGTCTATCGGTGCTGATCTCCTGCTGGAAGGAGCTTCTTGGGAGATGCTCACACTGGCACCATTGTGTGTGTGGGGGGCCCTGTAGGCCCCAACTTCATAGTGTTTGTGTGTGTGCGTGTGTGTGTGTGTGTGTGTGTGTGTGTGTGTGTGTGTGTGTGTGTGTGTGTGTGTGTGTGTGTGTGTGAGAAATTAAGTTTGTGTGTGGGTATGTGTGTGTGTGTGTGTGTGTGTGTGTGTGTGTATGTGTGTGTGTGTGTGCGTGTGCGTGCGCATTTGCATGTGCGTGTGCGTGTGTGTGTGCATGTGACGTGCGTGCGTACGTACGTGTGTGCGTGAGTGGGTGTGTATGTATGTGTGTGTGCGGGGGTCCCCAGGCTGCAGACCTCTTCACAAGGCTCTTCAGTCCTCCTCACAGAGGCCCTGGAGAAGTGGGGCCACACCAACCTCCCTCTCCCCCTCTCCCGTCCCCCTTTCCTCCGTTTATACACCGCTAGTCCAGCACTGGACATGTGAATGGGGACGCAAAGGTCAACGGCTCTGTGCTCTTTGTGACGATGGCCTGGTCACAGTACGGCGCGGCCGCGGCTGCCATGATCTGAACACTCCAGCACGCTCTGAACATGAGGGCCGCAGCGGCCCTTCTCAAACAGAGGGCCATTATTGCAAGGTTTCATGGACCATTGAAGCACTTCACCCGACCCATGTGTTTCGGTAGCGGTATAGCTAGGCTGAATCTGTGTGTCGGATCCACAGAAGAGGTCCAGAGGCTACTGAGGTTCATTCGTCAGCTTCTGGTGGATCTGCAGGGTTTAATATTAGGACGCTATGGTCACATGTGGGTTGCATGAACTCCTGAAGCAACCCCCACCACGACACGATTCAGGTGGCGGCGCGTACACACCGCTGGAGCCCCAGATGTTCCAGGGGCATGCTGGTATCATCTTGTGTAACCTTTGCTGTCACGGAGACAGCTGCTTCCATCCCGGCAGAGACGGATAACGGATGACCTCGGGGGGATTCGCAGCCCTGCAATCAATCATGTGTTGGCCTGCAGACAGGACCCAGAGGTCCGAGGGGTCCCGGAGAACAGGTTCTGCCTCGTGGCTCCCTGGGAAGGGTACAAGAGGGGCCTGACCCCTCTCGCCTCAACACTCCCCTTCCCAGGGACCTTGAAGGTCCTTCAGGAGACCGGCGTTTCTCGACCGGTTCCTTCCTAGCTGCTGCTGACAATATACATAAAACAGATCTGGCTTCAAGGGGACGTCGGTTTTCCATGCGAGGAGGAAAAATAAGAGTAGAGTGGCTGCAGTGCGGTCTGTGGTTGCGGCGTTGCCGTGACGATGGGTTGTGACAACAGACCTCGGACTGAAATTAGCACAGGCCATTAGGCAAAGACTGCTCTGGGGGCTCGGTAGGTCATGAGAGCACCGCCGGACGGCTTGGACGATGGGAGGTCGAAGGAACCTATTCAGAGACATTAAATGGACAAGGCTGTGGTACAAGGGGCGTCGAGTGAGGACTAATCCTGCACTCAAACAAGGGGTGACGTGGCCAATCCTGTAGATTTGAGTCATGCATTCAACCAAATTGCGCTGAACCCTTTTACAACTTCGGCATAAATCGTAAATTGGGAAATAATTTGGAAAATATGCCTCAGCATGCT
>NC_136936.1:47677641-47735141 GCF_949987615.1 Pollachius pollachius
CTTCCACCTACCAGACCCACTCTCATCCCTCTCATCCCTGGAGCGCTGCCACCTCCCAGAGCCACTCTCATCCCTCTCATCCCTGGAGCGCTGCGACCTAACAGACCCACTCTCAGATCTAGAGACTAGGGGCTTGAAGGTTGAGGGGGGGTTAGGGATACAGTCAGAGAAAAGAGCGATGCAAGCCACTGAATTCCCACTCACTACAGTCAAAGCTGTTGAAGCCGTCACAATGTACACCACTCGCCTTCCTGCAATTATAAAATAACAAAACAACTTTTAGCCCTATGTAGGACCGTGCCATCATGCCATGACCTTGACATCATTCAGAATGTATGGGCTGAGTGCCAAGTTGAAGCCATAACCAAGAAACAGAACATATTCACCCATAAGGAAAAGGAGACTAGTGCAACTGCCAAGGCTAGCAGCAGCATGATATCACGCCTGTATTAGACAACAACAAGCACAAATGCTACAAATTAGCATTCTCCTCAGACATGAGGCTCTGGGCTTCGTATGTGGCTGTGACAGTCACACCAGACTTTCCAGGCCAATAAACGTTTCAATTTTGTACTGGCTCGCCATCTGCTGTTTTTGCTTTCCTAAAAAGCCTTTCCATAACAGTAAAATTCCTCATGCTAAACCCCTAGGGAACGTGGCAAGGAAACAAGAATATAGAAAACAGTTAAGGAATCTCTGCTATGCTAAACTGCTCTGCACAGCATAGAAACAACTGTGTTGCTATGAATGGTCTGTATTAGCAACTCTGTAGGAGAAACCGTACAAAAGGCGTTATTTCTAATAAGTCACTGATAGACCATGTTCGACCCCCAGGGACAAACCACCATTTCATGTCGGAAAGAAAACATAAACTCACAGAATCTGCCTGTGCCAGCCACCCTCACAGCTGACACAACAATAAGTCACAGTCATTGTTTAGCAGTGGATATCCCTTTCAGTTTTTCTCTAAAAAAGGTAGAGCAAATGTAACAGACAGTATTTAAACTCTGTTTAACCACCAGGGAACATTCAAACAAAGCACGGAAAAGCTCGGAATGCACCAAGTCATCCTAATGTGTAAATAAACAGACGTGTGGAGGCTGTTTGCTCCAACACTAGGAACAGAGCTGTTATGCAGCGTGTGTTCTGCGAGTGTTTCTAAAGGAGACTTGTGGAGGTTTTCCATCATATTGCGGTTGCAGTCAAGGACGCTGGGCTTTGGTTCAGACTTCAGCACAGCAGAATTATGGATACAAAGAAAACCTCATAACTTGTATCGTTATTTTTTTTCTTTCAGGAAACTATTCTTTTGAAAAGAACGGTGAGTGATAAACATAAAATAAATACCTTTTCTCCCGGTAGCGTTTGACATTTTATCTTATTTCCTATAAAAATACAACGGTTCACAAATGTCAAGATATATATTAAAAAAATATATATTATGCGTCTTGTTTCCCTAAAAGTCAGTTCCCCTTTAAGTAGATACAGCATTAAACAATACAACAAAATCACAGATAACTGATTTCCTTTATCCTTCCTTTACCTTTATACCCGATGGAGAAAGATCCCCTGCTCTACCAAACTATTAACACCCTCATGGCAAGAACTCAACATCCAGAAGGGAAACGCAGCAGAACATTCTCTCCCTAGTTAGTTTTTACGCCGCAGTCGATAACAACACAGATGGAACGCGTTGGAATGGCTGTTCATATTACGCCCAGGCGTCACCAGTCGACGTGAAGTCATAACGGGGAGATTTAAACCATCTGTGAGCCCCGTGACGTGTTCGCACCGGGACCCCCGTTAATCCGTGATACAAATGTCACGTTAAGGCTGTTGGCGTTATGCTGGCGATCCTCACAGACATGCATTGTAAGACGAGCGGTCCGGGGGGTGTTGACAGCTCAGCAGCAGAGGCAGAAGCCCGTCCTTCATGGCCAGGTGCTTGGCTGCCGTCCCCCCTTCCGAACAACACACCGGAGAGGAGCCTAGCCAACTGGTGGCGGCGGCGGCGTTCCGTACGGGCGCCGGTGGTTGATGGCCCCGCGTCGGTGGAACAGCTGAAGCAGGTGTCGACCCCGGAGGTCGCGCGTTTACCCGCGCTAGCGCGATTAACACCGGGTCATCGACGACAGACACACAGGTTTTGTTTTTTTTCCTCCACGTCTGACAGCTGTGTCTGTTGGCCGGATGACAAATCGGTAGAGGAGCCTTCAGAGGAAAGCGGTTTGATTGCGGTCTCACTCTCGTCAGCGTGCGTCGTCCTTCAAGGCCTCTGGCGACGTAGGAACACTGCTTTTGTTGTGATTTATGTACCATTAATTATGCAGGCCTTACATACACTGAGATGTAACTCTATCGTGGAGAAAGTGGTCAAATGGGATTGAGAACAGACTTTGAGAAGTAAGCTAACTTACAATGCACCATACTGGAGATCTAAGAGCAATTGATATCCCCACTCATCCGGGAAGTTACTGAAATATTTATCCGACCTCAAGTACTGTTGAATATGAGAACAGAAGTCTGGCATTACGTTGTTCTCCTAGCCAGCGTCTCCAATGAAAAAACCAGAGCATAAAAACACAGGCTCAACGTTATTGGCTGCTTTATTAGGGAAGTCGTGGATTTACACCGTCTTTGTATTAGGACTCTGAATTGGGTTTGGCCATTAACAAGTAGGGCTGCAGCATTCCAAAGCAAACGTCAAACGAGAGCTCAGAACCATACTGAGACAACTGCTTTTTCATCCTGATTTCCTTGGTTATAGAGTGGATTTCTTTTAGATTTTTAGGCTTTATTGCTTGTGTCAGAAAATGTAAAAAAAAAGGGTAAAAACTTTTAGAACTTCACACTGGGTATGGCTGAAACTCCAAATTGGATCCTAGTGTTGGGAACTCAGCTCAGGAGCGAATTAGCGACACGTAGAAACTGCAGTTAATGAACACCAGATAACAGGTGAGACGCTAAATAAAACCAGAGGGGTCCGGGGCCTCAAACAGAATACCAATTAAGCCAAACCAGTTTAATATTTTTACAGTGTAATCCTTTGAGCTCTGGGTGCCTTGCAACTCAAAGTCCACGAAGGTAGCCGGGGCCTGGTGGCACCATGACCTTTCATAATACAGTGTTCACTTCAAAGGCGCCGGGCCACTGCCCCCTGGAACTGGACTTCCGGAAGGCCGGATCATAGAAAAAGCATAATTAGAGGGGATTAAAAAGGCCAATTCTAAACAGATTCCTAACAGATCAGGAGTCAGATGAGGCAGAGGAGGAGGAGTGGAGCTAGACGAAATTAGCAACAGAAAAGTGTGTGTATACTTGTGTGTGTGAGTGTGCATATGTGTGGCTGAGTGTGTGTGTGTGTGTGTGTGTGTTTCTTTGTGCGTTTGTGTGTATGTGCGTGCAAGTGGGTGTGCATGCGTGTGCGTATGTGTGTGTGTATGTGCCTATGTACGTGTCATGCATGTTTGCATGTGTGTGACTGCATGCATGTGTGTGTGCACGTGTGTGGGTGTGCGTCCTGGTGGAGCGGGGAGCCCAGAGTGGAGCTAATGACTGTGGTGGTATCTGGCACGGAGGCAACGTCTCCCCAGCTCCTTTAAAGTTCCCTCCAGCCCATAGCCACCATGTCATGGGCAACCTATACTAAGCTATCGTGCAATTATAGGAATATCAAGGTCTTTCCTTCCATCCATTATCGTGACATGTCGCTGGGCGCACGTTCCGAAGGCCCTTCCTCTCTCTCTCTCTCTAGAGCTTGGAGCGTCGCGGCGGTTAGGCTGGTTCCGGCCGGCCCGTGGCACAGGATACCGGGGTTTGCACTGAATACACAAGCGATGTTCTCAAGGTGCATTGTGCGGCGGCCATGTTGGGAATTGGAGAAGCTTTGATCGAAAGTTCTTATCAAAGGAATCCATCCGTGTTAAGAGTCAATCATTGGCAGCCATTTTAATTGGAACACATGAAGAGTGAGTAAGTTGATTCCCCCGGGGACACCGGCGATAACATCTTGAACGCTCAAGTAATTCAGCTTGTCTGCCACAGAAACTGTCAGTATAACTTAGAAGAACTGATTTTGATCTGATTCGACAGTATAGCAAGTTTAAAAAGCATACGACTAAACCCACATCGAACCCGGCCGTAGATCCAAACACTTAGTTTCTCTCCCAACTCTTGTGGGAAGTTAATGAAATCTTTGTTCAAGCTCTGCAAAATTAACGTTGAATATTTGATGTGCACTACGGTACGCCACTGCTCACAGAGCATGCGTCTACACGTGCAGCGTAACTAATTAGATGACGGAAAACTCCGCCTGTGTTTTGTCATCTAATTTCCCATTCTAAAAACAGACCTGGGATACAAACAAACCAATCCAGGCAAAATGGCAGCGAGGCAGGATTAAACACAAGCCAGCCTCTCCGATGGTAGGACACGCCGCTATATATGGTGTTGTCTATTCAATTGTTCTCATTGGCTGAGTAATAAAACGCAAGTGCTGCTCTCCCACTCCATCCATCACGCTGAAGGAGGCCTCTCTCCCCTTTCCTCTGTGACATGGCCCGGCCGGCCCACTGTGAGGCAGGGACCTTCACAGAGATAAGAGCCCTCAGAGATGGAACAGTTTGGGCCTGTCACTGTTCCCGCTGTTGTTTCTAGATAAGGCAAATATGTGCACCGCATACAGGAACTCACAGGAACTCGCCTGCTGCAGCCAACGGTACGTCCGTCAGTGGGAAGCACTCCGGTAAGGTTGGTTTGCTGTTCTTAGTTAAATGGTCAATGACTGACGAGAAGCAAACAAAACAAAAACATACCGCACATCACAATACAGACCTGTGTGTGTGTGTGTGTGTGTGTGTTTGTGTGTGTGAATGTGTGTGTGTGTGTGTGTGAATGTGTGTGTGAATGTGTGTGTGTGTCACACTGGGGCACAACCATGCTATGTGAACTCTGGGAGAGTCGCTATGCACCATGCAGGTTTCAACAGCCCACAGGAAACAATACATTGCACATCGCAGGCATGCTATGCTTAGCGCTCCCTCTGCCAAGGTCGTTGCTGAAGAAGGTAATATGTTTACACAGGGATCCTGATTGGTTGACACACTGCATTCAATCATAGATTCCTTGAATTCCTTACAGAGTTCAGAACCTCTATTTTTCAACCAATGGATGCTATAAACAATGTTAGTTTATTTGTGCATGTCATTACGCGTGCATCTGTGTATGTGTGTGTCCGCTCGTTTATGCGTGTGTCCTTGTGTTTATGTGTACGTATGTGTGTGTCCGCGGCGCGCTGGTATTGTGTGTGTGTGTGTCTGGCCGTGTGTTTATGTGTGTGTCCTTGCGTTTGTGTGTGTCTTTGCGTTTATGTGTGTGTATGTGCACGTATGTGTGTGTCCGTGCGTGTAGGGTGTGTGTGTGTCTGCCCGAGGCCATGCCAGGGAAAGCTGTAACCCAGCCCTGAAGGTTACTAGTGTCTGGGCACACTGCCTCCTTTCCCTCTTTATTAGCGTTGCGACAACCACTGGTCCAACTAGTCTCAGCCTGGTGGAAGAGCTCTGGGAAGCTGAACAGAGCCTCTCGGACACAGAAAACCTGTGGGATAGTATTGGAGCTATGGAAGCATCGACAGACTATGTGCTGGCACTAAACCGCGGGTAGACGGCAAGTCCGGGCCGGTGGAGCGAGGCAGACAACGCGTCACGAAGCCATGTGACACTCACGTGTTTGCTTTCCTATGGAACGCTGTGATGTCAAGTCGTCCCCCACCCATGTCCTCTTACTCACTTACCATACGATCATCATCGTAATAAAAAGGACACAACTGAGGCCACACAGTCTAAATAATTATATTTTCGGCTACATATTTCTGCTTCACAGCCCTGTGCACCGCGAGTTACCCCGAGCAGGGCCTGGCCCAGACGAGAGCAGAGTGACCATATATGTTCAGGCTCCCGGCATCGTGATTCAGCCTGAGACGAGGACATGTTTGCAGAGCAGAGTGCTTAACATGAGGCAGTGTTTGCGTGCTTTCATCTCCACTCTCTCGACTGTTTAAATATGCCCATCATAACTCACTTGCATCAGGCCACGCGGTCTCAAGCACTACACGGCCGCGCTCTACACGTTTCTCGTTTCCCCGATTAACCGAGTGAAAGCCCAACCGACGCGAGCCAACCTATCAATCCCCTGTTCCTTGATGGAGAAGAGTGTATTGGTTGTGCCCCAAAAAAGTAAACCAGGCACCCCCTCTTTCACGCCTCCTCTCACGTACCTGGTTCCTTTTTGCTGCCCTTCCCCCCGTCTCGGTTCTTCTTCAGCACCGCCTTGAACATGGTGTGTTTACTGGAGACGCGCCGGTTCCTCCCTGCAAGAGAAGCACAGGGTCACGTCTAAGCACTCGGCTGCCGGGTCAGGGCAGTCAAAACACATCCATTCTCACCTCGCCTCTGACGACGGGGTTATCTCCTTGCTCAGGAGGAATAGCTTATTTTTATTACTCACTGAACCCATTGTGCTGGAAAGGAAAATGGCATGAGAGCAGCAGCATATGCGCACACATACACACACAGGCACGGTCAAATATAAACACATGCACTTTCCCATTGAAAGCAGCTGACCAGAAACGGAGCGAGTTATCATCTTCCCCTAGCTATCTTCTTTGAATAAAGGGAAGGAGTTAACCTAACAATTAGTTAGTGCTTGGCACTTGGTTCTATGAACATCCTTACTCTACCGATAGTGATATATTGTTTATCTTCCTTCTGACAATTGTACTTATTGTAAGTCGCTTTGGATTAAAGCATCTGCTAAATGCCCTAAATGTTGTGTAAAATGTATCACAAGAAAGTTCACATAGTCCTGGCAAACGTGTTTTCCTTCTTCGGCCACCAGCCTGGCATTTCCCCACACCGCTTCCAATCTCGCAGGTCAATAGAGGAGACGTCGCGCAGGAACAATGCTCCTAATATTTAAACAGCGCTGAGCCAGGTGGCCATCTTGTTATGGGAACAAGGGGGAACACTCGGTCGAATGGCCCAAACTCCATGACTAATAGATGGTATGTGTCTGAACTGGGGCCCTTAGAAGTCACTTCACTACAGACACCCCACAACTGGTGATTGACATGATGACCTTCTGAGTTGAGTTGGAACGTCACATATTAAAAGAAATGCTACACATTCAACTCTAATTGTGACTGAAACTATAACTGCAGCTTCGTACTCAGATACAAGAGTGTCACTTAAAACAGAATGATTCAACAAAAATGCAAAAGCTTTTCTAAAGCCACACATGCAAGCCTAACCGAGGCCTGTGTCCCAGAAGGTTAGCTTAGTTTACCAATGAGACAGGACAAGGATAATGAGCAGCTTATTAGCATCCAAGAGCAGCATAATCTAGGGGCTCTTCCCCTGCAAAGCTGTGAAAGACTTTAATGATACATTGAAAACAGCATAGCTGAAACACAGTAAAACGAGGCATTTACTAAACCAGAAGGTCAAGAATGTAAAAGACGGTTAGCTCAATATATCATGATTATCATTATTATTCATCCTTGCCCTTTAGTTTCTATGACAGTCTTGAAACCAATTCCAAGTAACCGTAAAAATAATCAAATGAGTCAATAGTCCGAATTCAAGTTTTCAGTTTGCAACCAGACATATTAAAGTTTAGACGAACGAGGGTGAATATTACTACATAGTATCTGATCTAGCGTCAATGTTTCACGTGTTTCGATATCCTTGTGAACCAACCATGTGATCGACAGGAAAGAACAAACTAGGTCTCTTTACTGGCTCTACCTAGGATCAGGTGCTTGTTTGGGGAAACATAACATCATCAGCATACCGCCAGCAGCAGTTGTCTCAAGAGAAAAAAACATTATTGTTTAGCCCTGTATAGCCCTGCAGGTATAAAAGAGCCACCTGGGAAGTCAAGTTCAGGCTATTTAGTAAACTTAGGATGTCCATTGCATGTGAATATATCTTACTTCAAACAGGATTTAGGTTAGGGCTACATTTATTATTTTCACCAGAAGTAAATCTTTGGCAACAAAAAATGTGTAAGGATTAATTTTACCCATATTAATCAGATCAACACAGTTAAATCTCATGTTCCATCCTCCACCATTACACGCTATCCTTTTTGTCAACCTGTCCTATTTCAATCCCCTTTCACAGGCCAGGACGGCGTGGATTAGGGCTGTGTTCAGGAGGGCCGTGAGTCACAATGGACTGCAGACTGAATACAGTCATCCCGGTGTGTTGCTCAGCACTTTGCATCGCTTCACACTCACGGCCCACCCGTTTTCCTGTGTCTGCCTACTGAAAGCGCTTCCTCATCACCGGGCAGACATGAATGAATCATCATTTCAGACCAACCACTCCATTGCAGGTCCCGCTGCAGGAAGAAAGCCTTTGTGGGTGAACATGCCTTATGAAATCAGTTGCACTGAAGGAGGTCCAGTGACTATAAAAGCACATTTAATGACAGTTATCAAAGTATTATAAAAACTATCGGGCAGCTCTAACCAAACGCTTGATAATTGCGTAGCGGTTACTCACATTAATTGAGGGCTTATTTCTGACTCAGGAATCTCACAACAACCTTTGGGCTATGAAAACAAGAGATATGGGTGTGAGGGAGAACGGTACGGCAGGTCACGGCTGGCGTAAGTAACATAGAGATTTTGTATGTGGCTGATGTCTGCCCAGATCCTAATCTACTGTACATTAGCCTGGTCAGCCGGCCTGCTGATAGCTGTATGGGAGCGAGCTAGGCTAGTGCAGTCCATCTCCACAGTAACAATAAACAGAGCCAGGGCTATCCCGGAGGAAATGAGAAAAGCCTCCGATATCAGAGAAGCTAGAAACGCACAAACGCACGCACACTTTGTGTTATATAAGTAGCGAGAGGATGTTGGATCAGGTTCCAGAAGTCTGTGCCTTAGGTTCTCACCTGACTAAACCATTTTCACAGCAATTAGGCCTCGGGTCACAGAGACTACAGCTTAACATTTTGTGATTAAAGACTAACATTGATACTAAGCAATTATATTGCAACACTTTTATACTTCCATGTGCATGCTAACCCAAAAAAAAGAATCCTTGACTCACAATGTTGAGTAATTCTTTCATGCCAACCAAACATGTCCAAAATGACATTTCATGGATCAGAGGAAACTGGATGGACAGCACCTGAAGACATGACTTTCAAAGAGCATGAGCTGAAGTAAATTGATGGCATATGCTGAGAACCAGCGAGTCCCCTGTATTCCTTAACTCCAATTATATAGACAGGGAACAGAACAACACGGACCACATGGACATTCACACCTGGTGACCAGGCCTTGGGCTCTGTTGTTTTGCACTTCCTCGACTGTACCTTGGCTTATTTTTGAGATGCCGACATAAACTTCCCTGAGGTAGATAGGGAGCTATACCCGGCAATCAGAAGTCCATCTCTAACATAGAACTCAAACCTTTCACGAAATCAACGTGAGGCTCTGACCAGAACAAGAGAGCCAAAAGAATCAACTTCAAACAGTGATAAGCCGTGTCAGGGTTACAATGGTGACCTTTGCAAGGAAACTTCCTGAGGGCGAAGTTATGGTGCAGAACAGCATGTAGCGAGTCAGTCATGAAGAAGGTCAGGCCTGCAACACTCATCGTTTTCAAGCCAATGCATTTAAGAGGAGTTCTTGTATTAGAGTCCAAAAGAAAGGCCCCTTAGAAGGGGGCCTCATCATATTGGAATACAAGAGCCAAAGTCCTGCTGTGGCTTTGTGGACACACACTGGTCGAAGAGACGGAGCAGAAACTCAGCATTCACATGTATTCTGTGTGAGACACCCAATAGCGATCGTGCATCTTACAGAAAGGCAGAGCAGGACAGATTTGCTTTGAGTAGGAACCAACAGAACTAACAGGCCACAGCCTCTGTAATTTAAACCTCCCTCTGTAAGAGGGAGGGAAAGCACACATAGGCAGCCTTACCATAGAGTCTGTACGCTTCCCTCTGCGGTTTCAAGCTTGGTCTTATTGACCTTGTTCACCTTTAAAGTAAGTAAATCTGTTACATCAAGCTCTCACTGAGTGGAACGATAAAAAAAGCAGAATGCTCCGGCCCACGAAAAGCGAGACACACGACCTTCTAGAGGAGGAACCCTTCCACGCTGAAGGAAATGAAAACCCAAAGGGTGATATCAGGTGATAGCCATGGAGGTTTTCACAGGTCTCTCCAGCATTGATAGAGTTCACCTCTGTGTGGCCTGAGCCACACCTGCACAATGCATTGCGTGACGTGTGGTTAATGGGGCCATCAGGCCACATCACTGTCCTCTGAGAAGCCTGACTATATATAGAAAGGAAGTGGGATTGTTTTCCCTAATTGCCTTTGGCCTGGAAGCTTTTCACACACGTCGGTCGTTGGGGAGTTTGAAATGGCTTTGTCCTTTGTCAGATGCCAGACAATGGCAGGTTCCACCTTGGACACAATCTGGTTTCCTGGTTTTCCAAGGTATGCAAGGAAGAGAATGCCAGCTATTTCCGATTCTGTGATGCTCTGTGAAGAGTCTCCAAGAATGTTGTTATATTCCTTTCCTACTAATTTATTGACATGTGACCTATGTCCTTTCAGCCAATTCATCAAATGATGTCATTATTTCAGACACGATTAAATAAGGCTCTTCTAAACTACAGATGTGCAACATAATATCCACCAGTGCGGTTTCTTTGAGTCCTTCAACAGCACAGGAAACAGGCCGGGCCTTGGAATGTGCCTCAAACAGCTCCATGAAACAATGAGAAGTTTGTGAACAACACAGAGCACTGCAGGTATATAAGAATGGCCAGTATATTATGTGTGTTAGGCCATTGTAATCCAAGGTTTTTATATCCAAACAGGCAGGAATGGACAGGAAATAAAAGGCTTTTTTATATAGAGAGTCAACAAATCATATCCCCTTCACGCAGTCATGCCATGTAGCTTGTAGCCTAAAACTATATCCAATGAGGCACTATAATCAAATATTAAACAAGACAAATCTTGGTTTTAGCTTGGATGCCAACTCAGAGAGTAATGGCAGTGATTGGCTTAGTAATGAGATACTAAAGCCAGAATGCACATGAATCCTCTGTAGGCGGCCACTTAATCAACTTGGCAGCCACCCAGGTGAACAACTGTCAATAATTGATTGGGCCCGTTCTAGGCGCCTCAAACGTTAACCTTTCCTGCGAAACCTTAGCATCCTTTTTAAACTGGTGTGACACAGTAAACCCATGGCACTGGTAACAGAATAACTTCCCTGGTTCAGCTGCAATTTCAGGCTCAGAAAGACCTGAAGAAAGACCTGAAGGGCATAGTTATAAATTGTGTTGGGTCCAATGATGAGAAAATAAACTGACATTCTCGAAAGTCAGACATTCCCCTTCCCCTCGGGGGAGAAAATGACATAATTGTATCACAGGAAGATTAAGAGCCCAGACTAGGGGCTAAGCAACCGTGGTTCTTATTGAAGAAGATATCCAAAAATTCCAAAACAGGTTCACTTGATCTATTCACAAGGCTGCCGCCTTGAGAGGTGGAAAGATTGGCTCCTAGATGAGATAGCTGTTAAGCAAATGATAGCCTCTTCATTCTCCTATGGCTGATAATTTATCAACTAAAGATAGCAGGTATAACATCGTTACAATGTGAGAAACTGTGTGTTTTACTCAAGCAGGACTGCCGGAAAGCCGTTAGGTGTCTAGGCTTGTTTTAGTGAGCGATCGTTTCTGTGAATTTATGGTTAGACCCCAGGCGGTAGAAACTGACAGATGCTGACGTTCTCAGGTGTCTGTCCCCCTCAGTTTCGGGTATCAGTCCACAAATGCACCGTCCCCTTTATAAAACACTTATTACCGTCACCTATTCCTCAGGGAACCCAATAAACTCTCCTGTTTTTATGTTTGTGTCTTCCTGTGTGAATTGCTAAGCCTTGTGGTGCCATTCGACCAATAATTTCTACCACTCAATACCTCAAAATATATAGGAAAAATATATATTTAGTTAAGCATAAAACATAAAACACATAACATGGGTATTTGTAACAGTACTAAGAACTGTCTTTCATGGCAGCCATTTTCCCCCAGTAGTTAGGTAGCCCTAGCTGCTATTTGATGAGTGGTAAAACATTAACAAGTATGGTATAAAGTCTACAGGGAGTTACCGGGAAGTGCGATACCCCTCTACTCCATGACTGGTAAACACATCGACAACTCTTTCCTTCCTGAGAGTGCCCCTTGAAACGTGAAAAGAAATCTGAAAAGACGGATAAGATTGTACTTTTTTTTAAACCAGATGCATAGTTTTACTCGTTTAAAATTCCCCATATGTTCAGCCAGCCAGACAGCATAGATAAGAGGAAAGCATCCACACGCAATGGCAGATAAGTTTTATAATTAGCTGGCTTGCCCACTTGCTAGAGCACTAGGGCTAATCAGCGTAGCCTTTGAAGCAGAACCTCCTACAGTGAACACTGTGGGGTAGTGCAGGAGGCAGGGTTTCCTGTTCAAATACTTGTCATTTTTCTTTGGGATACTGCTCAACGATGCCAAGATATTGCGGGGGTGTACATATCCGGGCAGTGGGAAAGGGTAGAAATTGGGGCTAAAGCATTCTCTGTACCAAATGAAGTGTTTATTCATTTTAACTCCCACCTTGGGTCTGTTTCAATGGTGCCCATTCTCTCATGACCTGTTGACCTCTGGGGTTTTGTATGCCCCACTATTACATCGTTGTTAGAGCTCTCTCACACACTCTCTCTCTCGCTGCCTCACTATTGTCTCTCTCTTGCGCAAAAGTCAACATTTGGCTCGCCTCTTTTCCTAATTAATTATTACAATTCTGTCAAAGTTCATTGTGTCAGGGTCAGGGAATGAGTTGAATGAGTTGAATGAGTAATCATACTACACTTTTAGCAAACCAAACTTACTGTGGTCCCTACCTTTACTTTCTCAACTCCATTTATAGAGATAGTGCAGCAGTGTTGTGGAACACCAGTCTAGTCCCACGCTTCCCTTTGCATCGCAAGCCCACAGGTGCACTGAAATACAATGTAACTCAATCACAGCGGTGATAAAATTACGTTGCCTAAAGGTAATGAGGGGAAATTAAACTGTGGGGCAAGCATTTTGATAGGGTGAATGGATTAATGGGAGCTGATGATATTACACAATGACTCAGTGCCAAAAGGCTATTGACAGGCTAATAATTTTGAGAAAGAGCTTATAGAAAATGGTGACAGTGGTGTTAGTTATGTTATGTCAAGTTTAATTACGACTACTGGTGCCTTGAGGTGGGAATGACGCACCCAATGGAGCATAACAACCGCCAGCTTTGTTCTTGTAAGGGGCTGGGCTATTAGGCCTTCAGCTATTATTTTAAGGACTCCTCTATCATAACAGAATCCTATCAGTAAGGCCGGAGTAAGTTTGACTAGCAACCACGTTTACTGTGATCTAAAATACCAAAACATACACAGAGCCACATTTGCAAACAGCCGCCAGATAATACATATTTCATGGTGCATTTCACATCAGTAGACCTATAGCCTACAGGGTTGATTCCCCGTTACCTGACCAAAACTCTCAACACGGCTGTGGTTGGTCCACCCATAGCTGTTGTACCAACAGAAAACAATAAATAAAAACATATCCCTTTACAGGCTCTAATCACGGGTCAGCAAAACGGCAGTGTCTTGACAAAAATGATCCTAAACCCAAGGAAATCGATTCTGCATGTAGTGGCCCACAATGTCTGGACACATCGCCTTCACCATAAACCCTAAAGTTGGTTCAGGTCAGAGCACAAGTGGCATCAGCTGGTTCTTGCTCCTGCCATAACAAAGCAGTGCGGGTGAAGGCAGCACCTGTCACAAGCCAACTGGCTGAAGACCATGGGAACCAGGCTCTGGAGACGCATACAGAGAGCCGCCAGAGGCACTTCAATGGATTGGAATGCCCTGAAGTATAGCCTATACATCTCCACTCTCACATTCACCGCAACTAGAGAAGTTCCTGATCAGCTTATGATTGACAAGGTAGCTTGGCTGATCCAGTCCAACAAAAAGCCATGCTTGGTGGAAGCATGCTAATTAAAGGAAAGTGGTAGCGGTTCTGAAGATAATAGTACTAATCGTAGATAATTACACTTTAGTTACACAACCCGTGCTTGCCAGACTGGCATAGTTGCCAGACTTAATATTTCTTGATGACAGCTTATATCAATTCACAAACTGAAGAAGTCTCTGCTGGGATATGTGGGACTGTTATATATATAGTTGTGTTGCATTGACGCAGGCTAAAAGGCGAGTAACACCGACGAATGACGGTTAATCCATAATGACTTCATCAGCCTCTGATGAACGAAACAGAATCTGACATTTCACTAGATCGAAGGTACTGAAGGAGCCTGGGCTTCAAAGAGCCCAGCTGGGCTCCCGGGTCCCCGCATCCGAGCAGCGGTGAGCGGTCAAACTTCAATACATGTGGGCGATAGTGATTATAGTCCCCGAACCTAGCTCCTCCGGGACGGCTCCTGATTTAAGACGCACCACATCTTATCTTTAATTACAGCCTTTGTTTTAGCCAGCATCGAACAGGAGCAGGCCTGCTACCACCACGTATACGTATAGGCTACTATAGTCATGCGTTAGAATATCAGAATCAATGCATTTTACATTAGGAGGAAGTTCATGATGTGATTAACCCATGGTCTTTCCAACACTTTCATAATAACAGCATGTGTACAGGGCAGGATGACATAGCCCACACCTGATGGCAAGCAGACCTTTTTAAACCACATTTTTAAAATGAACCCAGTGCGCCTGCCGCGCGCGCGCGCGCGCGTGCGTGCGTGCGTGCGTGCGTGTGTGCGTGTGTGTGTGCGTGTGTGTGTGTGTGTGTGTTGCTAGGCGAGGTTTATCCTGCTCGCTACAAACACCATCCCAGTAAAGTTCTCTATCAGCCGGTCGGGCGTGTAACCATTATCACGTTCATACACGGGGAAGGGGGGGGTGTAAGAACATTGCTTGGTTGTTATCATGCCGACTGAACGTGGAATGAACATAAGGAACACAACTTGTGAATAACTTTAAAACGCATTGTCGCTGTCAATCAGTCCCCTTCTGATAGTCGCCTCCTCGGAAGACATGTCCCGACATTCCTCCGACGGACCCCCCAACTCCCCACCACCATAGTTTAAAGACTTTGAAACAAACACTAAACACTTTGACGACACAATTCCGCCAAGTCGATAAAAACAAAAACGAAATCACATACCGTAGAAATGTCATGGATATCCAAGTCCAGAAAGTTTTTTTTCCCCAAACAACGTTTATCTCCACATGAAATCACTGATGAACTAGTTGGTCGGTCCCGGCGACGGCTCCTCCTCCTCCGGCACTAGACCTCATGAGGTCATCGGGCTGGTTACCGGTGGGCAGGGCATGCCTCGTGCGCATGGAGCCCAGTGATCCAAGCAGTGTGGAGCCGCTATGAGCTACATGCATGCATACAGCCTGGGAAGGTACCGGGTTGACGCAATGGGTTCATTATTAAACGTGGTTTAAAAAGGTGTACTTGCCGTCAGGTGTGGGTTGTCTCATCCCGCCCATATTCTTAGGAAACTTTTGCAGTTCTGCATGTTCCTCCATCGACTAAATATGTGAAGACCATGTGGGTTATTCACATAATGAACTTTCTCCTTAAATTGCAGTAATTCTGATGAGGCCGAGCCATCATTTTTGTTTTATCGTAGATTATATCTAGTGGTAGGCCTACTCCAGTTGGATGTTGGCTAAAACCAAGTCGATTAAAGATGGTGAGTCTTATATACTTTATTTAAAAAAAATTGCCTTGGTAGAGCCCATGTGGGCCTTATTGTGGGTCTCCCGAATAAAATTCAATGAATCAAGCTTCAAGGGATATTCGGTGAGAGTAACTGCACGTAGTTAGCGCACTCGCCGAGTATTAAAATTTCAGAGGCAGGCCGACTGGATTTATTGAACACACTTTGATTTATTCATCCAAAATTAAGTGTGTAGCTGGATATCACGCCGATAGCCCTTTAGCGACACCATCAGGAAGAATTCGCTGCAACAGTAGTTTTCATTCATTACCAAGTTGGTTTAAAAAAGTTATACAGCAACAATAAAATGAACAGAAAGAAAGTAATGTTCAGCAATTGTATTAAATGGCACCGCATTCATCATCACTGCACATCAAAAATAAACCATCCCACTTCTCTGTGTGAGGCCTGGTTAAAATAGACTCGATCCTCAGGGTTTTCCCCCCAAGAAGTCTGGTAGGGGACGTCTGGGGCCATCCTGGGCTCCTCTGACGGCTGGGAATGGGCAGCCACTGACAGCACAACACACCCCGTCTGTCTGCTATAGCCACAGGACCACCATGGTCTGTCCTCGGTAGAGCGTCGGAGGACTGCTTAGCACGCAGATGGCGTCCTGGGGAATGTGTAAACGCCACCAGCGTCACAGAGGTCAGTAGCTCTGTTTACAAATGGGTATGAATAAGTACTGTTTATTTCTGGTAGATTCACAGACTCTTGACCCTTTGCTGGCTTTTATAACCAAGAGGTAGACAGATACAGAAATTATAACAGGAAGTTATTATAACCGGTAAACACACAGGCTATTATGAGCTAGGTTAAGGCCGGTTCACACCACAAACCACCACCCATGGATATTCATAACATTGGACTGGTTGGTTCATTAGCCACATCCAGGTGTCCAAAAGCAAAAAAAAAAAAAAAAAAAAAAGGCTGTGTGTCGCAACCAAGCACCAACGCCTGACTGGAGAACACAGAACAAAGACGGACTCACCTCAGCGTCACCTCCCCTGCCCCTCCATCTGTTGAGACCGGGCTCAGAACCTGGCAGCTCCCCTTGAGCACATCTTGTTGCCTTGAGGGCCGTTAAAGCGCCTGTTCTCGTTAGTGACAAGTGGAAATTAAAGCCAGAAAAGTTTGCACTGCTCACTTTCAACATCACTGGTGGGGTTATTCCAACACACGTTTTCCCACAAATAAGCCAATTAAAACTAGACCATTTTTTTTATGTTGTAGTCCATAATTATGTTTTTACTAATGGGTTGACCCGTTTTAATTTAAATCTCATCTGTTCAGCTGCAATTTAATAAAGTTAACTGAAATTGTACAAATGATAATAATTTATCCAATAGAAAACCGCAGCATCTGTATGAATGTCAAAAGGGGGCCAGGCGATTCCAATATGACCAAATAAAAGGCAGCCCATCGTTTCCACCTCGTTTGAACCTCGAAGGTCCAACAATTGCCTTTACTGCCATCTAGTGGCCGTCTTGAAACAAGCAGGATAAACAAACTAGACACAAGTGTGCTAAAGCCAAGCGAGTTTATTCAAACCATTGTTAAATGCTATGCAGTTACACATAAAAGTGTAGAAAAGTCGCACTACAAAGCCATGCGTTGTCAACTATACATAACGCCTACGTTCTTTTTAGTCAATTGCAAACAACAAATTGTACATTAAACAATGGTACATGTTTTTCTAGCCAAGCCCCTGCAAGTGCAGCTTCAGCATTAACACACTACATAATAGAGCTAACGTCGACCAGACAAAACGGTCTACTAGGGCTCACCATTGTGGCCTCAATCATCCCCCCCCCCCCCCCCGTTCACAGTCCACCCATACCGTCTCTTCTCCTGTCAGGGACACCCGTTAGAATAACCCCTTGCTATTGCTACTGCAACACTTCCTGGGCTGCTGGATGCTGAAGCTCCTCAGAGCGTGGGTCTTCTCCGCTGCCGGACGCACCTTGGCGTGTCTCACGCTCACCGGGGTCTCTGGGAACTCATGACCCATCTGTGGACGAAAGACACCCGCTTTACAAAGATCAGCCTTAGAGCCGCATGATTAAACGTGTTTGACTAGCTCGTAGATTAAAGCTAGCATAGCCTCTCTGAAGTCAATGCTAAATCAATAGTGAGGTCGATAAGGGCATCAATAAAGTTACATCCTGAAGTTACAACTGAAAGTCTACGAAAATAAAATAAAGCTGACCAGCCCGTAACCCTTTGTATACCAGAATCGTCCTATCAGCACTCCGAATACCCCTCCCACTCACAACACCAAGTTGAGCTACGCTGGTTGGCTTAGCTCAGCTGCGAAGCCAGTTAGAGTGGATAATACCATGCTGGGAGTTTGTTTCATTTACTACTAACTAGGAAGGGGCTTGTTCTTACACGTTGCAATTTTAAGTGCTGTAGCAAAGATTCAAGAGCTATTATTTGAGTGCTTTGTTTGAAATGGCAAAGCTATCCTTCATCTATACCCGATATAAGCTGTGAGAAGAAAAAAAAAAAAAACAGCCGTTAGATTTAAGGCCACACCCTGCTCATTTCAGATGCCGAGCCCTGATTGTCTCGGTAAATGCATCTGGCCTGTCAATCACAGGTCCCTGAACAACACAACTTTCAACGGCACAACAGCATTGGGAGGGAGGAGACATTTTTCTGGTGGTTGAGTTTCAGAGTCTTCGCCTCCTCACCACTTGAATATTACTTGCAGTCGCTTTAACGCTCATGTTGGGAGAAAAAGTAATGGTATTAATTTATCATGTGTCCTGGTTGTGTGCTGACCAGGCCCTACCTTGCCAAGGCTCCCGGCCAGCAGAATGCTGACTTGGTGGGTTCTGCTGTAGAGGGCGAGGGACCTAAAACGACAACAGTGTCTGTTAGGGAAGGGACATAAAAAGTTCTACCTGATCTTGACGGAATAGCCCAGTAAAAAAAGCTTCCACTATTCACAATCTGTACCAAGATTGTGATTGTTTTTCAGCACTTTGTGTGAGCAGGAACTAAAAAAAGAACACGCAAAACATAAATACCTTGGTTTATCCGTCCTCTTAGTCTCCCTTTCAGAAATCCCATGACCGTCTTCAAAGGCCTTCTTGGCCACTCGCTTCCCCCCAGCCATCACTGTGGACCATAAAGACAGATTATTTTATCACAAACCTTTACTATAGCCTTTTTGAATCGCAACCTCCACTACAGCCTTTATCACAAACCTCCAGGCCTACACCCAGCAGGCCCACAACCCCATGTCTTCATACTAGTCAGGGGAAAACTCCCCAAAACCAGAGTGGAAAGGGGAAGCAAGCTGATGTTTTTATACTAGGCGGCACTGCACCCATCAGATGAAAACGATCAAAACTCTTCCGCTTTAAACGCATAATACTAAACTAGAAAAGCTCCCCTTATGTTAAAGCGTGCGTGTTTGAAACGTAAAGGGTATTTTTTAGTGCGTTAACAATATGTGACATGTAGGCCTGTTTGTTCTGAACCTGATCATGAGTTCAGAAAGAACATCGTGTCTCCTCGTCGAGCCCACCACCTGACGCTGCACCGCAATGATGGGACCTTTCAACCTTAACTTCCACAATATAGGACGATATATACGCAGACAAGTTTCCTATACATATACACGTTTCTCAGAAATATACAAGTTAGGTGTTATTGTGGTACGAAGGGAGATACAAGTACGGGGATTGGTTTATTTTTAAGCATCGTAGTGATAAAGTGCAAAGTTAGCCCGTTGCAGTGCTGCATCACTCTATACATGTTGCATAGAGACTAGTGGCATACAAAAGAAGCACGTTGGATACACGCATGTGTAACACGTTGTTGTTTGCAGGACTAATTCGACGAAGTTCGACAGTTCTTTGCAAACATTCTGAACCGCGTCCTAAAAGCATCTGGATGAAATGTAGGTTTTTGTTTTTAAAACACCAACATACCTGCAGGAGGATGGCCAGCTTTCAGACGAGAAGCATCTTTCACTCCCGATTTCGATTGCAGCACCATTTTAAAATGTTTAAACAATTGGAAAACACCGAAACACAACGCCCACTCTCCTTTATACCCAAACTTTATGACGTCCTGAATTGAACTGGTAGAAGTTGTTCGTGGCTGGGGGTGTGGCCTCGATTGGGGCGTTGCCAGGTTAGGGACGTGGTCTAGATTTTGTCATTGCCGGATTGGGGGACTGGCAACGGGATGTAGCGCGTTAAACGGTGCATCATCAACTATTCAAATAGGTTATCGCTTCTTACACATCTTTTGGTTAAAGCGTCAAGTGTGCAATATATTTAGGGACACATAGCTGTGGTTCTGAAGACCAATGAGGTTAAACGTGGGTTAGGCCATGTTAACTTTCTTAACTGACTGGACCTATAGTTTGACTGGGGGAGGAAGTAGCCTACAATAATTTATTGTAAGTAATTCTGAAATCAAATGCCGTACAGAAAAATTCAACAGCAATATAATAATAATATTAATAATAATAATAATAATAATAATAATAATAATAATAATGATAGACCAAGGTAAGCCTTTAGTTGGGTAGGAAAGAGATTGGCCAAATGTATACATATGTGGGATTATACATAGACCAACAGTTCTACACAAATGAAATAAGACACACTGTTGACTATTATTATACTTGTAGAAAAAGAGGCTAAGAAAAATGCCGCCTTTTCAATACATTCACAGCCAGGAAGATTTATCTGGTTGAAGAAACGCCTGACCTGTCTTTCAGGTACTACATTTCATGATCTCCATTCAGTTGTTTTCATAGAAGCTACTCACGATTGCAGCATACAAACATGACGCAAACTGTCACTTCTCACTCGCGTGAGCAGTCACACCTGCTTCTGCTGGTTTGCAGAGAAATGTCAGTGCACCCCCACCGAGTGTGGCGAGAAGGCAAAAAATGAATACGCAAAGAAATGTGCGGTATGAAAAATGAATGCTGTATTTGTTGTGTGACAAAAACGCTTACACATACACAATCCATGTAAAAAACAAGATAACTTTTATTACCTTTGCTGAGCGGTTGAGTTATGATCTCTCCTTGCCTCACACTACTTATATATATATCTATAGATTTTTAACGTGGCACACTTGTTTCTTTACAACAGTGCTGATGAGTTTTCAAAGTAGGTAACATGATTTTTCTTTCTTTGTATTTACAGTAAAACAGAAGAAAATGTACAAGACTCAAAAGGCATACACACAGACTTTCCACATTCAGAACAATACATTTTTTGATCCCTCTGTACAAACTAACATCATTAGTTGACTTTTTTATTGGTATCTCTTTTTTTAAATTTGATTACAGGTATGAGTTCATGAACCAATCACGTACACGTACACATCCTCCATCCTGGCCTCACATATCTCATCACATGACGCGTCACGCCGCTCACATCTCTGCTACACATCCCCATGTAAATAAAGACCCAACACATCTAGACAGAGTAGGACGCACACCTGTCCAAACAACCGTGCCCTGAACACCGCCGTCCTCCACACACCCACTGGATGATTCCATCTTCAAACTAATAAAAAACATTCCTTGTTTTCCTTCTTTAGGCTCACATTCACGTCCTCCCTCTCTCATCTGGTTCTGAACTCACTCGCCGCCACATTCACTTTACAACCAACACACACACACGCGCACAGACACACAGACACACACACACACGCACAGACACACACAAAGATTCATGAAAGAGTTCATCAGTTAGTTCTTTTCCCCTTCTCCAACTCCAGCGTCTTTTTTCAGCTTGGGAGTAGACGAATTCTTGGCGAATTAAATCTTGTTTGAAAACCGGTGGAGCAGGGGGTCCTCATATCATCACTGCTGCTTGACCCCCCCCCAGACCCCTACCCCCGAGACCTATACCCAGGAGTCTGGGGATCCGGGGTAGTGCTCCGCCCTATAGGAAGGTCTGCGTGTGCTAGAGTAGAAGTCCACGTAGTTGGTGGTGGATTTGAGTCCGTGGGGGTGATGGGAAACGTAGTCGGTCGCCGTCGGGGGATAGGTGATGACCTCGTCCATGTACGGCTCGTCGAAGCCCCGGGGGGCCTGCAGGTACATCCTGTAGGGTTCATAGTTCCTCCGACCGGGGTCCTCAGCGTAGTACACCGGCTGCACAGGGGACACAGCAGATCACTGAGTTAGATGGACTTGGACAGGACAGGGGACACCACAGAGTACTGAGTCAGATGGACTTGGACAGAGTAGACAGCGGAGTACTAGGTGAGATGGAATTTGACGGTCATAGGAACAGGATCAAGGTCAACAAGGGAGGTAAGGTAAACGCTACAGAATGAGAACTAATATCTGATGAAGTACCAAAAAAATTATTATTTTAAGCGCAATAATATTTACTGAGTGCATTGCGTACTACACCATTTTACTCTTTTGGTTAGTGGAACTATATCTACCACTTTGTCGACGTTAATGGCTTCTAAAAGTTTCAATCTGTTTGCAAATTGCAAGAAGAGCACTTTGTACAAAGTACACTTCCACCAATGGGTAGAGGATAAAAAGGAAAAGGAAAGTGTCCCAGCAGTCCCATGCACTCCTGGTCAGACAAAGGCCGACAGGCCCTGGGTCACAGACGCCCTGTTAGCCAGCATAACAACTCCCCCCCCCCGCCTCCTTCCTGGTCCGTTGTGGACGGATGAGCTTACCGTCCGAGTATAAACAGACCTGGGTTTATTTTATTTTTTTCAGCAAAGTACTTGGAGTAAGAACACATCCTGAACATCGAGCAGTTCATAACAGTGGAGGGAGCGAAGGCTGTGGCTCCGTTCCACACTACGATATGATTACATTCACCTGCGTTCTCCTGGGCTCCTCTCTCGTGGGTGAGCTGTAGTAATGCGAGGACGGTTTCCCCGATCCTGGAGGGAGAAACACGAGAAAACACGCAACACATCAGATCCTGTTTGTTTCCCCTGTATGCAGCAACACTGAGTGAAATGTCAACGTGGTGAACAGGAGTGCAGCGGTGCCTGTAGGCCCGCTGTCTGTGTTTAATAAAGCAACATGAAAGAGATGCGCTGAGCGGGTCACAAGAATAACAGCAGGTAATAGAACGGGCCTTCGGGCGCGGAGCGGTTTCGCCCGAGCCCGCAGGACAGGCATTTTCCGACCCAGCGCCGTGGAATCCTGGAACTCATTTTCCACTTGGCTTCGTGGTTCTGGGGAATGTTGAGGCTGCAGCATGGCCTGTTTACTCTGCGCCCGACCCAAGCTCTCGCTCTCTCTCTCTCTCCATATCCCCATCTCCCTCTCTATCTATAAATATATTCTCTTCTACCATTTCGACAACAGTGTTTCTGCCACTCCCCCTGCTATTGCCTCTATCCACCAGCCCTCCATCTCAGACGGCTTCACAACGGCCGCTTTGTGGAGCGCCGGGGGGGGAAATGACTGGACGCCCCCTTCAGCTGCGAGCGAGCCCCTTCGCGGAGAGCTAAAGAGGTCTAAGTGGTGCTTCTCTAAAGTGGCAGCTATCTACTGGTGCCCAGGCCCGGGTAGGGTTAACGAGGGAGAGGGGTGGAGGGGTGGGGGGGGGTGGCAGGGGCGTACGCCGGTGGTGGTGGTGGTGGTGGTGGTGCTGGCGGTGCTGGCGGTGCTGGCGGTGTTGGCGGTGTTGGCACAGGGCCGTGGGGAGGGCATGGAATCCGTTTGGAGTGCACTGAGGGGTAAAATGGAAGAGAGGCCCTCAGGGGTCCCTTTGATTACAGACCGTTGCACACGGCTCACGGGCTGAATTAAATTCCTCAGCCCTCATTGAGAGACCGAGGCACTGTGGGAAGGCAGGCCGACCCAGTGGCCACCTGTATGTGGGTGTGTGCGCATGTGTGGGTGTGCATGTGTGTGTGGGTATGCATGTGTGTGGCATGTGTGTGTGCATGTGTATGCATGTGTGTGTGCACCAGTGTGTGGTGTGCAAGTGCATAAGTGTTTGTGCAGGTATTTGTGTGTGCATGTGTGTGCATGTACATGTGCACATGCGCGCGCGCTTGTGTGTGCATGTGTGAGTGCATCAGTGTGTGTGCATGTGTGTGCATGTGTGTGCACGTGTGTGTGCATGTGTGTGTGTGCATCAGTGCGTGTGCATGTGTGTGCACCGGCAAATGTGTGTGCGTTTGTTTGTGTGTGCATGTGCGTGTGCGTACGGTGGGTATGTGTGTGTGCTGAATACTGTACCTGTGTATTGGTTTTTATGTACACTGTTGTTGTCCCCTTGGTGGTTATAAAATTGCATAGTAGAGGGAGCTCTCTGGTACTCTGAGCGGCTCTCCTTAATGCCCAGCACAGCAGGCGACGAGGTGGTGCTCCCCACTGGGTGGGAAGAGACAGAACGGGACTACATTATACCAGCGGGAGGGAGGAAGGATGAACCAGTTTATTTTGCAGTGTTTAGGCCCTAGTGTTTAGGCCCTAGTGTTTAGGCTCTAGTGTTTAGGCCCTAGTGTTTAGGCTCTAGTGTTTAGCCCTAGTGTTTAGGCCCTAGTGTTTAGGCCCTAGTGTTAAGGCCCTAGTGTTTAGGCTCTAGTGTTTAGGCCCTAGTGTTTAGGCCCTAGTGTTTAGGCTCTAGTGTTTAGGCCCTAGTGTTTAGGCCCTAGTGTTTAGGCCCTAGTGTTTAGGCCCTAGTGTTTAGGCTCTAGTGTTTAGGCCCTAGTGTTTAGGCCCTAGTGTTTAGGCCCTAGTGTTTAGGCCCTAGTGTTTAGGCCCTAGTGTTTAGGCCCTAGTGTTTAGGCCCTAGTGTTTAGGCCCTAGTGTTTAGGGTGTAGTGTTTAGGCCCTAGTGTTTAGGGTGTAGTGTTTAGGGTGTAGTGTTTAGGCCCTAGTGTTTAGGCCCTAGTGTTTAGGCCCTAGTGTTTAGGCCCTAGTGTTTAGGCCCTAGTGTTTAGGCTCTAGTGTTTAGGCCCTAGTGTTTAGGCCCTAGTGTTTAGGCCCTAGTGATTAGGCTCTAGTGTTTAGGCCCTAGTGTTTAGGCCCTAGTGTTAAGGCCCTAGTGTTTAGGCTCTAGTGTTTAGGCCCTAGTGTTTAGGCCCTAGTGTTTAGGCCCTAGTGTTTAGGCCCTAGTGTTTAGGCCCTAGTGTTTAGGCTCTAGTGTTTAGGCCCTAGCGTTTAGGCCCTAGTGTTTAGGGTGTAGTGCTTAGGGTGTAGTGTTTAGGCCCTAGTGTTTAGGGTGTAGTGTTTAGGCCCTAGTGTTTAGGCCCTAGTGTTTAGGCCCTAGTGTTTAGGCCCTAGTGTTTAGGCCCTAGTGTTTAGGCTCTAGTGTTTAGGCCCTAGTGTTTAGGCCCTAGTGTTTAGGCCCTAGTGTTTAGGCCCTAGTGTTTAGGCCCTAGTGTTTAGGCTCTAGTGTTTAGGCCCTAGTGTTTAGGCCCTAGTGTTTAGGCCCTAGTGTTTAGGCCCTAGTGTTTAGGCTCTAGTGTTTAGGCCCTAGCGTTTAGGCCCTAGTGTTTAGGGTGTAGTGCTTAGGGTGTAGTGTTTAGGCCCTAGTGTTTAGGGTGTAGTGTTTAGGCCCTAGTGTTTAGGGTGTAGTGTTTAGGCCCTAGTGTTTAGGCCCTAGTGTTTAGGCCCTAGTGTTTAGGCCCTAGTGTTTAGGCCCTAGTGTTTAGGCCCTAGTGTTCTACTTGTGCCTCACCGGTGGTCTACTGTGGTATGCTCTGTTGGCTTATTGGATTAACTTACTATCCAGACGTTTTAGCGCTGAGGCTTTCGTCCAAAAGCGATTTGCAGTGGATATACAAGTACAGTCCATTAAGGAGAATGTAGGGGTTTGGGTGTGTCTTGCTCTCTCTATGATGCCTACTGGTAGACTTTAGACATTGGGGACTGAACCCAAAACCTTTACATTTGCATTTTTTTAATTTAGGGCATTTAGCAGACCCTTTTATCCAAAGCGACTTACAATAAGTAGATTTGTCAGAAGACAGAAAAACATCTATCCATATATCACTGTCGGAACAGAAAAGATATTCATAGAAACGAGTGCCTAGCACACAATTGCTAGTTGAACACATTCCCCGTACACAACAAGATAACTAGGATAAGATGCCAAAGGATGATGATGATGATGATGATGATGATGATGATGATGATGATGATGATGATGATGATAAGTACTATTTTTAAGTGTGTTTAGACTGGGAGTCGAGTGTACACTATCCTCCTGGGTACTCAACGGTGGTCCAACCCGGTAGAGATCACCCTATCGGTCTGCATGATTCATCTGCGGTGTATCGTAAGCCGTCATCCCGCGGTTCTGGTCCGCGAGGTCCGGGTCAGGACCTACCGGTGTGGTTGACGGGGGACATCTGTATGGAGCCAGTGGGAAGGGAGGGCGCCGACCTGAACCGCTCCCGCTCCAGGGTGGACACCGGGGTGAGGAAGTGGTTCTGGTTCCAGCCGTCCTGTTCAAACAGACAGAAGCAACAAGATATTGTAACAGATGATCTGGATATCATTTATTATAATAGCCTCCCTGCCTCTTGTAGGACGCCCGGGCAGCCTGCATTCACAACGTTTATGGAACTTTCTGTTGGATGCACCCGACAGCTCATCAGTTTTACTTTATTCATTTATTCAAGTTCATGACGTTATTTATCCGTTACATATATCAAAAATGCATCTTGTAAAACCTTAAATGCTCACCATTTAATTGTGGCAAACGTTATTTTTCGAAATTCTTGGATATGAATGATTCCAGATAGAATTTATGTGCCTCAATAAGCCATCGTTATTCAGCTCCCGAGAAAAAAGTCCATCTGGCAGTGTTCCACAAGGGGGCGCCATACTACAGAGACGAGCCTGTCGACCAGCGGGCACATTCTCCCAGCATGCAGTGCGGCGTCCTCACCTTCTTGTAGATGGTGCGCAGGTCTCTGTACTGCCACAGCGTGTTCAGCACCTGCGCGGCCGCCTTCACCACCTTCAGCGAGTACCTGAGGCACAGAGGAACCGGAGGTCAAGGTGTCGCGTTCTACACAATCAATTATTCAGCCAATATCCCCCCGCAGCGTATACGACCGAACGCATGAATATGAATGAGTGAATAATATACCTCCTAGGCGGTGCTAGAGCAGAAATAGCTGCTGTCCCACCGCTCCGCTGGGAAGTGGTACATTTAAAAAGCCCACGTCATGTGCAACGCCACCTTCCCCGGGGCGAGGGCGGAGCCTCTGTTCCCCCCGCGTTCCCAGAGCAGCGCTGAGTGTCAGAGCGTGCTCCGGGAGATGTCAGGGACGCTGAGGCTGTTCCTACACCCCCATGTCCCCATAATGAATGGGTGTGTGTGTGTGTGTCCGGGTGTGTGTGTGTGTGTCCGGGTGTGTGTGTGTGTGTCGGTGTGCGTGCGCATCCTGGTTTCATGTCAGAGTGGTTAGGAGCGCTGTGTGCTGCGATACTGCAGTCCCATTAGTCATGGTTCACACATTTATGGTTCTTAGCTTTTTACTATGGTCCTTATCTGTACAGTTTTAGTGCCATGCAGTGTTGTGTGCAGATTGATTTAGTGTTGCTCCACAATCTAACACTTCTTTATTAAAGGTGCAGTTATTAATGACAATCCTGCCCTAAAAAGTGTCCTCTAAGAGTGTAACTGTGATAATGGGATATACAAATATACTTGACTAATTAATCATGATTATTATGATGATGCCGATTTTTATAATTGTGTATGTGTGCCCATGAGTGAGTGCGTGCGTGCGTGCGTGCGTGCGTGCGTGCGTGCTACGCCCACCTGTCCCCGCGGGTCTTGGTGATGTTCACCAGCTTCTCGATGCCGCCGGTGTCGGCCAGGGCCTTGGCGTTCTCCATGTTCCGGCTGCTGACCTCGTGGAGCGTGCAGCACACGGCCGCCACCGTCTCGTCCGACAGCTGCGTGGTGCTTCCCCCGGGCAGTCGGTTCACCAGGTCCCGCATGGCGTACTTACCTGGGGGGAGGGGGGGGGGGGGGGGGGGGGTGAACCAGAAGGTCAGAACAGGAGAAAGATAAACAGAAGAAGCAGACATAGGCTGTGTCTCAATTCAGGGGACGCGTCCTTCGAGGGCTGCATTCGAAGGCCGACTGCGTCACTGCGACGCCTCGAGGCTGTCCCGTTTCGAAGGCTCCTTCGAATGCGGCCGACAAATGCAGCCTTCTTTTCCCGGATTTGAAGCATCCACCGGCTGGATCCTTCACGGCCCAACGGATCCCAAGATTCATTGTGCGTTGGATTTTTTCAGAAATGGCGTCGGAGAGAGCGGAAGCGGCAGTTGCAGCAAATTACATATTTAATGACATAACTATTTTAAAACATTTTATATAAAGATAAAGTTGTGACTATTTTAAATGTGTAACTTTATTGTCAAAGTTCAATGACATTAACCCGAGCCATATAACGTTAAACTAATTTAACTTTATATTTTATATAATTATTATATAACGGCTCCATATTTCTCCTCCGCCGTCCAGTTTGAACCGCAGCTGTCAGGGTTGCTAGGTGACAGGAGCGGCGTGTCGTCACGCAAGGTAAAGGGTGTTAACGGCTTGTTACGCAAACTTGAAATGCTCCGTAGGCCAGACCGCCTCATTTAAAAACGTTCGGCCTTCGGTCCAGCCTTCACGGTCTACGAAGGCCACGCCTTCATAGACCGCATCCTTCGAAGGATGCGTCCCCTGAATCGAGACACAAACATAGGTGTGGACCAACCCATTAAAAGATAAAGGTTATTCCGCTAGATGATTAAAGGTAAAGTTGTGTTATTCCACTAGATGATTGAAGGTAAAGTTCTGTTAGTCCACTCGATCCACTAAAAGGTAAAGTCATGCTAGTCCACTAAAAGGTAAAGTCATGCTAGTCCACTAGATCCACTAAAAGGTAAAGTCACCAGAGATGAGGTGAGGGGGTGCATGCGGCCGTTGAGCCCTGTGGGGGCGGACAGACACTCGCTACTAATGTTTTGTGCGTGTTACATAATGCATTAGGGAGCGACAGCCCCTGGTGACCGGGCCATAATGTGTGCTTTCAATAATAACGCTTTTATTCAGATTCTGGCTTAGCCCACCATTGTTTTTTGACATTGCTTTCCTGTCCCTGGGAATCTGCATATGCTGACATTATATAAACCCCGCTCTACCCTGGTCGCCTTACTCTGAGTCCCACCGAGTTGATCCTGCAAGGTCTTAGTATTCACCCGCAGACCTCCAACACACACACACACAGACACACACACACAGCTCTGCCTACAGGCGTAAGTGCATGCCAAGCCACATCTCAGACTTCTCATTAATTCTACACCACGAGCAGCACATAAAAACACTCAAGTGAGCCGGTTTTCATGTAACAATTGAAATACTTTTGGAACTAGCTGGAACCGGTTCAACTTGCATATTCAATAGTTGGCATTCATTTTCTTTTTTGTTGACTATAACTGAAAACAGGTTTTTGTTTGTTTGTGCAATACGCAAGAGGGTTTTTGTTTTATATATATATTTAGCAATATGTTCTAGTACAGACACAATGGGTCTCGTGTTCTCCTATTTCAAGAACCTAGTGCGGTTCATTCGACCACATAGGATGTTCTCTACACACGTAAACTGATCAGACCAAACACTGAGAAGTCAGGTGACTGTATTTGGTTCTCAACAGAACCACTATCCTCTTCCGTCTTCTGCAAACATGATCCAGCCCTATCGACTTACCCTTCCATTCAATCGAATCGTTCCCATTCACACATTAAACCTGCAAATCTCAACATCCCCCAGGTATAACCGAAGCCACCATCGTAAGCAACACTGGAACCGACTAATGAAAAACTACATTTTGTGCTTAACTTCTCCAAGATAAATAGATAGACTGCGGGCCGAGCGACAAGCAGCAGCTTTGTGGACGTGTGTGATACTATGGTCGTATACTACGACTGTTTATTCATTTAGTAGATGCTGACTCACAGGGAATAGATACACTTCATTAAGGCTGTAGGTAGAGGGGAGGGCTACAAGGTAGATAGATCGGGGGCATTAGGAATCCAACGACAGGCACCAAGTAGCCTGGGGATAATGGGTGCAGTGACACCCACATGTCTTCCATATTATTATGGTTTAGCTTGATGGTGTAGTTTGAAGGTGTATTTCAATGCTGTAGTTTGATGGGGTGGTTTAATTGTGTGGTTTCATTATGTAGTTTGATGGTGTAGTTTGAAAGTGTAGTTTGATGGTGCAGTTTAATGGTGCAGTTTGATCGTCTACCTTGAAGATGTAGTTTGATGATTGAAGGTGCAGTTTGACAGCGTAGTTTGACGTGTAATTTTAGGGTGAAGTTATAGGTTGAAGGTGCTTGAAGGTGTAGTAAAAAGGCGTAGTTTGGAGGTGTTGTTTGAAGGCTTAGTTAGAAAGGGAAGAGTGACATAGTAGTGTGACAATGTAGTTTGATGGTTTAGCTTGAAGTTTTAGTGTTACGTGTAGTGTGACGGTGTTGTTTGAAGGTTTAGTGTTACGGTGTGGTGTGACGGTGTAGTTTGAAGGTTTAGTGTTACGGTGTAGTGTGACGGTGTAGTTTGAAGGTTTAGTGTTATGGTGTAGTGTGACGGTGTAGTTTGAAGGTTTAGTGTTACGGTGTAGTGTGACGGTGTAGTTTGAAGGTTTAGTGTTATGGTGTAGTGTGACGGTGTAGTTTGAAGGTTTAGTGTTACGGTGTAGTGTGACGGTGTAGTTTGAAGGTTTAGTGTTACGTGTAGTGTGACGGTGTCGTTTGAAGTTTTAGTGTTACGTGTAGTGTGACGGTGTAGTTTGAAGTTTTAATGTTACGGTGTAGTGTGACGTGTAGTTTGAAGTTTCAGTGTTACGGTGTAGTTTGAAGGTTTAGTGTGACAATGTAGTCTGACGGTGTAAATTGACGGTGTATTTGGCAGGTGTAGCCGGGTGGTGTCCCACCGATGAGCTCCTTGTTGCGGACGTCCAGGGCCATGTTGCGGAGGGCGGTGGCCACGGAGCAGACCACGCGGTCGTTGTCCATCCTCAGCAGCTCCACCAGGATGGGCAGACCCTTCTCCTTACGCACCGCCGCGCGGATGTACGACGCAAACTGCTCGCAGACAGACAGACAGACAGGCAGACACACAGACACACAGACACACACACACACACACACACAGAAGAAAGACACAGGTTAGAGGTTAAAGCACTCAAAAGGTAAATCAAAGGAACCATAGAACGTTTGGGAAATGAGCTAAGGTCATTCAATATATATTCAAAATATATAAACTCTTCATATTCTATAAAACATCTTTATGTGTACGGCTGTCAAAACACAGAGCTGACGACAGCTCCGCTGATGAAGAGAGGGAGGAGATAAGTTTGATTTATATTACCCAGCAGGCACTCTGAGAGAAACCACAGCGTACCGGCGCTACGCTACACACATGCACTCTTAATACGTGGCAGACATGTATCCCATGTGTTCATACACTACACATGTAGTTATACAGACTCAATGGATGAGAATTGTTCCTTTGGGTGGTGTTTATATAGTAAACAGACTAAACTTGTTACTGTAGGTGGGGCCGGTTATACTTAAGGGACTAGACATGTTCCTTTCGACAGGGGTGTTTGTACTAAACGGACTAGACTTGCTCCTGTGGGAGGGGGGGGTTTGTACTAAATGTACTAGACTTGTTCTTGTAGGAGGGGGGGTTTGTACTAAATGTACTAGACTTGTTCTTGTAGGAGGGGGGGTTTGTACTAAATGTACTAGGCTTGTTCCTGTAGGAGGGGGGGTTTGTACTAAATGTACCAGACTTGCTCCTGTGGGTGGGGGTGTTTGTACTAAACGGACTCGACTTGCTCCTGTGGGTGGGGGTTTAAAGGTGGGGCGACCCAAGGGGCCCAGTGAGAGAGAGGTGGAGGCGGAGGAGGGGGTCCCACCTTCCAGTGGCCCGCGGAGAGGTTCTGCAGGGAGCCAGCCGCCCCCTCCAGGGTGGCAGGGTTGGAGCTCTCGGCCAGTAGGGTGAGGTAGGGCTTCACCACCCCTGGGTGCCACAGCATCTCAGCACCCTGGGGGGGCTTGGAGAAGCCGGGGATGGGCCCCACGCCGTCCCACTGAGCGCACAAAACACACAAACGCATGGATTAATACATGAATCAATGAATCGATCAACCCAGTTGTTATCTCTAGGGGGATGCTATATTGATTGTGTATGTTGACCATAATGTTAAGAAAAACCGTTTTGTAATGTGTGTGTGTACCAGTTGAATAACGACTATGAAAACACTATAATAAACTATGTTAAAGCTAGGGTGGGTGATTTTGGAGAAAACAGCCGTTTGGATTCCGTTGTGTTCTCTCTGGTCCCTTCCTGCCACGCTCTACCTGCCGTAGCTCCTCCCTCCGAACGTCAGTTATGCGCGTTCATGTGAATTCAGTTACATTGATAGGAAGACGAAACACCATTGCAACAACGTTATAACAATACATGGAATATCATATGCTACACTTCCCCCGCTGTGCTTATCTCGGCAGTTGTGTCAAAGTAGCTTTTACACAAACGTGACTCGGACATTATCCACAGTTGCGTTGATGCCTAGGCGACGTGTGAGCACAATCTCTGTGTTATTCCGACAGGTTAGTGTGACCATAGCTAACACATAAAACGGACCGGAAAAGAACTATGGGCCGATGCAAGACATCCTACGGAACCGTATGGAAACGGTTACATTACAGAACCGTAATGTAACAGTTATCGTGGCTCTGCCTAGTAAAAAAACATACCAGCCGACACTTTACATATTCTTCACAATATACCATGGAGAGAAATCACTATTCCTTACCTGTCTATAAGAAATGTAGCCATCTCAGCGTCCGATTTTACGTTTCTCAGGTCACGTAACTCTCTCCATCGCTCATAAGCCACGCCAATGTTTACTCTGGTTTTATTTTGAGCTCTCTCCGCCTCCCTTTTAGTAGCTGTCCTTTCAACAAGTGTCTTTCCTCATTTTTTCGCTGTCTTAGCGGTGTTAGTTGTTGGTATCCGGGGAATGGGAAATTTGGGGCCGTTGATGAAGACATTGCTATTCATTTGTTGTCGCCGTAGTAGTGCAAAACTGTCAGACTGCTAGGCTCGTGAACGCTCACGCAGGGACGCACCAACGTCGTTGCCAAGGTGAATGGACAGTCCCACAGCCAATAAGAACGGAGAATCAGAGCCTCGCTCTGATTGGTCAAAGTGTACATGAGCGGTGGCAATTTTTGGGGGCGGCACACAGAGGCAGGGGAGAGCAAAGTAATGGGCAGATATTCTCAGAGCACTTCACCTACATATAGCTGACTGGCTATTATGACAGTTTTGCCAAATATTACATTAAAAATGTACCCCCAATTACCCACCCTAGCTTTAATTGTTATGAACAAACCATCACTTCACATGGTGCAGTCACCAAATAAGGTGTGTGCGTGTGTGTACCTCTTGAAAATGACGACAAGAAAACGACTTGACAAACTAGACATTTTCTCAGGAGAATACAACCATCGCACGAGACGTTAAAACGGGATAGGGATATGTGTTTGTTTGTGTGCGTGCGTGCGTATGGTGTGCATGTGTGTGCGCCTGTGTGGATTTGTGTACGTGAGTGTGTGTATGCCTGCGTCGATGTGTGTGGATGTATGTGTGTTTGTACGCATGCCTGCATGGTTGTGTGTGTGTGTGTATGCGTGTGTGTATGTGTGTGTGTGTGTGTGTGTGTGTGTATGCGCACGTGCGTACGTGTGTGTTTATGTGTGTGTATATGTGTGTGTGTGTATCCATGTGTGGACTTGTGTACATGCGCATGCTTTAGTGTGGCGTGCGGCCCCCCTCCCCTGGCCCTCCTCACCGTGTCCTCCTGCAGGCTCCTCTTCCTCCTCTTCTTCTTGCGGCCCCAGCAGCTGGAGTCCGGCTCCAGGTCGGCCGTCTCCCCGTCCAGCAGACCGGCCAGCTCCTGGCCCCCCAGCAGCCGGGACGGGGGCATCTCCAGCTCCAGGCGGTACGACAGGTTCCTCAGGGTGCAGATACAGTTCTCCACGATCTGGGGGGGGGGGGGGGGGGAACAGGAGAGAGAGAGAGAGACAGAGAGAGAGAGACAGAAGAGAAAGAGAGAAAGAAAGAAAGAGAGAGAAAGAAAGAAAGAAAGAAAGAAAGAGTGAGAGAGAATGAAAGAAAGAAAGAAAGAAAGAAAGAAAGAAAGAGAGAGAGAATGAAAGAAAGAGAGAGAGAATGAAAGAAAGAAAGAAAGAAAGAGAGAGAGAATGAAAGAAAGAAAGAAAGAAAGAAAGAAAGAAAGAGAGAGAGAAAGAAAGAACGAAAGAAAAAAATAAAGAAAGAAAGAAAGAAAGAAAGAGAGAGTGAGAGAGAGAGAGAGAGAGTCAATAGTCTACCTAAGCCAAGTTCCTGTTTCGTTTTTCGTCGGTTTATGACTACTAACAACTGGTAATGTATTAATCACAATGTTAACTACAGTAATAATTAATCACAGAGGCAAATTACATTCCGGTTAAGACAAAAGCACAAGGAGTGGCATTTTTTTTAACTTTTATCATACATATCATTCATGAAATTGAAAATACAACCCAGGACAAAACACTGAACATAAACAAACACTAGCAACAGCAGTGATCCCAAAGATCAGTGGATGTAAAACACTGTACTGGACCGTATCACATCTTGTCGAGCAGTCGAGGCAGAACACTCAGTGCACTCGACAAGCAAGCAGTGCACACTGCTTGCTTGTCGACCGTTTGTCGAGAAGTGCTTCCCGCATTCCCAGGTTCCCCAAGCCAGCGGTGGAATGTGAGGCCGGACTCAGATTTCCTTTATCTGGCAGTGTGTGCAGAGTGAGATGTGTGCAGAGTGCACACCCTTTTCATTGCACAGAGTGCAATGAAAAGGGTCTAGGGGTTATTAACTGACAGTGACAGTCAAATACCCGATAAGGAGTGGACGCAGTCCCAGATGATGGGAAGTGTACTAATCACACCGGGCAGAGATCATGGGCCACGATCCACCGCATTCCCATCTCCATGGTAACCTTGAGAGACCGCAGCGCAGCATGCTACAGCAGGTCACTGACCTATGGCGTGGGGGCTCAACGGCACGCGGGCGGAGCTGACTGAGCTCATGAAATAGAAGGTTCTCGGCCGAGGAGTTGAACATGTTGTCGTAAACAAGCATTGGTAAGATTTCGCACGTGTGTGTGCGTGTTTATTTGTGTACCTTGCTGTCGAAGTCGGAGGTGTTGACACAGGCCTTGATGACGTAGAGCAGGGAGTCCACGAGCCCCTCACACGTACGCAGCTGCTTCCTGGCCTCCTCCCCCGCAGAGCTCAGGTTCCTGTCAGACACACACACACACACACACAATTAGAGACGCACACATACACACACAGAGACGCACCCATGCACACACACAGAGAGAGACTCCCCACACACAGAGACAGAGACACATCCATGCACACACACACACACACACACCAATGCACACAGACAGACACACACACACACACATATATAGCCACACATACACACACAAACACACAGCCATACGCACAAACAAGCGAGAGAGAGACAGAGAGACACACACACACACGTTATGTGTGTGTAAACCGAAACGCATGAATGCATGTGAACTTACTGAAGTTATGATGAATATTTGAATGCATATTAGATGAGGATGTGAGTTTGCACACACAGGCGCGCACGAATGTGTGCACATGGACAGTTGACAACACTGCCGCCTGAACACACACGCACGAACACACACACACGCGCGCACGTGCGCGTTGAGTTCCACTGGGTGTCACCAATTAGAGGCAGCGCTTCCCAGCGGCTCTTCAAAGCAACAGGCGGCAAGAGCGGACTGGAACCACCGACTCTAAACACCGGCTATTAAAACGCCATGGCCTCCAAACAGTAAACAGCAGGGATCCGAGCCACGCGTTTCAACTACATACTGCCCAGCCAACCTTTAACAACATCAAAGTACGCATTAAATATGCCTCGCCATCCTGTAGGATATTTGGACAACATAGACACACAATCGATTTTTGGTGTTATTTTAGTATCTCTCTGCATATCCCTTTTATATATTTCGTACTACTTGATTCGTGTTAAGGTGCTGTATGCGACACACACACACACACACACACACACACACCTTTGCGGTGTTTGATGAATGAAGTACATCTGACCTTATCCCTCTTATAATGTGTAAGCTTATTGGATTTGAGGATCTTTGTGGACTTATGCAAAGCAGCTCACCAATGCAGTAGCTGCTTTGGCAGCATCGAGGTGTAGTGCCCGCTCTCCACCACTAGATGGTGGTGGTGCTCAGCTCACTCGTGTGTTTACTGCGGTGGCGTCAGTGAGGGGTGATGGAGTAGTGGCGGTGTTGGGAGGTGGAGCAGTGGTGAGCGGTGGTTGTTATGAGGTAAGGGTGGTGGTGGGGGTGATGTAGTCATGGTGGTGGGGGTGGTGTTACCTGAGGCAGCCGGTGGTGTTCCTGAGCACCAGAGAAGTGTGGAACTTGAGCTTGTGGTCGTCGTCGAAGTTGGAGCTGCTCCAGCCGGAGTGGGGGATGATCACAGTGTTGGTCATGGTGGTTAAGGCGTCCCGGATGATTGTCATCTTCACTGCGTCACATGACGACAGGTTCCACAGCACGCCTGGGGCAGCAAAAACACACACGCACAGATTTAGAGACGCACACACACACCCTTGACACACACACACACAGAGACCAACAAAGATATACACGCACAGACAGACACACACACACGCACAGGCGCACGCGCACACCCACACACACACCGTCCCACACCCAAACACACACACACACACACACACGTCAAGTCATGTCTCCTGCAACCGCCACCTTCACACATTGCTGTCGGCTGTCGTTTGCAGTTACGTTGACACACAGGAATCCCCCGCTAACAACTATGTTGGCTGGGAAAACTCACACACACTCACACACTCACATTGAGCGGCGGCGGGATGTGCATGTGCATGTTCCGGGGAGAATTCTCCGGCATTCAAATCAGATCCATTGTACGGTAAACACGTCTCAGGGAGCCGTCGTGTGTGAGAGGAGTGACAGTTGAAAGCTCACACGTGGCTGAGGGTAACGCAGACAAACGCACGGCCTTCCCGACGTTCCCATAAGCGTCACAGAAAGTTCAGCAGCACTCATGGTAACCGTAAGCGACGCTCCCATGTCGCGCAGGAAGCCTTCGCTGCGGCAGCTGAGGGTCGGAGGGGAGATTACCCAGCATGCAGCCTGTTGTTTGAATTCAACGTTTCCCACGTGGCGAGGTCGGCAGTAGGCCGTGTCACAGAACACGTTGTCACCTGGAATTGTTACACATGACATTAATCTATGGAGGCAGGTGTGTGTGTGTGTGTGTGTGTGTGTGTGTGTGTGTGTGTGTGTGTGTGTGTGTGCTTGCGTGCATGTGTCTTTCTGTCTATCTGTCTGTCTGTGTCTGCGTGTTTGTGCGTGCGTTTGTGTGTGCTTACGGCGTGTGTACCCAAGTTTGGTTCTTGGTTAAGCACACTGTCTATCGCAATTGTCGCCACTCTTTAATTGTGACTAACTTATTGGACCTAAATAAATAAACACCGTCAGATGCCCGAACCAGCCAGGCTAAGGCTGGGCTCTGAGTAAACCTTCACGTATGGATGCTTGCTGTGGAACGCTATAATTGCTTTCCGGAAGCCTAAGTACGCTCTTTGTATCCATACTAGTATTTGTTCTGCCTCTGCTGCCCGATATGCCTTTGTTTAAATAAGCCAGCGTTATAGCTTATTATGGTCTGTCTAATGCGAGCCTCGGGCCGCGAGTCCGTCGCAGTGCCAGCGCTAAACGTTGCGTTTCTTTGTTGGTAAAACACACAAACGCCAGCGGTCATTAAGCAGACAGCTCTTTCGCTCTTCCTGATCCGTTTTTTTTTGCACTTCATCAAAGTCCTTTTCACAGCATTTCGGGAATGGGAAAAAAAAGGGTTTAATGAGGTCAGCAAACTTGTGATCCCTCGTCATTATTTCTGTAAAGAGCGCAGATGAACGGCACATAGGGGCGCGGAGCGGCACCCGCTCGCTCTGGTATTAAACGCTGCTCTTTATCTCCGCGTGCCAGGGCTGTTTGTAGGGCTACGTGCCCAGATGCTAGCATCACACTCTCTCTCTTCGCCTGCTCTCGCTCCCTCACTCCTCCCGCTCTTCACCCCCCTCCCTCTCTCTTGCTCCAACTCCCTCCCTCTCACTTTCTCTCCCTCCCCCTCTCCCTCTCTCTCTCCGTCTCTCCCACTCCCTCTCTTACTCACTTTCTCGCTCTCCCTCCTGCTCTCTCCCTCTCTCTCCTTCTCGCTCTCCCTCCTGCTCCCTCCCTCTCCCCCTCTCTCTCCCTCCTGCTCTCTCCCTCTCTCTTGCTCCCCCTCCCCCCTCTCTCTCCCTCCCCCTCTCTCTTACTCACTTTCTCGCTCTCTCTACCTCTCTCCCTCTCCCTCTCTCTACCTCTATCTCCCTCTCGCTCTCTCTCCTTCTCTCTCCCTCTCGCTCTCCCTCCTTCTCTCTCCCTCTCTCTTAGCTGGGATTAATTTCAATCAAAACATTTCAGAAGTGTGAGCAGTAACCTGGAGCAGCCCTGTAGTGTTTTGCTAGTTTCTCCATTGCTGTTATTTCCCTCTCTCTCTCTTTGGGTCTCTTTGGGGGAAACTGCCCTTGAATTGATCTACTAATGTGATCAAAAAAAAACTGCATACACACACACAAACGAACCAACACACAATCACATACACACATATATATACACATATAAGCAAACCCCAGTTTTCTCTGTACACTATTGACAACAGAATCTCCCCCACCCATATGTTGTATAATCTGTTTGTAGAAACGACCTCCCTTCCGGAGGCAACATTAAGTAAACATGTATATGTTTGTATAGTGAAGTCTGTGTCTGTGTGTGCGTGTGTGTGTGTGTGTATGCGTGTGTGTGTGCGTGCGTCAGCCATGTTACCTCAGCGGTGCCATGAGTAAAGTCTGACAGTCTGAGCAAATGTTTTTGCGTCAGTCTGTCTGTGTGTGTGTGTGCTTGTGTGTCTCTGCTCAGGCATGTGCTTCTTGGTTCCCAGTGTGTGTGTGTGTGTGTGTGTGTGTGTGTGTGTGTGTGTGTGTGTGTGTGTGTGTGTGTGTGTGTGTGTGTGTGTGTGTGTGTGTGCCCTGGTGTCCCTAGCGTCAACACTGCAGATGAAGAGATCATCGCCGGCCACAAAGAACGGCAGCAGAAAGAGCAACCAAATTTAACGGCTCTCAAGTTATACTGCAGTTTCACTGTCTTCCAATAAAGTATTACATTCTAATATTTAATATCTCATCTGGATTTGAATGGGAAGATAAAGCCTAAAATACAACCCGGGCGTGACACTGGTATTACCATAAATGTCATCTGTATATGAAATATGTCTCACGATCTGATACCTTTGATGAATGGCCATGAATGGGTTCTGTTAGGAACACTTCTAGAATGGCAAAATAAGAGAGACAGAGAGACAAATAGAGTAAGACAGACAGACAGACAAATAGAGTCAGAGAGAGACAGACAGACAGACAGACAGACAAATAGAGTCAGAGAGAGACAGACAGACAGACAGACAGACAGACAGACAGACGGACAGACAGACAGACAGAGAGCGATAAACAGAGAGACAGACAGACAGACAGACAGACAGACAGACAGACAGACAGACAGACAGACAGACAGACAGACAGACAGCGATACACAGACAGACAGAGACTAGGACAGAAAGACAGATAAAATGGCAGACAGCCAGACATACAAAAAGAAAGATAGGAGGACAGACAGACAAAAGGACAGACAGAAGTACTGACAGAGAGATAGAGAGTCGATGAGTCAGTGATGAAGATGAAGGTCCAGCCCCCCTGACCCAGATGAAGCCTATATTGCTCCATTAGTCTCCTTCAGCCCGTGGAATGACTTTCTTCATGGTACCTGCTGGTATGAGTGGGGTGCTGGGTAGCACTGGGAAAAACTGATGAGGTCTTCAGGTCCGTCGGCCTGGACTCACTAGGGTTGGGGGTGGGGGTCCAAAATGGAACTTGTTGGAACCGGTTGGCCTCATACGGCTATCCATCCATCTTATCATACATCGAAGATTGGTCTTTATATTTGGTTGAAAACAACAAGGGAAGGGGGTTTACGAGGCTGGGTTCTCCTATATTCAAAGTGAACTGTCAGCCTTCGCTGTTTTACGAGCTAAATTCTTTCTGGAGGGAATAAAATGCAGATGTACTGCAGATACAAACTCTCAGAAATGATTAACTCACTACCTCATATTACCTCAGACTAATGTTGACATTGCGTCAATGAACCACATTAATTACAGCATCATTAGCTAGATAATGTAGAACACAAGATAGATGGATCATGACGACGATTTCCTGGGGGAGAAAACGGATAACAATCTAACCAAAGTAGCCCTCCATGTGTCCGGGTCGGTTAGGGTCAGGGTTCGGGGGTCGACGAGAGTACCCTCTGTGCCTGGTTTGATTCACATCCAAAGAGACCTTTTTCAATCCTTTGAACACAAACAACCCAATGTTTGCCGTGTGTGTCTCATAGTAAAACATGGTCTCGCTCACAGTTAAAAACAAGACTAAAACAACCGGACAGCTCCTACGTGGAATCAGCACAACCACAATGTTTGTGTGTGTGTCACCACAAACGCAAACAGAAAGCTGTACAGCTCGGGGCCCGCTCCGGTCGAAGCCGGTTTAACAGCGGTTATGGCTTGTGTTCAGGGGACATAGCGGTTCCAACGTCGGGAGACTCGGGCCCCTAACCCCAAGGGCAGGTCGAGGGTTGCATGTGCAGCAGCTGTTACTAGCAGAGGCAGGGCAATGCACTTAAATGCAATGAGGGGACCTAAAAGAGGTCACAGGTTGCTCACAGCAGCGGGCAGGATGGTCCACTAACGTCTAGGTTGTTTGACTTCTAAAGGGTCTTTGTTCGATCCCCAATGTCCTCAGTCTACCTGGCATCCTAGGGCCCCCTTATCACCTAGCTGCTCTTTACTGACCTGTATCTAAAATTCACAGTCAATTGTTTTAGGTAAATTGGGGCCAGTGTTTGATTTTATCTAAATGGGGGCCAAACTTTATGTCGTTTTTAACTAAAAGGGGAACAAGGTTTTGTATGTTGTTTTTAACTAAATGGGGCCTACAGTGTTTTATGTCGATTTTAATTAAATTGGGACCAGTGTTTGAAGTAGTTTTATCCTAAAAGAGGTGCCAAGTTCTTTTAACATAGTTTTTAGATAAAAAGGGGGCCACAGTGTTGTATATTGTTTTCAACTAAAATGGGGCCTCAGTGTTTTAGGTTGTTTTTAACTAAAAGGGGGTCACAGTGTTGCATGTTGTTTTCAACTAAAATGGGGCCACAGTATTTTCATTTGTTTTTAACTAAAAGGCAGCCACAGTGTTTCATGTGGATTATCTTAAAAGGGCGAACAGAGACGCTGGGAGTTCTTTCTGTGTTCCAATTAGCGGACTGGTTTGAGGCGAGGGGGGCTGGTGGCGCCCTGCTGAGAAGGTCTTTGTCTGGAATGTCTTCATTGGCGGTGATTACCTAGCGGAGACACCGACTCAGAGCTCCCCAGGGCCGCTGAACCCGGGACCCGTCCACCAATTAGCCGCAGCAGCTTCCAGTGTGCTTGACGAGGGAGGCGAGGGCGCCCGTGTTAAAAGCCTCTTAACCAGCCGCGCTGTCCTTTTGGCTTGCTTTGCTTTTAATTGAAAGGGGAGAGGAGTTGTGCGATCTTTAGCTTCCCTGACCCTGTGCTGCGATCAAACGCACGATGAGAACATTCCGGATCACCGCCCGTTCGCTCTCTGATCGGAAGAACTTCATCCACTGAGCAGCCGTTTTCCTCCTCTTTTCTTCCTGCTAAAACCAGCACAAAGCTCTGAGCTGAACGCTGGCGAGCCTCGGAGACGCTCCAGGGCTGCACTGACCGGGGCAGAGAGAGGGGAGACGGACGCGGTCCCACCACACACAGAGCTGTGGTGCTGCAGCCCTCTACAGCCCTACGTTTACCTTCAGGGCGGAGGGATGGGAACTGAAACCATTGCAGAGGGGGAGGGCTGGGTTGTGTTGGTGTGCGTGTGTGTTCATGTGTGCGATTTAGGCTAGGGGTGGAAGTTGTGCGTGTCTGTTTGTGTGCAAACGCGTGAGTGTGTTCATGTGTGTGTTAGGGAGGGGTGGAGGTTGTGTGTGTGTGTGTACATGTGGGGGTTGTGTGTGTGTGTGTGTTTGTATCAATTTGTGCGTCGGTATGTGTCGGTATGAGTCTGTGTGTATGCACGTGCGCGCGCGTGTACTGAATGGCTGACTCAGCCACCTGCGAGCCAAACATCTTGGCCAGCTCCTTTCTGCTCCCCGCCCCGAACCAACAACATGGATTCATGGGCTGTTTGCAGAGCTCAGAGCTCAGAACGAACACACAACAACACACAGGACCCAAGCTACACACACACACAACAACACACAGGACCCAAGCTACACACACTGGGAACCGGGCAGACCCACAGCCCTCTGAACCTCTCCTCTGTGGACTGTAGAGAACTAGCCATGTTTCATAGAAACATCAAACATGAGACGAGAAGTTAAGACGCTAACGACCAACAAACAGTGTGGCAACCCCGGGTCTGAACCTAATCACTCCACCAGGGAGGCCTTTCTGCCTCAGAGTCACTGACACGCACCATGGCTCATCTCATTAAGGAGACGGGAGCCGGAGGAGTGAGCTGTTAGCTTAGCTTCACCCACACCAGGGGGAGTGAGCTGTTAGCTTAGCTTCACCCACACCAGGGGAAGTGAGCTGCTAGCTTAGCTTCACCCACACCAGGGCGAGTGAGATGTTAGCTTAGCTTCACCCACACCAGGGGGAGTAAGCTGTTAGCTTAGCTTCACCCACACCAGGGGGAGTGAGCTGTTAGCTTAGCTTCACCCACACCAGGGTGAGTGAGATGTTGGCTTAGCTTCACCCACACCAGAGCGAGTGAGATGTTAGCTTAACTTCCCCCACACCAGGGGGAGTGAGCTGTTAGCTTAGCTTCACCCACAGCGGAGGGAGTGAGCTGTTAGCTTAGCTTCACCCACAGTGGAGGAGTGAGCTGTTAGCTTAGCTTCACCCACAGCGGAGGAGTGAGCTCTTAGCTTAGCTTCACCCACAGCGGAGGAGTGAGCGGTTAGCTGAGCTTCACCCACAGCGGAGGGAGTGAGCTGTTAGCTTAGCTTCACCCACAGCGGAGGAGTGAGCGGTTAACTTAACTTCACCCACAGTGGAGGTGTGAGCGGTTAACTTAACTTCACCCACAGCGGAGGAGTGAGCTGTTAGCTTAGCTTCACCCACAGCGGAGGGAGTGAGCTGTTAGCTTAGCTTCACCCACAGCGGAGGAGTGAGCTGTTAGCTTAGCTTCACCCACAGCGGATGGAGTGAGCTGTTAGCTTAGCTTCACCCACAGCGGAGAGTGAGCTGTTAGCTTAGCTTCACCCACAGCGGAGGGAGTGAGCTGTTAGCTTAGCTTCACCCACAGCGGAGGGAGTGAGCTGTTAGCTTAGCTTCACCTCTGTTCACAGGCTCTATGTCCCGCCCGGCCTTAACCCTAAATAAGGGTGTGCATAAGGGTGAGTAACCCCAGGGTGGAGTAGACCTAGGGTGGAGTAGACCTAGGACGGAGCTCCTGTGTGTCCAACATGGCGGGGGGAGAAGGAGAGGGGGTGCTGAATGCTGCAGTGCCCTACTAATACTACACGTACACTCTGTCCCAGAGAGGGAGGGAGCTGGAGGGGGTGGAGGTGGTGATGGATCAGCAATACGCCGCTGAGCTCCCCAGGGGGCGAGCATAACGTCAGGGGAATCGGTGTACGTACGGTATACATCCACTCACACACACACGCACGCACCACTGCGACACGCTAAGAGGGCTAACACTGCAGTGAAGACAATTGACTCAAATAGGTCCTCACAAAGCCACATAACACAAAAAAAAACGCACACACACACAAACACACACACACACACACACACACACACACACACACACACACACACACACACACACACACACACACACAGTAGCCGGCTCACCTGTGACGAGCTCCCTGACCTCGGCGTCCACCGTCTTCCTGAGCAGCCGCAGCAGCGCGGGCACGCCCCCGGCCGAGCGGACCGCCGCCTTGTTGTCGTCCAGCGCCTTGCCGTACACCAGGTTCCTCAGGGCGCCGCACGAGTTCTTCTGCACGTCCAGCACCTTGTGGTCCAGCAGGTCCACCAGGTGCTTGATGCCCCCCAGCCGACACACCTGGAAGGGGGGTGGGGGGGGAGACAGGGAGCCCGAGGGGGGGGGTCTGGTTACAGAGGAGGCTGGGGGAGGGAGGAGGGGGGAGCGGTCATGCTCACCTGGGTGGTCGCGGTGGTCTCGAGCGGTTTCGGCGGAATCGCGGCGTCTTGCGCGTCGGTGCTCTGCGGCGGGGAGCGATGATGTTTCCACGGATCGTTAAACTGCATTCGTCAATTCACGCGCCATAAACTTACGACCGCTCACCCCGCGCCCCTCCCCCCTGTCGAAGCCGTCCCATCGTTGAAGCGTTTGAAATGCGGCAGACGAGCCTTTGGTTTGTGTGATGGTTCTTTAACGACGCGCTGAGATGACAGCCATCGACCCCCCCTGGCTTCACCGTGGGAACGCGGAGGACGCGTGTGTGGGCGCTCATGTTTTCTTGTGTGCGACGTATTTCAAGATTTACTAATTGATCGCTCAACACTCTGAACAAGACTCACTTGTTTTCAGAGATCACCTAGGAATACCCCCCCCCCCCCTCCCTTTCCCCTTACCGCCCACACCCCTCTTACGCACTTATTGTGTGTTGTACGTCCTGGCACTTAACTGGCACTTAGCATTGTGTAGCGTCTTATCCTAGCTATTTTTGTTGTATGCGGGGAATGGGCTAACCTAGCAATTATTGGCGCTTGCCATTTCTATGAAAATCCTTACTGTCCAGACAGCGATATATTGTTTCTCCTTCTACTGAAAAAGTTCTTGTTGCAAGTCGCTTTGGAAAAAAGTGTCTGCTTAATGCCCTAAAATGTAAAATGTACTAACACAAGTGTCCGTCTTGGCCGAAGAGAGCACTTGACGTGGCGGCATTCGAACCCAGGACCTCCAGAAACCTTCCAGCCTCGTGGTCAGCGCATGGCGTCAGACCCCGAGGCTCAGCTCAATAGGTTTTCTCCCGTATCGACTTAATGCCAGCGCGCTCGGCTTGTCACCTACCGTACCGAGCAGATGCTGGCTGCACCTTCCTTATCGAATCACCGCCGTACTCAATTATGCGCCACATTAAAATATAGAAATAGAAATATAGCCGCCGTTGATTGTGTTTTGAGACACAAATAAAAAAAAAGGCTTGTATGGTGGAGGTCTGTTTACGCCGATAAAAAAAACAGAGTGAGTGGGTGAGTGAGTGGGTGAGCATATATATATATATATATATATATATATATATATATATATATATATATATATATATATATATATATATATATATATATATATATATATATATATGTGTGTGTGTGTGTATGTGTGTGTGTGTGTGTGTGTGTGTGTGTGTGTGTGTGTGTGTGTGTGTGTGTGTGTGTGTGTGTGTGTGTGTGTGTGAGAAACTGCACACATGTCAAGACGATCTCAGGATGACTAGAGGCTCTCGGAACTTTGGACTTGGAACTCCAGTGATGCTCTCACATGCACACGCGCACACGCACGTGTGGCTGTAAAAGGGGGACATCAGCACTGCAAGATGAGTATTGATTCATAGAAAGAAAGAGAGAGCGAGAGGGAAAGGGAGGGAGAGAGACACAGAGAGAGATAGAGAAAGAGCGAGATAAAGACAGAGTGAGCCAGAGAGAGAGTGAGACAGAGAGCGAGACAGACAGAGAGATAATACAGACAGGGACAGACACACAGACCGGGGCGTGGTCTCCTACCTCCACCTTGGTGCGGTTGTCTCCGTAGCAGAGGTGCTGGAGGTAGGCGGCGGCGTTGGCCTGAACGGAGGGGAACTGGTGCTGCAGCATGTGGATCACCTCTGGGAGCTCGGGGTCCCGCCAAGCAAACTCCCTGTGGACACACGCACGCGCACACACACAGTCATCAATAAGGAGGCAGGAGAGAGAGAGAGAGAGAGAGAGAGAGAGAGAGAGAGAGAGAGAGAGAGAGAGAGAGAGAGAGAGAGAGAGAGAGAGAGAGAGAGAGAGAGAGAGAGAGAGAGAGAGAGAGAGAGAGAGAGAGAGAGAGGAAGACAGAGAGAGAAAGGGAGAGAACAGAGAGAGAGACTGAGAGAGACGGAGAGAGAGAGAGAGAGAGAGGAAGACAGAGACAGAAAGGGAGAGAACAGAGAGAGAGACGGAGAGAGACGGGGAGAGAGAACCAAGAGAGAGAAGACAGTTTGCATTCCAATCCTCCTAAAGCTCTGCAGGGCACAACACATTCTGAATAGATTAAGGTCTAAAGCCCAGGACATGACATTTGTGTCTGGATCGATATTATAAACTCCTCTTGAGTTGTACTTTTTCCTCCCGGTATGTTCTTACAGGTGATGGCTGACAACAGAAGGTTCCAGAAGGTTCCAGTATGTTCTGGGAGGAGAAGTCGGCCTCCAGAAAGTTTTAGTAAATGCTGGGAGATGAAGGCTGACAACAGAAGGTTCCAGTATGTTCTTAGAGTTGAAGACCCCAGAAGGTTCCAGTATTTTCTGGGAGGTGAAGTCTGACTCCAGAAGGTTTGAGTCAGTTCTGGGAGATTAGGTCTGACTCCAGAAGTTTCCAGTAGGTTCTTAGAGGTGAAGTCTGACTCCCGAAGGTTCCAGTATGTTCTTAGAGGGGAAGTCTGTCTCCAGAAGGTTTTAGTCAGTTCTGGGAGATTAGGTCTGACTCCAGAAGGTTACCGGAGAGAGAGGCTTAATGGAAAGGGAAGACGGCTCTGCAAAGTTCATGGTATGTAAATGAGGAGCTAGCGGTTCCTAACACCGGAGCCAAATGATAGCATTCCCGTTGGAAGTACTTAAAATGGTGCTGTTAAAAGGGCTTTTCATCCAGGCTCAATAGTTTTAGCAAAATAACACAGCATTTTATCTTGATAACATCTAGACACAAACTCAGCCATCGGATGTGGAGGGGACACAAAGGAACAGTCTTATTTCTTTCACAGGGAACTATTTTATCGGGGAGCCTTTAAGTCATACCAACCCAGGATTCGTCGAGTTGTTTGAGGTGGGACCTGCAGAACACGATGTGAACACAACTCTGAATGTGCCAGGCCAAAGACCTACTACAGCATTCAGTCTCAGTCTCTTAATGCTTACTCACAGCTTGTGTTTGTGCGTGTGTGTATATGTGTGTATATATCTGTACGCGCGTTAGAGTGTGTGGGTGTGTGTGTGTGTGTGTGTGTGTGTGTGTGTGTGTGTGTGTGTGTGTGTGTGTATGTAAGTGTATATGTGACGGTTCATATGTGTGTGTGTGTGTGTGCGCGTGCGTGTGCGTTTGTGTTTGTCTGTGTGTGTATATGTATGTATATGTCTGTGTTTGTGTGTACGTGTGTGTGTGTTTGTGTGTGTGTGTGCACTCGTCCTACTATGCTGTTTTGAGTAGCAAGGCGACACCAGTGTTGATGCAGCAGAACAGGAAAGTCTTGTCAGCCTAACTAGTCTCCAGTGGATCCTCTTACAGCACTACCGGCCCACCAAACCATGACAATAGAACTGAATGCCGTGGCCAAAGAGTCATTACCAGTAGAGATTGGAGTGTCTGGTTGTAGTTATGGTGTTTGATTCCCAGCCACAAGGTTCTGGGTTCAAATCACAAAAGTATGCAGTCTAACGTGTGGGTATTCCAGAGTGACATGTCTAACCCCTACCTAATCCTTAATGACCTGTCTCTGTGCTGTCTTACTCCTACTTGCTCCATAACAACTTGTATCTGTACTAACTATACAGTATAGTTGCTTTGGATAAAACTATTCTAGTGAATGTGTAAATAGCTCAGTCTATTGAATGAGTAAATAGCTCCTGATAGTTAATAGTACAAAGAGTTATAGTGATAGTTACTTATAGTATAGTACAAAAAGTAATAATACTAGTAAGTAATGGCAGTTGAAACTAAGCAAAAAACAACAACAAAAAAGTAGAATACACAACATTGTGCTGTGTTCACGTGTGGGTGGGTGAGTGAGTGAGTGAGTGAGTGAGTGAGTGAGAGAGAGAGAGAGAGACTGTGCGTGCGTGTGTACCTGGGGTCCTTCTGGATGCTGTCGATGGAGGGCGAGCGCGTGGCGCTGTCGTCCATGGCGACGGGCCCGTGGCGGCCGTAGGGGGCGTCGCCGGGCCGGTACTGAGCCAGGCGATAGGGGTCGGCGTAGTTGGCGGCGGGGGCGTAGTTGTTCCGTGCGTAGGTCATGGTACTCCGCTGGCTGGCCGTCCTCTGGAGACTGCCCACACCTGGGGGGCCGAGGGAACAGCCAATCAGAACATGCACAGACAGACACACACACACACACACACACACGAAGCCCCAACAACGCCCCGTTTCAGACGCACTTCAGCCCCCGAACAAAAGACTCTGTTCTTCCGAGTACTTCCAACCCTCCGGCTGGAACCGTTTTAGGAGGGCGATAAACCGCCCCCCCCCCTCCCCCCCCCCCCTGCGGTCCCCCCTGTACGCCCTCCCTCTTCAGAGGGTCCCGCTCTCGTTCTCTCTCGTGTTGGTTTTTACGAGACAGCGCTCCACCGGTCGGATCCCGCTGCTCGACACGCGAGGCTCGGAGATCTCAGCCTGCCCCCCCGATCCCTCCCTCCGCCCCGGTCGACGTTCCCGAGACCGCCCCCCCCTTCTTCAGGGCCCCAGGCAGGGAAACAACCCCGAGGCCGCTCCAGGAGAGGGGGAGAGAGGAGGGAACAAACACAATCCCATGGAAAACACTAAATCCCTCTCAGATGAGGTCCAACGTCCGGTCTGAGGAGAAGTGGGTCTGGGACTCATCTCTCTCCCTCTCTCCTTCCCTCTCTCCCTCTCTCCTTCTCTCCCTCCCTCTCGCTCTCCTTCCCTCCCTCTCTCTCGCTCTATCTCTCTCCCTCTCTCTGCTCCTTCCTCGCATGGCTACTTGCTCTCCTCTTGTGCCTCCTCCAGTTCTATTGTGACCTACTTCTATCAAATGCACACAACGTACGACAAACAGACGCGGACACATGCACACACACACACACATACACAGAAACACAGACACACAGACACACACACACAAACACACAAAAAGCTGGCAGGCCGCAACTCTGACGCTCAGGGAGGGAAGATGCTTTGGGTCAACTCTTGGCTGGGGCCAGATAAACTGGGCATGTGCGAGACACAAACCCCTCCCACCAGAAGCAGAGACATCAACGTGGGTTCCTTTCGCTGAATCTATAATTTTCCACATGGGTGCACCGCTATGCTTTGTGGCAGCACCCTGCAACATGATAAGTTGTATCTTAATCTGCCAGAGGTCAAAGACATTCTGGGATGGAACGCGATGTCTCACAGACTGAGATGCGGGTTAGGATGAGAAGGAGAAACACAACACAATATATAATTCCGTATTGTTACCTGGTGTTACTTTCAAGAGCTAACACCAGTCTGTTAATGTGTGATTTGAACTCCGTTCTTCACCTCGCCAGCTCCAACAATCGATATTCCCATTTAACATAAACCTCTCAGATCACCACAGAGGAAGGGGAGAGGAAACACAAGCTTGCAGAAAAAAAAGTGTCAAATGCAAGTAGGGGAAAATGGGCCATTAAAATTTAATTTCACACCATAGCAGAGAATGCTGTGGGATTAAATTGGATTTCTTTTTTAATGATGTAGCTTCTCTTTACAAAGATGTCCTCATGCAAGAGAGCAGATACACAATACCGTCCTGCTTATCTATAGCTCCCTCAAACACCATCAACACATTTATTACTGACATGACTTTCATTTATTACTCGACTTATCGCGTGTGTTCGATCTCTTCTATCCTGGATGTGGTTGAATGGAGTGTGCATGCGTGTGTGCGTGCGTTTGCGTGTTCACGTGTTCGTGAGGGCGTTTGCATTTGTATCGTCTTCGAGTGTGTGAGTGTGAGTGTGAGCGTGCGCGTGTGTGTGTGTGTGTGTGTGTGTGTGTGTGTGTGTGTGTGTGTGTGTGTGTGTGTGTGTGTGTGTGTGTGTGTGAGTGTGCGTATGTGTGTGTGTGTGTGTGTGTGAGTGAGTGTGTGTGTGTGAGTGTGTGTGATGCAGGGCTGGTGATGAGCAGTGGACGGATACGTTGTGAGAGATTGGATAAGGGCGAACATTACACACACACACATTCACACTCCTTCCCCATCCCTCATCTCATTCAAGCGCGGCACACAGGTAATGGGACTTCATTGTGTCGGGCTGACAAACTCGCGTCCGCAGGGAAGGAAGGGGAACGGGGGGACAGATTGAAGGAAGGAAGGATCGAATGAAGGACAGACACAGACAAACAGGCAGACAGACGGACATATAGATGCGGACAGACAGGCAGGGATAATGCAGCCAGGCAGACAGACGGACGGATGGATCAACACAGTGATGGAAATGTAAGGTATCTTGCCGCAAGACGGAAAGAGGGAAGGCAGAAGGTAAATATTGAGCCAGTCAACAGCAATGTTTCGACAAGACTCTTTACTTCCCCTGCTCCTCCTCGTCCAACCGGGAAGCTGAGCAACTATTCATTATAGAGTCCCTGAAACACACAGCTTACATTCCACCCTTTTGAACCCATGCCTCGGAGACCAGCCCCCTGGCTGCTACAGAACCCTTCTGGTGAGCCAGAGGTGTAGGGGAACCGACCTGAGGTGCTCCTGTACAGGGTGCCCTGGGGGGCCGGTCCGGGGCTCCTGTACACCGGGCCCTGGAAGGTCTGGTCCTCGTAGATGGGGGTGATGTGCCGGTCCGGCGACATGGCCGACCGGAGGTCCTGGCCCATCTGACTGGCGTAGGAGCTCCGCAGGCCTGCGAGGTCGAGGAGGGACAGAGGGGGCTGGGTAAGGATAGCGTTGGGTCGCTGAATGGTCAACAGGTTTTAAGGTTGCCACGCGTCGACAATTAACAGATTGTAGTCTCAGCTTAGTGCTTGATAAAGGCATGAGGCTCGGTCACATGACTTGTGATAAGTATGATCTCTGCGGGCGCGTTGGCCAGAAATCAGATATGTGTTGGATCTGCGCCCTGTTTCCACAGCCTCCTCAGAAATAGTATCCGTAAATCTCAAACTGCATATTAAAGCGGAAACCCAAAATCGAATTTGCGGAGACGGGATTCCATGTGAGGTGTGCTCTGATTCAAACCACATGCAGCCAACTACAACGACGTCTGCTGTGGAACCCTTTGGCCAGTCGTGTGGAAGTGGCCTCGCCTCTTCGGCGGGACGAGACTCTGCCGGTTTGATGCCATTCATTTAAGTACAGCACTTTGGAAGGCGCCTGGGAATCGCCTCAAAGAGTGAGAAAAGCAAGCGCTTGGGGCGATGTGCATGATGACAACATCTGTGAGGGATTCAGACGATGCCCCTATGCCCCGATCGACCAGAGTGTCACCACATTAGCATCGCAGTGAGGCAGGCCACAGTGTACCCACAAGGCATTGCTCTAACGGAGACACATGGCCGAGTAATTACATCCAACATGACGGCTCCGTCGGAATACGTTTTATATACGCAAAGTATAACAGCAGTTTATCACCTTTATGTGAATCTGACAGCCTCACCCTAAATAACCACTTAACTTGAATCTATTTAACGCTAATGTCCAATTCGGCGCAAAACTAACGAGCCCATTTGTAACCACAGCGTCGCCGGCTCCTGCCCTCGTTTCCTCCTGCTTAATGATCGCTCTCTTTATTAGAGGCTGCCGCTCGCCACTCTTCTGGGAAAACAACAAACTCGGAGAGAGAGCAACGGCTCACTCGTTCGGCTCGCTCACAGAGACGGCCCGCTCAGAACGCATGCGTCCGCCAAGACCCATAGCTTCTACTTAAAAGTCGGTCTCTCAGTGAACTTTCAGCAGCTGCATGTTCACCGCGGCCGACGGGCCAATCAGGTGAGCCGATCAAGCGGGCCCGGGCGGGGACAGGGAGATTCGGGCGCTTGCAGCTCGTCCAATTAAAATCTCCGCCTGCCGGGCCTGTCACCACGGTAACGGACAGGGACAGGCATTGGAAGCCGCCAGTCTGTTGGATTTAGCTCACGTATGTCCCAGATGATGAAGGACCACAACAGAGCGTCTGGACACCGGCAACATCTGCTGCGCTTTGCGTGCAACAAATACACAATCACACACACAAGTATCAACACGCCATGCGCGTCTATTATCTGAAACCATTTTGTGTGTGCATTAACGATTCGTAATTTTATTGAAGTAGACTCCAAGCGATGATCATCCCCACAAGTTGTGGGGACAATAATTTAGCATGGCGTACAAATCAATGCCTCAATATTGATATCATTTAGCAGGACACACAAATCAATGGCTGACTATTTAGTACGCGACTGGGTTTCAGAGTTGCAGCACTGCATGTCTGCCGAGTTATTTCATTTTTTCTGCATTAAGAAACATGAATACGGTCACCGGAAAGAACTGGAAAAGAGCGATGACGTTGTGAATGGAATAAAACTCCAAGCCATGAGCAGCCAGCAGGGAAAGTGGTACGCTTGACAGAGGACGCTATGAGACAGCCTGCATTAGTTCTGCACCTTCCTTGATTCAACATGATCAACGCAACTAAAGGTTAACTTCTTTATCACACACACACACACACACACACACACACACACACACACACACACACACACAGATGAGACCACTCTCAGCTGAGTGGTCTCACATATGAGACCACTCTCAGCGAAGCCGTGAATGTTGTGTATTCTTATAAGTGTGTTTGTTGTGTATTCGTTTAAGTGCCATTGTGGCAAGTTCCTATAATTGTGTTTGTGGCGAGTCCCGATAAGTGTCTTTGTTGCATGTTTCTATAAGTGTGTATGCTGTGTATTCCTTTAAGTGCGTTGTTGTGTATTTTTATAAGTGTGTTTGTGGTGTATTCCTATAAGTGTGTGTGTGTTGTGTATTCCTTTAAGTGTGTTCGTGGTGAGTCCCTACAAGTGTATTTCTGGTGTATTCCTATTGGTGTGTGTGTTGTGTATTCCTTTAAGTGCGTTCGTGGCGAGTCCCTACAAGTGTGTTGTTGTTGCGTGTTTCTACGAGGGCGTTTGTTGTCTGTTTGTTGTGTTTACAACCTCGCATCAACGCATCCCTCACTGGGCTCCGAACCCCTCCGGGCTCCGCGGTACAGTTGGCAGCTCGCTGCGCGTTCCCCCCGGCAGAGGAGCGTCTTCTGGGCCGCGGGCCAGCCGCACGCTGCCGCTCACAAACAGCTGCTAGAATCACACCATCCATGCAGAAACACCTCATAATGAGCCATTCTTATCACAGAGGGGGGGGGGGGGGGATGATTCAGTGAAACGTGATCGAGGTGGAGGAAACAAGGAACAGCCGCAGGAGTTTCCAGAGGAAGAGAGGTTTTTTTTGGGGGGGGGGCGGGGGGAGGTCCACAGGCCTGACCCCAGGAGAGGCTGCTCCTCCTGGGGTCGAGGAGAGCCGTGAGAGCCTGCTAGGGCTCCACCTGGGTCACTACGCCTAACGAGCCCCCACCCTCAACCCCACCATCACACAGGTGGAGCGACGGAACGGCTGTGGACCCCTGCACTTGTAGCACGTCACGAAGCTCACGCTAGCTCGATTTAAATGCTAACAATTAATTATTTAAACGTTTATTGAATCAATTATGTTTCATTAAGCCTTTGTTATGCTTTTCAAGCGACTACAAATTAATTATTCAGCTCCCTGCTGAAGGACGGCTACAGGTTAAGTTGCACACGTTGGGGTTTAAGCGCAGTAACATTTCCCCAGACAGCCAAATCACTAGACCCCACCCCACCCCCCCCAACACACAGAGCCAAAGTCGAAAAAAATAAACATCTGCAAGTTGTCACGGAGACGTACCGCATGGCTGTCGTCACAGTATGAAAGGTCTCTCTCTCTCTCTCCCTCCCTCTCTCTCCCTCTCTCTCCCTCTCTCCCTTCCTCTCTTTCTCCCTCCCTCTACCTCTCTCCCTCTCTCTCTCCCTCCCTCCCTCTCTCCCTCCCTCCCTCTCTTTCTCCCTCCCTCTCCTTCTCTCTCTCTCTCTCTCTCTCTCTCTCACTCTCTCTCCCTCTCTTTCTCCCTCCCTCTCCCCCTCCCTCTCTATCTCTCCCTCCCTCCCTCTCCCTCTCTCTCCAGCAGCCACTTGCACTCAGAGAAACAAACATTTCAACGGGGAGCAGTTTCATCCAGCCGTGAACAACAATTAATAGAAACAACTCTAAAGCACAACAAACCAATCCCAGGAGAGGACTTCCTGGCCTTGTCAGAATGATGCCCGGACAGAAGGGGGCATTAAGGAGAATGTCAATGATACACATTCACTCGCTGCATTCCATTTGGCTTCCAAATGTCTGAAGCACAGTGGGCACATTGACCTCCTCTCCAGGTGATCTGTCATCTCAGTCTACCTGTTCTATTTCTTACCGTTTCTTTGGTCAGGTGAGAAAGGGCAACTCTTCCTGCTGATGACAGTTCAAGACGTCACGCCTGTGTGTGTGTGTGTGAGTGTCTAGGGCTGTGTGTGTGTGTGTGTGTGTCTAACGGTGTGTGTGTGCATGACAGTATTTCGAGGGGTGACGAAAGGAGCCCATTAAAACAGGTCTGGGGGCTTTGGGAGAGCGGAGCCGGGGTCGTTTGAGTCCTATGGTAATGATCCGCACCATAGGTTCCTCATCTGCCTCCTCCTGACTCATCAACACGCGCTGACAGACGGTCTGTCAGTCATCCGTACCGCAGACAGGAAGATGCTCGGGGGGGGGGGGATCCCTAAACCATTCCTAGATGACGTGGATCTAGAAATTCACCATCAAGTCGCTAACCCAAACGACTGCATTATTATCTTGCTGTGACTGCGTGTGACAGAGAAATAGAAAGAGTCTGAAGGATGGAAAGAAAGAGATCGACAAAAGGAGACGGACTAAAAGTAACAAATGAGGGGGATAAGAGATGGCTAAGAGACAGGTAAAATAGATCTATAGATATAGATAGATGGATAGGTAGATCGATGAAATACAGAGGGTGTAGCGAGACGCCACCAGACCGAAGCAGTGGAAGGAAGAGCAGATTGGAGACTCAAGTTTATGTTTCCCACGCCACGCTGTGAGAGCGCTCCATCGCCTACAAACTGCCTCCAATGCAGCTTTGTCTCTCCCCCCCCCCCCCCCTCCCCCCTCCCTCCTGCTAGCCCACCTAGCTCCAGCGGACATGACCAGGCAAGCAACCACCAGATGACATCATCGCTCACCACCACACAAAAAAACAAAAAGGCAAGCCGGGGGCGGCCTCTAGCCGACCAATCATCTGTCTGGACCGGCCAGAGTCACGTCTGTCTGCCCCGCCAGACATGGGGGGGGGCAGGTTGTGGTGGTGAAGGAGACGGGTGGGGTTAGTGTGTGTGTGTAATCTGCACCGGTGGTGTGTGTGTCTGTGTGTGTGTGGATTCACCCAGCGGCAAAGCGCACATGATACCCAGGTAGCGCACTTCTAATATGTTTTCCCGATTGGTCTTCCCGTGAGGTAATAGGCCGCCGAGACCGCGTCGGATGCAGGACCGTCACCACACTTCCCCGAGGCGGAGAACACATTGAAGTGACGAGTCCCCCCCCCCATGGTCCCCAGGGGTGCATGGAGAATACAACGCGACGTCCATAGGATGACGACGGTGATGATGGTCATGATGATGATGAGGACGACGAGGCATCACACACACACACCACCGTCAAAAACAGACAGAGACCCTGGTACATAGGGTACATCAGCAATGTCCGGATAGAAGCACATCATGTGGAGGAGGGATGGCGGTGATAAAAGCACATGGGGTTCACCTTGACTATTATCATCGACCAGGGCGTCTGAAGAGATCCCCAGGCAGCATCGAAGGGAAGCAGGAAGGAGAAAAAAGAAAGAACTCCATTAACCTTCTGGCGGCGGTAATCCACTGAATTAGTTCAGCACACAATGGAGGCAGAGGGGCACGGCCCCCCTTCGCTTGAAGGGTGCCATCCCCGACTTCTCAACTTTAAGTCGCCGACGCCGTTCGCTTCGCTTTGTGTGGAAAAAAAGAGAAGGAAAATATGTGCTTATTAAAAAGGAGGGACGCTGCACTTGTGCCTTTCTCTTTCCCCTAATCTCTGACTCCGTAATAGCAGTCATTTTCATAATGGGGAGTGCTACGTTGTTATCTTGGATGCATAGGGGGGGGGGGGGGGGTGGCATACGATTAGCCCTGGGGCCGACTGACACTCACAGATTGGGCCGGTTCAGCTGTCACGGGCAGGGGGGGGGGAATATGGAGCTCTACAGAGCGGGTCGGAGCAGTAGACCTCTGACCTCGACCGCTCCACCCGTTCATGCATTCATGAACGCTTCACAGAATTTATTTATGAAGACTCTACGAAGATGGGGTTTGGAAAGAAATAAAATACATATATACCTGCATATTCTTTCAATGCTAATAGAGTATCAAAAAAGAAACGATTCAGCAAAACGTTTTGGTAGATGTTTGACAGGATTAAAGCTAATTTGGAGTAGATACGTTCTCTGTTCTCCATTGGTTGTGCCGACAGAACAGCCGGCAGTACATTACCACTGTCTCCGGTTTGCAGAGATAGAAAGGGTACAGAGTTGAGCGTCAACGTTCCAATAAAGGAGGAATACTCTAACGGGGGGGGGGGGGGGGTAAAATGTTGTTCTCGGTACCCTGCGAGCTAGAAAGCTTCTGAAGTGAAGTGCAATCATCTGGAGTGGTTAACATCTACACGCTTTCACCGCCGTGAGCCAAGGGGGGTCCGCCCTGTCCTGTTCACAGTGGAACTCAATCCCAGCCACAGTTACAAGGAGACGACGCTCCAACCGTTCCACCAGTGACAGCGAATAAAAATCGAGAGACAGCGAGAGCAACAACTTGGCACATTACCTCTGTGGAAAACTTTGAAATATTGCAGGAGCCAATTACGTTTCCCTACTCTTGGAGCCAACTGTAACTCCATTGCTCAGGAGTTGATATATATGTATAAATATATGAATATACATACATTACAACGGTATTGAACGTGTGTGGCCCAGATGGAGGCTCCAGTCTCAGGGGGTGGTAATGAGGGGTAACGAGGAACGGGGACGTCGACACGCTTTCACATGTCGAGCCAGGCGGCCGCGCGCATCCGCGGAACAAACAACAGACCTGTCAATCAAACATCACCGACCGGGTCTCGCCAAAACAAGCTGTCAGCCGCCAGGCGTGCGTTGTGTCCCCTGAAGAAGCTTAGCG
>NC_136936.1:47740141-47747641 GCF_949987615.1 Pollachius pollachius
TGGGTCTCTGCTACAGCTGAGTACTCATACACAGTCTGACCCAGTTGGAGTAATGAGATAAACTCCAGGAGAGGAGCGGAGACAAAGTGGACAACAGACTAGGAGGACAACGTGAACAAGACAAACACTAAGCAGAGAGAGAGAGAGAGAGAGAGAGAGAGAAGAAACGGAGGTTACACGCTTTTTATTCCTTTCGCACGGGGGCCCTCCTTTAAAATAACTGAATTTTTATATTTGTCAGCCTTCAGTCGATCCAACAAGTTCTCACAGAACACACTCCCACTCCTGAACCAGAGCTGAGTCATACGGTGGCTGGGAAGGCCAAAAGACCTCAGGGCGACGCTGGCCTGAGTCTGACTCCCTCGAGCACATCCTCAGATCTTCGCTGGCTATCATCTATCATGTTACCGTCTTAACGATAAATCAATGGGAATTACAAACGTAATCAAGCCCCGTGCGCACACATCCAATCTCTTATTTCAACACACACTGAGAGCATTCGGTGAGGAGCAGGAAGCCAGGGAGAGAATGTGGGGTATTAATATTCCACCACCATAACCCCCCAATGGGCTTCTCTCTTGACAGATTTGACAATAATAGATTAATGACCGCTGCTGAAATTCACTATGCTCCGTTATGGAATTAATAGGCTGTGAAATACATTAGTGAATGCACATCATTATCGGCCTGTTCTGGCTCCTCTGGTGTTGTCGCGCGCCACATTTCAGGTAGTCTGGGCGAGAGTCGCCTCGTTCTCGGTCCCATGTCTGAGTGGGCAGAATAATGTTGATTTTAGGGCAAGGAAAGAAGTGTATTTATATCCCTGGGTATTGGGTTTAAAAGGTTCGGTTTAGGAATTATTACCCCAGACGTATTACAACTTTAATGTGATTCCCAACACACCGCACCCTCCTTCTTCCCGCCTGCCGGTTATCCATAATTTAAAATACCAATTAAGTGAGTAATGCAGTATTAACACAACGTAAAATGTTTTGCGGATATTAACCACTGCAAGCACTAGTAACTAATCTTCACAAATTTTCCCGTAGTGGTTGTGAATGGAGAGCGCTGGAGGGAACATAGCATACTGGTATGAAACCAGTCTTCCCATCACCCAATCAGTGTTGGGAGGGGGGGTATTTAGCTTGGATGGGCTGTGGACCCTACAGGGAGTGGGGGGAGGAGCAACTCTTGCTTAAGGGAGGGGCTTCCGCTTCAGAGACCCCGCCCCTGGCTGTTGCTAGGTAACCGTCTAAGAGGGGAGGTTCCTGCTAGCCCAGGTGTTACAAGGACCCCTGTGGAGCATGTAAGTGGACACACATGCGGACTAATCCCCTGCTGACTCATCAGGGCATTGCGCTGACTACCCCATCCCCCTTCTGACAAACAGAGTTTCCTCATTCCCTGTGTGGGGGATGAATGAAGTGCGTCTCATCCTATCTAGGGAGAGATAAACACACTGGGGTTTGGCGGCGACAGGGGAAGGACCGCCAGCTGGGAAGCGATTTGGGGATCCGAGGAAAGTGTCCCCCCAGTGGGAGTCGAAGCAGACGTTTGGAGACCGTCCAGGATGTGATAAAAGGAATTACAACTCCACAGATGTGCAACTCCTAGAGGACACGCACAGCACAGCGACCCAAAGGCCCACACTGTTGCTACACACACAGTTGAAAAAACAGTCAAGAAGGAGCCTTCACAGAAACGATTATCATGACTCAGCCTTACCTGCCGATCTCCAGGGGAGGGACTTCTCAGACGAGCTGCGGAGACAAGGAGAGAGAAGAGAGGAGAGGCATGAACACAGAGGGAAGTATAAAGCCCGGGCGCCGACGTCAGGTCGACCAGACACCTCGGGGCTTTACATATTTCCTTTGAGCCCTCCAGCGCCGGAGTCTCCGGAGTAACTGCAGATACAAAAACGCCCGCGGCTTAGCCCTGCACTATGGCAGCATTGATGTTATCGGCGGGTTCCTGGTGATTGTGCTCACAGAGACTTCAAAGTGTGTCGGCTGATCTCACGAGGCAAGCACCACAGCGTCCATCACCTCCACTACCACCACCACCACCACCACCACAACCGACCCCACCACCACAACCATCACAACACCCCTCCCGCCGGTCCAACCTCCTTCACCAGGCCGACCTGGGTGACTGAGATCAGCTAATAAAAGCAAAGACCAAAGGGACGCAGTGCCCTCCTTAAGGGAGACTCAGACACACACCGCGCCTCTGTGGTGCTAGGGCTAATAGAACGGCTATCGATCTTCGAGGGACAGACGCCCAAACTTAACAACAGATCATAAAACACACCGCCGCACGGCCGTACACACACTCACAACAAACTGCGCTGAAATATAGTGTTATGATCACATATCCCTGCCTGCCCAAGACCATAATCTCTCCGTCGGAGCGTAATCGATACAGACGTATGACTTGGCAATGCTCTGAAGGAATTTAGACGTTGATTGTTTTAGATGTGTTTGTCCCCTCCTCCCCCCTCTGCTTACACCGCCGGTTCAGTCGCTGGTTCGCCGTGCTTCTCCAGCCCAAAACAAACGCGAGCGCTTCAGCGGGCTGGTTCAAGACATGCAGGGGGAGAGGTGGAGGCTTGTAGCTTATTGTGAAACAGTGGAGGCAGCCGGGAGGCCCCAGCATGCAACAGAGCAGCCGTTACTCGTCAGGGAGACAGAATCTCCCCCCCCCCCCAGCCTGTGTCTCCTTGACGTGTTTCATACGAGACTAGGGCCTGTTTCGACTCGATAGAGGCCCCAGAAAACAAATCTGAGAGAGAGCATTCTGAGGCTGGGGAGGAAGGCGATGGGGAGACAAGGCCCCAGCAGGGCGCTGAGAGCCTGCGGAGCACTCGGGGATTATTATGGCCTGGCTCTTGGAATGGAAAGTGCAGCTGATAGGCGTATTAGCCTCGGTAGTACGGGGATATTTAAAAAAAAAAAAAAAGAAGCCACCTGAACAAATTCCATTCATGTAAGTACCGAGAAAAGCTTTTTCTCTGAAGAAGCGAACGCCACCAGGGCCGTTTCTCTAGGGCGCGTTATCATGAAGAGGCTGAAGAGGAGGCCGATGGTGGCATCTCGTGGAGTACTTTCTCCTCTCTCTCTCGCGCGCTCGGTCTTTTCCTCCTCCCCTCGCCTTCTGCCAACGCTCGTACTCGCTCCCCTCTCTTCCTCCGAGTGAAGGAGCTGCACCGGGGCTTTTAACGAGCTCTCAGCCGTCTTAACGACAATGCTGGTAATTAAAAAGAGGAGGACATTTGGCCAGGTGGGGTCCGTTCCCCCAGGGAGCAGGAGGTAAGATTGACCGCCAGTATGAAATATCCAATCCACTTGACGAAAAAAAACGTAATAAAGCATGTACCCTCGTATTCCCACCCACCCCCATCCTCCCGGACCCCATTCTCGGTCGCCCAGGGAGCGAGGGGTTTAGGCAGCGGACAGGAGGTCCTCTGTTATTACAGTTGTGCAGCAGGTCAAGTTTGATAAGCGTCTCTGGCAGGCCTGTACTTCTACAAAAGCACTTTGGATGTGTCATGGAATGTAGTGACCCCCGCTGGAACCCCTGAACACCCCCAACCCCCTCTGTCTCCTATTGACGCCAAGATGAGCCCCACTAGCATTGACATGAGCACCCCCCTCCCTCCCCATTCACACACCAACGACCCAGTGACGGCCCCCTCGTTGGCCCTTGACGGCCTTTTAGCGAAGGCGTGAAAGCTGTGCTGCGTGTTTTCCTTAAGAGGTGTGGGCGGGGGCCGCTGTCTTGTTAGCACTCTCCCAGCAGGGGGGGGGGGGGGGGGCTAGTGTGCTGGCAGACCCAGCGGCTCCAGGCAAAAAACCCAGGCATTAAAGCCTCTACTTCGCTGTCCTCGGGTCCCTGTCGTCCATGTAGACAGCGTGTATTTTGTTTTGCAGGCGCTGAATCTCACAAGCTGAAGGAGCCGTCAGACAGTCACAGTCACACCGTCGGCTCCTATGTGCGATGGCCCTTACACTTTGCGACTTTGACCCCCGGACAGCACCATTTAAATGTGCATTAGCGGCACGAGCCGGCCAGTCAAGGGTCACCCATTGACCGTTATCCGTCACAGCTGTCATTGCATTGCAAATGAGTGACACGAGCAGCTTCTGAATATGGTTTATTTCACGCAGGTTGACGGACAAGAAGGGTGTGGAGAAAAAAACACCAACTGGAAAAGGGTTGCTGTATGGTTATCATGGAACAGTGCGGCCGAACCCCCTCAAACAGAGATCTAACAGCCCCCCCGAGGGGCAGAACTGCAGTCAATAACATTGGCAGCGCACAGCCAGCGATGTGGGAGGGCCTTTGTGTCCAGACTCTTTTTTAATGGCTCCTGTACCAGGCCCCCGCCGGACCCCCAGAGGGTTGAAACGGACACTCGACCCCGTCAATACGCAGGCCTCGGGGACCGGATGTTTGTCCTATGAGCGTCTAGGGGCCTCTTATCCCGCTCTACAGAAGGAATACTGTACACACACACTGACATGGGCTTCAGCAGTGGATCCCACTCATAAACGGGCTGTCCTACGAAGTAAGGGATGCAAATAGGACATTGGACCAAACCAAATGGGTTTTTGAGGGGGTTTTATTGAATTGGTGGATCAGCAGGCCGTTGCATTATTGACAAAACTTCAGCAATCAGCACAGCGCTCCTATAAGGCTGTTTGAGCATAAAGAAGACTGATGTTAAACCAACAAAGACTGACAGCACACGGCTGGGTCTTCCACACTAATAGAATCTGCTTCCGACGGCCATTAAGCGATTCGTAATGTCACAGTCCATTAAGCCGGCTTCTAATTTCCCTCGCCACTTGAAGGAATAAAACTTTCTGGCATGCCTTTAAGACATCAAGAAGTACGTAATTGTCCAACAAATGAAAAACGGGGGAACTGCTCTGCATCACAATGGGATGGATCTGCACTATTTATATAATGAACCTGTAATTCAGAGAGAGCGAGAGAGAGAGAGAGAGAGAGAGAGAGAGAGAGAGAGAGAGAGAGAGAGAGAGAGAGTGAAACAGAGAGAGAGAAACAGAGAGAGAGAGAGCGAAAGAGAGAGAGAAACAGAGAGAGAGAGAGAGAGAGCGAAACAGAGAGAGAGAGAGAGAGAGAGAGAGAGAGAGAGAGAGAGAGAGAGAGAGAGAGAGAGAGAGAGAGAGAGAGAGAGAGAGACAGATCTAGGTCAAGAGGTCACAAGACACAATGTGTTTCATGTGTTTAAGTGTAAACACCAAAGTGTAGCAGACAGGTGAGCTAAGGTGACCAGTGAGGCGTGGCAGCCAGAGCGTCCCGTGTTCCTCAGGTCAGACATAATGAGCGGTCTGACCTCATACCAAAAGCTTTCAGAAAGGCCGGCTGCCTGCTGACGACTTGCTGAGACCACAACAACCACAAGGCTACGGTCCCTTTAACACACAGGCGGGTTCCGAGTGAGGAACACGTTGTTGGCTGTGTCCCACTTGTAACGCTGCTCAACCTTGAGGCTATTTCCTCAGAAACAACCAATCAAGCAACATCGATGTTACAGAGCCGGACAATTATCCCAGCCCTCTTTTGATTAGCCCGGATGAAACGAGAACGATCTGGTCCAATCTAACCCACCGGGGGGCGAATGATGAATGGCAGACTGGCGGGGCCAATCAGGTTTGAGCAGGCGGTGATGCTGTGCTACCGCGCCATAAGGTTACGCTATGGAATACCAACACTGCTGTGAAGGAAGGAAAGCCGTGTGTTGGAGGGTGGCCATGAACTGATTCTATATATGGGGACTGTGAGTGTGTGTGTGTGTGTGTGTGTGTGTGTGTGTGTGTGTGTGTGTGTGTGCGAGTTCATTACCTGCTGCTAGCATCGCCTGGCGACTCAGCCTCAAGTCTGCATCTTTCCAGCTGATTGGCCACAATCTGTCTCTCCACCTCCAGCTCCCTGGTGAGTCGCTCAAACTGGAGCTCCTAGACACACACACACACACACACACACACACACAGAAAACAGGTCAGGTAAGAACACAGGACTCAAGGTCAGACGGGTGCATCCCAGTGAGCAGGACAGACTGACACCTCATCATGTAACAAGAGATAAGTAAAAGGAAAAAGGAAAAACTTGACTTGTGTCCTACGGCACCGACCCCTTGTTCCTGCACACGAGCAAACACGCACACATGAGACAATAACACACAAACACACACAAAAGACACACACGCAGGCGAATGCTTTTACACACACCCACACATGCGAGCAAGGTGTGCAGCGCCAGTGCTTTATTCAGCCCACACGCGCTGGATGAGCACCACTTTGGATGCTGATAGTCAGCCCCGGCCCGGGGCTCCTCTGGGAGGGGCCGAACGCAGCCTCTCACTACTCTAATTATCTAGCGGAGCGCTACGCCCAGCCTCTGGCTCGCAGGCGCTCCATCAACGCACACACGGCGCCGTCACACTCGTGGGTGTGTTGGTGCTCTGGCCCCACACACACACACACACACACACACACACACACACACAACAACACACACACACACACACACACACACACACACACAACAACACACACACACACACACAAGGGCGCACACCCGCACATAGACACACAAACACACACACACACACACATAGAGGCGCACACACACACACACATAGACACACACAGTCACAGACACACACACACACACACAGCAACACACACAGCAACACACACACACATAGAGGCGCACACACACGCACATAGACACACACAGTCACAGACACACACACACAAACAAATAGCAACACACACACACACACACGGGCGCACACGCACAGACACACACACACAAGCGCACACACACACACGCACATAGACACACACAGTCACACACAAACACACGTTAACATGCTCACACACAGGCAGACAGACATACAAATGTAAATGATAGAGTGGTTTTCTACTGGGCATGAGATGAACAGACTTGTGCGTAAACAGCGAGCACGCAGAGTTTGCCTTTGCACGTTCCTCCAATGACCCTCTCCTTGTGCCCCTCACAGCCCGTATCACGCCAGCCTCCCGAGCCACCCCGTCCTTCTCACTTCCCCGAATCCAACACAAAGCAAACCATCCACTAACCTACCCCTCCCACACAAACACACTGACACACACACACTCACCACCACCACAGTATGCACCGTGCCGGTCTTGCAGTATCCCAGCACAGATGTCCTTCGCAGTGCGGTGAGATCCCCGCGTACACGGCCACCCAGAGGTCCAGGGCCCGTCACGTGCACTACCAGATCCATCCGGGCATGTAGCTACACACACACACTCTCTCTCACACTCACACAACCCCGTGCACACACGAAGGCTTTCTGCCTGCTCTGTGCACGCTGTGAAGCTGAGCCTCTGACTGCTTCCCAGCCCAGCCTCCTTTTCACACCTCGGCAGCAACACACACACAATCACACACACACACACACAATCACACACACACACACAC
>NC_136936.1:47750141-47792641 GCF_949987615.1 Pollachius pollachius
TTGACTACATACCAACACACACATGATACAACGATTTACCCCCATACCAACACACACATGATACAACGATTTGACAAAACACCAACACACACATGATGCCACGCTTTGACAGCACACACAAGACCACACTTTGACAACACACAAACACACACAAGATACAACGATTTGACACCAAGCCAACACACACGTGGTTCCATGATTTGACCCCATACCAACACACACATTGATGGATAACATCCACAACTTTAAACAAAGACACAATCTAGATGACACTCTGCAGCCAACTATCCAGGGATCAGTGTGTTTCTTTGGACCGTCTTCAAACATTACCATCCAGTGTGTCGTGTTTTTGGCGGTGTGTTCCAAGTCACAGCGGTGTCCCGCGTGGCACAGCCAAGAAGCACCAACCAAGAGCCTTGGCTGCAAGCTCTGGTTGGACCTGGTCCAGGACTATAGGCAGGGCCCCTCCACCCATCACCACCCCATCACCAACCCCTACCTGAAGGTTGGCCCCAGATCTGCCTCCCTCTCAGGAGAGGCTGAGGCTCCTAGTGTGACCTGACCCACTCTCAAGGTCTGTCCTGCGCCCCAACAAACACGACCTCACCCTCCATACTTAAAGCTGAGGTGTTCAACACACTACAATCCTGCCTCAGAGTCGTATTAAGGCCGACTCTAATAACAATGTATTTAGTAAACCAATCCAAACACATTTCCTTGGGGGGGGAAAAACAACCAAGAGCCAGGAGAAGCAACACATGGACTGGAGTAGAGCACGGCGTCAAACTCTGCTATGGCCGTCCATACCAGACCGTTGGAAAGGTAGAAAGGTCAGCAGGTTTGTCCAGCGCTCTACCCGGTCATAACCACCATCAGGGGACAGACATTATCACTACTGCTCCATTACAACCCGTCTTTCCCGGGGCGTTAATGTCTGACATAAGAAGACGACACTTCTGCTGGACGCTCTCCATCAGACTCACTCCCACCAGCCACCATAATAATAAAACCTGTGATTAATACACGGGTGTCGCCCATCCATCACTGGATATAGCCGTAGCGTGGGGTTAACACGTCCACCCATGGAGGTGGGGTCGGTAGGGGGCCGGTGTGAGGTGTGAAGAAAGGGGGGAGGCCTGGGCTGGGTAAAGGGGCCAGGCCTCACACAGCCCCAGACTAACCAACGGCCAAGTGCCTTAATCCGACCACTCCGTTGCCTCTCGTCTGACCCGTTTGACAGAAAAGTTGCATTGAAACATACGGCGAAGACTACTGCCAACTACACAGTAGCGTGTACGTTCTGCGCTTGCACGAGATGCAATAAATCTCCTTAACATCGGGTGGCGCTAGTCCGCCCCCACCGTGCTGACTCGCTGGTTGTGTGCTAGCAGCAGACAACCAATCAAGGGTTTCCGATCTTCAGACGCCAACACTCTCAGTCTTTGAATGTTGAATCGGACCAGACACCGTCCGCGCGGCTCCAAAAGCTTCCGACACAGCTGAACACACAGCACAGATTTGTTCCCGAACGTTTCAGATGGCCAACGGTTGGACCAGTGTGTAGCAGCCTTAAAGCTTGTGTCAGGGCTCCTAACAGCTGAAAGGGAGCCCGTCTATTCAGCCTTAGTGTCGCGCCGCATCGGGCTGAGGGCAGCGGTGGTGACCGTTACCCAAGCCAAACGCTTGCTTGTTCAGCCCCCCAGTGCCCCTCCCGGACTGCGGCCCGAGACCGGCTTACCGCACGCGGCGGGAAAGAAGCTAAGGGGGACAATGGCCGACCGTCTGCCTTGCACCAACAACCGCTCGCGGTATTGTTGGGGTGATCTCCATGCCGGGGGGGATCTCCGTGTCAGGGTGAACTCTATGAGCTACCGTCTGCTGGCATGGCGGGGGCCCGGTGCTGATTCAGATCCTGCCGGCCCCCCTAACCCCCCCGGGCCCCCAGCCTTGTGTCTGTCTCTGAACAAACAGATGACACACGTTAGCAAGATGTGCAAGCGACGCGCACACGCCCCTGTGTTATCTTAACGGGCACTGACAACGAACGAGCGGCCCCTCTTCCGTTACTGCTGACAATTATCCGGCGCATTTAAAGTCCGCTGAGAAACTACCCCTGGAATACCGTTTCGCTGAATCGGTTGCCATTTTTGTTTCAGCATTTTGAGTAGACAAGGTGGAAAACAGGAAACAGGAAATGAATTAGGCCTATCAAAAATGACTCTATAGCCAAGATCACAGGCAGTGAGGATGTGGAGAGAAGGATTCTGTTACCAGTAATCAGTAACCCAACTTTATATTTAAGTTACGTCCGGGTCGTAAATTTGCGGGCTGATTGATGGCAATCACGGTCGTTGTAAATGAGCCCCCCATGAATCTCAACGAGCGCTAAGTGCAGTTTAATGTTGAGGTCTTAACATCACGCCCGTCAGCCTGTCCTTCAGACTGACAGAGCTGAACACCGGAGTACTGGAGCCAAAAGAGCTGTGATGGGCTTCTCGTTGGCAGGAAGTGGGAGATTTTCAGTCAACATAAACGCATGTTATTGATTACCGTTGCAGTTATTTTACCTCGAGGCTGAATGGTTTCTGATCAATCGGACAGATAAGATGAAAAGATACAAAATTGAGCTATTTTATTTTCAATCATGTTCTTCCATCCGTTTAAACAATAGCTTTCAAAAGCAAAAAAAAAATATATAAGACACCATTACTTACATCCTAGCACAAGACATCAGCATAAAGTCGAATCCGTGATGGCTATCTCTTTCATAACATTTTGTATTATTAAATTAAATATTAAAAAGCTGCCTGACTGTAAACGGTTGTAAAACAAGGAGCTGGATTAACAATGGCATTCATCCCAGTGCAGAACTCAAATCCTGACACAAAGCCATTACCGTGAAAACAACATTCATTTTGTCACTTTTAGATTAAAAGCAGACATTCAACACATTTTAGTGACAGCCAATTCATCTTGGTATGCTAATGAGCTGTCTGTAATTATGGGAATTAGCTGTTTAAAATCCTTAAAACATGGCTGCAAAGTTGGCACATTTGTTTTTTTCTCACCCCTTAGTCACACATTTATTGCTTTTGAATATAATCATTCTGTTACGAAAGAACTATCACTCATTCTGTGACGCTTTGCCGTCATTAAGACCAACTATCAATTAATATGAGTCATCTGAGTTCCATCCTATCAGATGAAAAAGCAACTGACAGACAGTCAGCGCTTGACATTTGGGAAAAAATATTATACTTGTAAATGACATTTAAAACGACAATAAAGACACCAAACTTAAGTAGATTTGAGGCTAAATGTCAAATTAGTATTCGGTCTCTTTGTGGAAAGGCGGAAATAAAAGCAACCCAAGTATAAAACTAAAGTAGTCCCACGGATTATTGAGTGCCACCTTCCTCTGAAGGCGCAGAGGAGACGATGGAGGTGAACCCTTCCCAGCGTCTCCCCAACCCTGGAGCCTTGCGCTAAACCCCCCACATTAATTAAGACTGGAGATCCTATCTGGAACTTTTATTCTCATTATCCCCCCCCCCCCCCCTCCCCCTTCCTCCCCCCCGCCTCCTCTTTACAGCCCACGTTGGGTAAACCCCTCCCTCACACACACACACACACACACACACACACACACACACACACACACACACACACACACACACACACACACCATGAATCCACACCGTCGGTGTGGATTCACGGTGTCAACCTTCATTAGTGATTCTCAGACATATTTGGTTTCTGTGCGTGTAGAAAACTGTGCAGATGGCTTCCCCCAATCCCCCCGCCCTCCTCCTCTGGCGAGAACGTGTTTCTACTGGAAATATGTTTGTTCATTAAGTGGCGATGGTGCCTGACAGCTCTGCAGTGCGGCGAGGTGGCAGAGTCGGGAGAGCGTGGGAACGACGACAGCAGAGGTCAACGGAGGTCCTCCGCCGCAGCAGGGCCAACGGCAGCCAGCCGAGCCCCGGGAGAGAGCTCTGTGCTGGGGCCAGGCGGAGACCGAGAGAGGCAGAGAACCAGGGAGAGGCAGAGAACCAGGGAGAGGCAGAGAGAGACAGAGAACCAGGGAGAGACAGAAAGGCAGAGAACCAGGGAGAGGCAGAGAACCAGGGAGAGGCAGAGAGAGGCAGAGAACCAGGGAGAGGCAGAAAGAGGCAGAGAACCAGGGAGAGAGAGGCAGAGAACCAGGGAGAGAGACACAGAGAGAGAGAGACACAGAGAGAGAGAGAGAGAGAGAGAGACAGACAGAGACAGAGACAGAGACAGAGACAGAGAGAGAGAGAGCCCTGTGCTGTGCAAGGTGAAGACCGATACGGGAAGAGATTCAGTGAGACAAGGTAACCAGCCCGTAGAGGAAGCACTTCCAGGTGTATAGGGGTATACTGTCACAGCTACACCCTGTTAAAGTACTGATGGTGTGGGTGTTGAGGAGGTGGTGGGGACAGGTTTGAGGCTGTACCACTGAATGCTAATAAAGATGATGGATAGGAGGTGTCAGTGTGTGGCAGTGTGTGTCAGTGTGTGTTAATGTATGTTTTGTGTAGTTTAGCGCTGGGAAGCTAGGTGAACAGGAGGTGGAGATGTCTTCGCGGTCGGAGCTGGGATAGAGCTTTATACAAGCCGACACGCTGACAAGCAGTTATAAACCGAACGTGAAATATTATTCACGTTCAGATAATGGGAAAGCAAGTTGACAAAAGCACATCAGCTTCGGCGCAGGGTTCCTGCAGATTCCTACTATGGATTTGCACGCCTTTATTGAAAGGAGCTTACTGCCTTGCCAAAATTACTTTTTAAATTCTTACTCTGTTGGAAAAGATTAGAGAATGCATTGACATCCATGAGGTTTCTGTGCGCGCACACACACACACACACACACACACACACACACACACGCACACACACACGAAGACAAGACAGAAGGCAAACACAAGTTTATCTTGCATGACAAATAGGGCTCCATAAACATTCTGCTTTTAATATTTATATTAGTGTACCACAAAACAAAATAGAGACGCAGGTTTCGATGGATTTACACACCGGGGCTCATAAATGTCAAATGTGAATACTGTATCACTATCAGTATTAATTATGTTTTACAGGTGCAGCACACAACGCATAGAAAGCAACAATATTTCCTTGTTTGGTCGTAGCCTCGAAGAAAACCAATCATCGATGTATAACTATATACAGAATAACAAGGAAACTTTTAGAAAGTTTGATCGTTACCGGTGCCGTATCTGCCGAAAGTAGGCAGTTTAAAGATCATTGGAGACCGCAAACACTGCTGCCCTTGTGTAGAGCTTGGTGGGGTTAGAATGGTTTCATATTCAATGCATTCCTTATGAATCTGCTTTCGGTCTGCAATAAGTTAGACCCAAGTGGTGGCCATTAATCTCTGAAGTAGCAGGTGGTCTGTGGTGATGAATAGAGTCACAGCGACCACATGACCAATGCTATTTTCAGTGTTTTTTGGGAGGAAATGATTTTGCCGTCATTAAAACGCCATTATAAGAGCTGTCATCTGAGTGGCAGCCAGTGATTCACATGTGACAGACTACTTTATGAAAGACAACAATACAACTAAACGGATGAAAGGGCGTACAACGACAGAAAGACAGGGGTGAAGATGTTATCCCACTGAACAGAGTGGAAGACGGATTCTCAGATCATAATGACGCTCTGACTCAAGCCCTGCGCGTGGTAATGCACTTTGTGAAGTACGTAATGCAAATCGCATTCAGACCACATGAATCACAACATTCCCCCGCCTCAAACATCAGATTTTGGCACCGTCTGACCATTTCCATGGAAATCAAACGGAGGCGAAAGCTGCGTAGTGTTGTAGCCGATACGTTCTGGTTTGAACTATGACTACTATTACCGAAGGCCTCCTGCGTTGAGAGAACTATGGGGGAGAGAGAGTATTTACCCTTTCGGCCCAACATTCCTTTTTTCCCCCAGTGTCAGCTTTTAGTCTTTGCATCGTAAAATGTATTTTGTTTAGTCAGTTCGATGTGCCTCTGGTATGGCTGATAAACTGTACTCTGTCAAGTCAGAGATGGGTTTTATTTTGGCTCAGGCTGATTCAGCAAAACAGGCGGTGCAAACCAATCCAACAGCTAACAAAAGACACGAGAGCCTGGAGACGATAGGGAGAACATTCAGAGACATGCTTTCTGTCGGTCTAAACTTAAAGTTACAAATGACTTTGATTCAGGGTTATTAGCGGACAGTCAGCGTGCGAGGGGCGCACTGAGAGAAACAGCTACGGACGCCATAAAACAGAGCGCAGAAAGGCAATTATTTACAGACACAACGGAGGTTGAGAAACAAATGTTTGGCAATTTTGCACAGCGAGGGTTGAACATTAAACATTTTGTCAAGTTTGTACTAAGAAAATGAGTTTTACCATCTACAAATAAACTGCTGGAACATGTTTTCGACAACTTTACTTCTTGCCACTGTAATAAATAAAACGGAGAACATGGATTGTAGTTTTTCGCTGACTACATCCAAAGCTGAATGAATGATGCTGGAGATCACTTCAAAGGTATCAGGTAATTGTGACTCTCCTGAATGGGCAGTGATCAGCAAAAATACTGTATGTGCATGTGTGCTTTATGCAAAATGCTGAATCCCCAGAGGTTTTCTCTGGGGGGGAAGAGACCGCATCAAAGAAGAGAAAAACATGTCTTTGGTATTGTCGTGTTTTGTTGCCATTGCAATAAAAACAAATGTTTGCCTCAGCTTTCCTTTGTTTCATTGGAGCTGGTCCGTCTTTGGTCTGTCTCCGGTCTGTCCAGCTTCTCAACAAATTGTTGGAGAGAATGCATCTGGGTTTCTGTCTTTGTGTCTCTCTATATGTTTATGTTGGCACACGTTTGTGTCTCTGAGAGTGTCTGAAAGTCTCTGTGTCACCTGTGCTCTAATGGCCCCAGGCTCTTTTTGAACTTGTTTGAGCAGCTGTCTTCTGAACCAAGAAGACCTTCTTTTACATTTGTCTTGATTCTCGAAGTGCATCTTCTGCAGGGGACCAGCTGCCCAGGAGGCCCTGATGAGGTGGATGATGGCAACAGCGAGGCTGCTGTGGCGTAACAGGCAATGTGAGGGGGGGGGGATGTCATAGCACTGTACCGTCGGTCTCTCTCTCTCTCTCTCTCTCATATCAATTATTTTAAGTATTAACCATAAAAATGTTCCGCCTCGTTATTATCCGTCAATACTTCCCCTTCACTATGAGCTCGCTCGCTCTCTCTCTCTCTCTCTCTCTCTGTCTCTCTCTCTCTCTCTCTCTCCTTGGGACCGTTGGGTGCAGTGAGAAGATCACTGCTTCATTGTGTTTTCAGTCCTTGCTTCCCCCAGTAGAGAAGCTGTGGTCACCATGAAGCGGTTATAAGAAACAACCCAACAACAACTTCTGCCTCAATAACTTCACCCTGACCGGCCATGCTCTGCTCAGCTATGCAGTTTACTGCCGGAGTCAGGAAAGGGAGGAACAATGACTTTGGCCTCCCCCGAATCCCAGAGTGGGACCTGCTTGGACATCTCAGGCGGAGGAGGGCTCTCATTGCAGAATCTGCTTCTCAGACATTTTGAAGAGGCTGAACAAGTCGAGAGCATTCAAACAGGTATATGACCCTATCGAAGGAAACCAAGCACATTTAGTATGCAGCAGAGAGTCTACAAGCTCTCTCTTGTACACACACACACACACACACACAAGAATGTTCACTTGCGTATACAAAAGCACGAAAACAAACTCATACATAGACACACATCGTCATGGGGTTTATTCTCAGGCCGACTGGGCTCAAAGTAGCGATCAGTTCAGCTCAACGTTCAGTCAAACAATAAATAGATAGTCAATTTAATTTCAGGGAATTAATTCCAGAACAAACAGAACGATTTAATTGGATAGTATCCGCGTCCAATGTAGTGTTAGACCCACATGTTCTGCCCACGATAACACAAAGGCTTTATGTTCACAAGCCAGCAGTCAGTGGAATAATACGGATATTAAATGGAGGGTAGGTTAGAGGTTTACTTTGACCTCAGGAAGGCCTGGAGCCCTCAACTTTCCGCTTCCTCCATTTTTTATTTATCCACAGTTTCACACGTTACATTCCATCTAGTGCGAGTCCGTGCGTCTGTGTCTACACGGAGGGGCGTGCTCATCACAGAGATCCAACGCGCTCAAGGACCGCTGATCCCTAAAGGGCGCTCGCTGACGTCGCCGCCGCCGTCGCTCCTCCCCGGCAGATAAGGACAAAACGCTTTCCTCTGACAAGCCCCGTTTACAAGCCCTGCCACTCTGTCGCTTTACCGGGAAGGAGATGTTGACATTTAAAATGTCTGCAGCGCGTTCCCTGGAGCCGGGGTGAGAGACGCAGGGCGGCCATGTTGTCGCCGACAGCGAGGCCGGAGCGGGTGAGCAGGCAGCCGGCCTCATCATCAGCCAGCACCCCAAGGTGCCCCCCTCCCCCTGCAGCGGTCCCTGGAGCCCGCTAGGTCCAGGCTAGTGTAGCCGCTGCGCTAACATGGCTAAAAATAGAGACATGGGTGTGTGTGTGTGTGTGTGTGTGTGTGTGTGTGTGTGTGTGTGTACATAAGGAGAGGGGGGGGGGAGAGCTGAGGGCAGAGTGATCGATGCGACATCTGTAAAGAGACCTGGACCCCCTGCACGACCACGCCTGCTTCTCCACCCACCCCCTGTCCCCTACCCAGGTGATCAACACACCAACACTAACAGGTACTGATAAACCAGCAGCACGCTCGGTCATTCTGCCCGGTTTTTGTTTTTTGTGTGGGTGGTAATGTGTGTCTTTGTTTGTGTGTGTCTTTGTTGTTTGTGTCTGTGCATGTCCGTGTGTGTGTGTTGGTGCATGTCCTTGTGTGTGTGTGTGTGTGTGTGTGTGTGTGTGTGTGTGTGTGTGTGTGTGTGTGTGTGGCTGTCACTGTGTGTGTGTGTGTGTGTGTGCGTGTCACTGTGTGTGTGTCTGTGTGTCTGTGTATCCTTGTGTTTGTGTGGTCTCTAGCTCTGAGGGGACCCAGACATTCGAGCTGCCAAGTCAGTCCAAATATGCTGTAAATTACCGGGGGGACATCATGGTTACCATGGCATCGAAGAGCAACCCGTAAGAAGGTTCCGACCGTGTGTGCGTGCGTGCGTGCGTGCGTGCGTGCGTGCGTGCGTGCGTGCGTGCGTGCGTGCGTGTGTGTGTGCGTGTGTGTGTGTGTGTGTGTGTGTGCCTGTGACCTCCTACTCCATTCTCGTAAGTGCCTTTTCATATTAAAGTTAGGCAAAAGCAAAACAAAACAAAGCTTCAAAATAAAAGCGTCCTGTGGAGGAGTATCAGGAGCGGCTCACAGCTGTTGTTGACTCAAATGGAGCCACGCTGTTATTCCCCAAGCAGGCCTGGCTGGACGAGGTCACGGCATTGCCCAAAGGGACATCCAATCAGTGCACCACAAGCGCTCAGGGGGGCGGGGCATCGTTTAAAAAGGAAAGAACAGCCAGATAGAAAATGAAATAAAAAGAAGCACACACATAACACCGGGTCATCTGACTAAAACTCTCAGCCGAGATTACAGACCAAGCGTCTGTTTTCAAAACCGCAAGGCTCGGTTTCTTTATTTTCCAGCTGAAGAAGCAGGAGAGAGAAACACAACGTACTTCATAACCAAAAGGAGGGAAAAAAAGTAATATTGGTTCTGCCCTATGGTTCAGTTCCCATTTCAGATGTGATAACATAAACTGTGTTAATGAAAAAGAGACGTGCATTCGAGGACAATTTCACTTCAAGGCCTTAAGAAAAACACTCACTTTACAGCAGCAATATAACCATTGCCTATAAGTCAATAGTTTCGTTTAGCAGACGCATTTAGCAGACGCTTTTATCAGATGCTCTCTTAGTCAAAGCAGTCCAAAGTTGAGTTCCTTGAGCCTTCAGACGCAGGAGGCCCTCGGGTTGGGAGTGGAATGTCCCCGCCTAGTGTGTTCCCCATCTGCCCCTACGCCTACACTTCTATACGATAGTGGGAGAGAGGAGCTAGCATGTAAAAGCAGCTAGCCGAGTGGCTTCATAACTGCTGAGTGTGCGCAGCGGAGATAGAACTGGTGGCTGTGACAGTCCCGCCTCCCGCTGTTTCAATTACACCTCCGATGGAAAAGATTGAAAAGCGGAGCACAGATTAGCCACAAAACACCCGATGGCGTAATTAAAATATAACGAGATAATGAACATTGCTGGGGGGGGGAGAGTTCGTAAAGATAATTCTGTATGTCACGACAGAAAAAAATCTTTAGTTTAGACAAATTAATTAAAAACACTAAAATATTGTTGGTCCCCAAGAGAAAATAGTACAGGGAAGACAGTTATGTGAAGGCGCCTGGAGTAGATTTGTATTGACCCATTATGGATGTGTTGTCCAGATGGTTGGGCAACAACACTAAAGTGCCAAGGAGGAAATGCTGGTACTCAGGACAGCAGTAACGCCCAGCCTGACTGCAACACAGAGCCAAACCTGTGCATTCACAGGGGACCCAGGGACCAGGGCTGCTCGCAGAGAGAAGAGAAATCCTATCATTCTGGAGTGATGGCTCGGAGCATCCAGACGGAACACAGACCCCCACACCCCCCAGTGAATGTTTCCTTCTTTGGGCATCGCTTACGGCCGGGAAAACACAGTAGAATTAAACATAAACATTGTTTCCCTCCCCTCCCTTATTTGAAACAAAAGGAAAAAGGAAAAGGAAGAAGGAATGAAAAGGAGGGGAAAGTAAAGAAAGAAGGAGGGAGAAAGAAAGTAGGAAGGAGAGCAAGGGAACGGACCTCCAGCAGTGGGACTAAGCTGGGGAACAGAGGGCTGAGGAGAAAGCTCTGAGTGTGGCCAGGCGACCCAACGCACTCATCTTGCTTCCCAGATCCCGACCGCCTGCGCTCGCCTGTTGACACCCGTAGCCTCCAGAGCAACGGCTCTCGCGCAACACACGAGACGGCGAGGGGGGGGAAAAAAAAACTAAAAACAAACACAACATTCCCACTAAGCTAGCCCTTTGACCGCCACATAAACCCTCTAGCCTCCGCCTCGACCTCGCTCAATGGGTTTAAACGTTGAACTTACGTTTTCGCCGTCTCTGTTCTCTACCAGGAATTCCCTCCCGGGCATGTCTCTCTCTCGCCAGCCTTGTCTGACAGGCGCTGCACTACTGCAGTCGCTCCCGCTCTCTTCCTGCCTGCCAGAGTCTGGAGACGGACCCGCGGACTTGTGGAAGGAAGTGACATCGACAGGTGATGCCTCCTTCCTGTTGTTTTAAGACGATAAGCCTCACCTTCTATTTAAACAGGGTGCAACTAAGGGTTAATACAATGGTTGTCTATTGTCCTCCCGCGAACCGATTATAAAGTTGATCTGTTACTCACAAAAAGGAAATAAACAGCCAAAACGAAAATGCCTCACGTCAATAGTATTGCGCAAGCCGGGTCTTGGCTCTGTTCAGTCGTGAAGACTAGAAGATAAATAACAGATCCGGAGGTGTGTCTCCTCTGTGTGTGCTACGGGAGGGGGGAGGGCAGGGAGGGAGGGAGGGAGGGAGGGAGGGAAGGAGTGACTCAGGCGCCGGAAGCGAGGAAAATGAGTCACAAGCCGCGGCCGAGCACAGACGGCTCCTCTTGGCCGGGCATGGGGCACGGGGGGATCTCAATCCCCCATTTAAAGACCGCTGCGGACCGAGGGAGACCCATAGCTTCAGGCTAACACTGTCCTTCATGTTCCCCGTCACAAACGCACTCCAAAACAACTGTGAGCTCGTCCGAGCCACAGTCCAACCTTGACATGAATGATGTAGGCAGGGCTCTGGCTGGGCGGTAACATACACACCTCGATAAGCTTTACGTTGCCATGCAGCGCGTGGTCAAAGGTTACTGTGTGCATAGGTGGCGGTGGGTATAGTGGGAAGCAAATGCATGCTCACGCACACAGGCACGCATACACTTCTAAATTACGTTCTTAAGAAAATGCATCAAGAATTTTAGTATCACACATTATGCATAAGCGAGGCGGTTAGCACCATATAACTTCCGATGTCTACATTAAAATGCACTGAGTGTACGATTTAAGAGTTGTTGAAAGAATTTGAAAGTATTGAGCCATTGAGTAGTGGTGCATTTCATCATGCACTTGTTATAGACAGCCAAGATGGATTCTCTGAAAGGAGATGCTCTGATTCGTCAGAAATGTATCAGGAGCGGTATACAATCTATATCGGCTCATACAGAGGCAGGCGCATTCGACTAGAAACAGATACTCACACGCCACATTCACTCACTAATAGCTGACGGACGGTTATGGAATTTATAACAAAATGCAGTACAAAAAAACAGCTCTTAAACCTTATGTTGCATCAGCTTTATCCAAGATGGTTCATGAACTATACAGGCAGGTATATAATCAGTTTACTCTACAGTGGGGAATACAGAGCGCTGTAAATGTGCTGGAAGAAGAAGAAGAAGAGAGTTTATCTGCTCTCTCTTTCTAATGAGCTTTTGGTGCCTTAATGGACAGTGAAGAGGGAAGGAACGGTGTGGTAAAACAGAGGGAACAACATACAGCATAGGACGAGAACCTAGCTGTGTGGTTAGCGGTGAGCTAAGGGCAGGCTAGCGTTGAGCTAGCAGTGAGCTGGCATTGAGCTAGCAGTAAGCTAGCATTAAGCTAGCAGTGACCTAGCAGTGAGCTAGCGTCAAGCTAGCAGTGACCTAGCAGTGAGCTATTGGCTGGCTGGCATTGTGTTGAGCTAGCACTGAGCTAGTGGGCTGCGCCACGGGGTTACCTGCTCTTTGACGGAGGCAAGGATGTGGTTGGCCGTGGTTTCGACCTCCATGTGGAGTCCAGAAGACCCCCGACGGCGTGGCAGCAGAAGCCCCTCCTCCATCGCTGGGCTCTGATCAGGAGCTGGCATGCCCCCTGCACACACACACACACACACACACACACACACACACACCGACACATGCACACACACACACACACACATGCAAGGAAACATGCACAAACATACACACACGTTAGTTATTTAGAAGCAGAGCCCTAAAGACCATGAAGATCGATTGTGATGAAACATTTGATATTAGATGGCATTAAACTTAATGAATAAACATACACATATGCGTCCCATCAGAGGTCATTGAGAAAAACAGCATGTAATCAGTCGCTCAACAGATCCTTTGAATATCAGTCAACTACAAGGCTTAATATTTCTGAGGACAGCCCTGTGCAACACACACACACACACGCACACACACACACACGCACACACACAAACCAACAGCATGGGCAAACACACTAAGCAAATAAACACACACTTCATTCATGGCCCCTCCCCCCCCCCCGCCTCCCGAAAGCATACGGTGCCAATTGACACTGAGAACAGATAGTGGCAGTCACACGCACACAAGCGCACACACACAAACACGCACACGTGCCATCAGCGGGAGCACAACACACCCACACGCCATATGTCCCATTCAGCTAGGAGGACTGTCAGTGTTGCAGTGTGTGACGCTCTCACGTCAACCCATACGGCCCCCGGGCTACACACCAGTTAAGCAATGATTTGTGTATTTGCTAAACCGCCATCACACACACCAAACACACAGACAAACACACACACACACACACACACACACACTAACACACCAAACATACACACACAAACGAAGGGTCATTAAAGATCATTAACTCCTCGGCTGAACTCTTACAAGGAAACTCATACAAGGAAAACATTTTTTTAATATTTCGGGGAAAAACCAAAACAAAATTGTTTTGTGTGTGTGTGTGTGTGTGTGTGTGTGTGTGTGTGTGTGTGTGTGTGTGTGTGTGTGTGTGTGTGTGTGTGTGTGTGTATTGTATGACTGTGCGCGGCTGCAAGCTAGCATACGTTAACTATCAACCACATGACCATCAGAGGACAACACATGCTAGAAGCCCTGAAGAAGAAGCTGCCAAACTCATTAAAAAAAGGTGGAGGGGAAAAAGAGTGATGCAGCCGTTCTATGGGCGGACAGAGAGAAGGCCCTGGGAGACAGGGGGCTGGTGTTCAGTGGAGGAGGCCTGTTTGATCCTCACCAGCTGGCTGAGAGGAGCTACAGGGGCAGTGCGGGGTGACCAGGCAGCAGCTTAGCTCCAGGAGGTGCTAAGCTATAGAGGCTAAGCAACAGGAGCTAAGCAACAGGAGCGACGCTACAGGAGATGAGCAACCGGGAGCTAAGCCACAGTCAGTAAGTTGCCGATGCTAAGCTACAGGAGCTAAGCTACATGATGGTAAGGGGATTTCAAGGGACACCAATTAGTTTCGGACTTCAGGCCCTCTCCACACACATGATGAGCGAGCCTCAGAGTGACATGATACTGTGTGTGTCTCTTAGCCTTCATCTCCTTTACTAGACTCAAGGCAAAATACTGTTACTGTTGTTGTGATTTTTAATTCATGGGGAAGGTTTGTTTGAAATGAAGAGACAGGAACAAGTGTTGGATATAATCTATAGGTTACGCTGTTTGACTCTGAGTCCAAGCCCCAAAAGGTTATTGGTTCGACCCAAAATGTCAGCAGCTTACCTTCAGACATCCTTGATCGCGATGCCCTTACCACCACACATCCAAACTTAATCCATAATAAGTGGTTTAAGCATAATAACCAAAGTCTCACAGTCTTATATTACTGAGTCTATTAAAACTTAAACACCGCCCGGTCTCCCCTCAAAGACACTGGTAATGTGGGTTATGAGAGGCAACTCACTGAAGTTATTTGCTAACAAAAGCTGCCTCACAATTCAGGTTAATGGAAATGTCAAGCGGCTAAACGTTCCTTCACAGCGCGTTCCACTTCCTTTGTCCTCCACCTAGTCAAGCAAGAGACTCAACATTTAGACGGAGAGATTAAAGACGCGACACACGGGCACGTCAGATGCATGCCTGTGTAACAACGCACAACTGTGTGTGTGTGTGTGTGCGTGCCTGTGTGTATACAGTATGTGCGTGCATGCCTGTGCGTTAAGTGTTTGTGTGTTTGTGTATAGAAAGAATGGAATAAGTAGGCCAGTGCATAAATGAACGTAGACACAACTTATTAAATGGTGTGAAGTCAGGAGCCGTGAAGATACCACTGCCTCAGGACGAAGTCTGTTTTGGCGAAGGGGAAAGACTAGGGCGGCAGCTTGACTTGCCCCCACTCACTTCATTTGATATACTATGTTGCCTTGAATCAGTTATGTTTCAGCATATATTATTCATTTCCAAACATAACGCGGTCATGTGCTGCAGTGCATTCAAACCGGTAAGCACTAAAGTTAATCAGTGATTAACTTTGGCTTGTATAAAGCCTGTAGAAACAATTCCTCCCCCCCTTAAGTATTCTGCCTAATTAGCAAGATTAGCGAAAAAATGGAGGTACCCTCAATTATCAACATATCCATCATCAAAAGCCCAGAAACGCTCTTGTGGACAGTGGGGGGGGGGGGGGGGGGAGAGTTAATCTGTCTATCTGCCTGAGGAATCCAACAGCCTAACGACTCCGTAACAAAGTCAGTTTATATTTATCGTTTGTATGTTTAAGCAGATCTTGGCTGCAACAAAGTTGTGTACGCACACACACAAACACACATAGAGCTGGAGTAAAATCACTGTCAACAGTTAGTGACACATGTGAACTGGGAGGGTTGTTTACAGATGGAAACATAAAAGGCTTGGGCGAACAGGCATCGGTGTGTGTGTGTGTGTGTGTGTGTGTGTGTGTGTGTGTGTGTGTGTGTGTGTGTGTGTGTGTGTGTGTGTGTGGAGTAGGTGGGGGGAGGGGGGAGGTTCACAAGTTATGTGGGGGGTCCCTCTCGGACATTTGGCCAAAAAGTGACCCTGGTGTATTCTGGGAATCTGTCACCACGGCACTGCAGGCGTCTCAAGGTGTCCGTGCCTCACGCTGGTACAGTCCCATATGTGGCAGGATATTGGGTTTTATTGCCCAGCCCGTCGGCTCATTCGCGTCTTATTCGGCGCAGATTAGCATGCATGCCGGCCATGCCGAAGCTTAGCTGCTCCACTCTGTGGGTGGGCTGTACCTTCTCTCCTTATCGTCGACAGGGAGAAAGAAGCTCTCCATTCCAGGGAATGTAAACCAGTGACGGGAACCGGCAGCAGAAGTGGGCTCGCTTTGACGAGAGCTCCACCTCTGCGGCCCGCCAGGTTTGAGGCATAATGTAAAAACAACAAGGAGCTGGCGTCGGAGGGGGAAATAAAACTCTCTCTCAAGGAAGCTACTCTCCATAGCTCATGTGTTCTTTAGGAAGGTTCTCTCTATAGCTCCACTTTTCTGAAATAAGGTTCTTTCTGAAAAAGAAGGTTCTCTCTATAGCTTAACTGTTCTTATGGAAGGTTCTATCTATAGCTTTGCTGTTCTTAAGGAAGGATAAATGAGACTAAAGGCACGGCCTCGGACAGCTTGACACCATCCATTTATTTTAATCCCCCACATATGAAATTACCTTTGTCTCCGTTTGGCTTTTCCTCAGTCATATTTCAGAAGGGTAAAATGGTGCAATGCAGCAGTCAAGAAATGAACACATTTAAGACGGATGAAAAACTGAAATGACATTTCGTCATGTCCAAAGCCATAATTGATTTTAACTATATGATGGGAACATCTCACTCATAACTAGCCTGCAGTATAGACTAAAACCACAAAATGGAAGAAAATGAGAAGAAAATCCTTTTTGGAGCAAAGGAAAACATTGCTGTTATCTGGATCTTACCTCTAAAATGCCCCGTTTTATGGGCCAGAGTGGCTTGGATCGGGCTAGATAAGTGGTCCTTAGAAGTTCCCTAGAGTCAAAGAAAATTACCTCTACTAACTGGCCATGGTTTGCCATACCTCACAGTCTACACAGCCGAACGACTGACTTGTCTGGTTTGTCAAGATTACAAGAGCATTTGTCATTCATCAATTGCTGTGCACAACGTTTTAGCACTAGCTGCAGTGTCTCGTGGGTAAAGAAAAAGGCTTTAGCTCATCACAGAGCCTTTTGACAGTTTGGAGAGAGCTTCAAAGCCAACAGAGGAGAAGGCTGGATGTGGGAGATGTGGAACAGGCAGCGCAATCAGTGTCGCCGTGAAGGCGGCCATTAAGGTAATAACCAGGGGCTACAGGCGCTTGTTCACATGACGAGAGATTGGCTCATTCTGGTTACAACAGAAAGACACCCTCAACGTCGTTGTGTCTAGGGGAAACACACCTGTTCCGTCAAACAGTGACGACATCGCCGGTTCTCGCTTCGGAAACTTCAACCATTTAGTTGGGATTATGGTTTTGAGTTGCGACAATGTGTTTTCCTACTTCATGCACTCAAAAAAGGGGATTTCTTTGTGCTGCAGTCTCAACAGCTGTGGTTGAAGCCACACCACTTAAATCCTCACTAAAGAGTGTGTGCACAGTGTGCCGAGTTAAAAGGATCTCAGGTTGGCCCGCCGTGACTCCTGCAGGTCACATGGTCCGTCCCACTGACCCCAGACAGCCAGCGTCTTCTTTAAGCTTCTTAAGCAGACTTTATAGCCGGCGTGATGTGGCCTTCTTGAAGTACTCGGATAGACCACGCACAGCCATGGCCTATACAGTCACCGTTTGGCTGATACGTGGCGGTGGACCTGTAGTGGAGGATTCTGCTTGCGCAGCAACACTCCAACAAATCCCTTATGAACCATTATGCGGCCATGCTTACGTCTGTTTCGGTTCGAGCCGGTTTGCGCGGTTCACACAATACAACTAAAAGCGTGTTTTTTACACAACTGTCGCTGTGGGGGATGTCTTCAGAACCAGGCTTTCCCCTCGGCCCTCTCAGAACCTCTGGCTCTCGCTCGGGTCGCTTCTCTGTGAACCCGGGATGAAAAGGAAGTAACCTGTTTGATGGTTCCAACCCTCTTTTTACTTGGCACAGCCGGTTGTTCCATCAGGACTGAAACACGGCGGGCAGGATCAAGTGTGGCGGTTTTTCAACGCTGGGTCGAGATAAACTTGAGTCAAATGCTCTTGTTTGTTTCCGATTCCACCCGAATGTCTTCATGTATGATGAATCAGTTCTTTGGCCTCCCTTAACAAACACACTTCACGTCAAGTTGAAATACGACGAGACAGGCAGGGGCCTTAAACAAACAACAACAGTCATGTAGAGAGACTCACCTGTCAGTACCCTACTTTGCTCAGGAGAAATAAACAGTAATTATCTCTGGCTAGATTATCGCGGGGTTTAGTCGGGGTTAAGACTGCTGAAGCAACCAGCTTAGACGCTCCACAAAGACATAATAGACTGGATAAAATAATGTTGAGTAGATAAATATATACCAGGCCTGGACTTTCAAGCCGGGAGGTCCCGGAAAAGCAGTTTAAATGATTACTCTGACGGCTTGAGCTTGGGGAAGTATGGAATGTTGGCTAATGTGCTAACAAGCAGCGCTGCAACATGTTGCCCTGGGCTAACATTCTTCTTCCCCACCACCGGTCAGGGAGCAGGTAAGCAAACAATCTGCTTCAGTGTACACACTCTAGTGGTTAAGGTTCTAGACGATACCAAACGTTTCTGGGTTTGAACACCCAGATCAGCATTCTACCTGTAGGCATCCCTGAGCACGATGTCCTCACCCCTACCTGCTCATTAATGAGTAATGTATCTAGCTATGATGGACGACTAGTAAAAAAGCATGATCAACGCTGTCTCGAATAATAAAAAGAGTCAAGCGGGATCATTCTTTCCATCCTTCTAGCAAGCGCTGGATGCACGACTAGATGAAGTGAGCGAGATAAAGTGAGCTAGGTGACGTCCGCTAAATGAAGTGAGCAAGACGAAGTGAGCAAGACGAAGTGAACTAGATGAAGGGAGCGAGGTGATGTCAGAGAGAGGCTGAAACGTCCCCAAGCGAGAAGCCGTGCTTAATTACATTGTTGAGATGTCGTATCGAATTTTCATAATAAAATATATCTGCAGCTATGGGCAACTTCACCCAACGCAATCGGTACACATCAACGTTGTACATCAACTCTTGAACAAGCTAGAAGAAAGAAAAAAAATAAGGTAAAAAGTACTTTTCTTTTCATGGCAGTAAATAATACAGGGCATTATTTTATCCCTTCAGACGCCAGCTGTTTGACTGGAGGGATTCTCTCTCCTTCTATGTCACCAATACATCAGTCCAAACGTGGGTTTAACTGGATCCAAAAGCTAACTGTGATAATGGCTTGACATGAGATTAAAATTGGTACCGTACATAAGCACACACCAGGAAATATGGATAATATAATACTATACTCGCTTCCTGGTAGCTAGCGCAACATGCCCATCGAGGCGGGAATGCTTCTGTGTGTTTAAGTTGAACATTGTTGATTTTCCAACCGCAAATCACAAAAGGCTATTGTTAGAACGGTAAATGTTTGACTTTTTGGTGTCTCTTGACAGCTGAAAATCCTCTGGTCAAAACACGCACAGACCCACACACCCACACACAAAATCAATCATCACAAACTAACCCTCATATAGCCCATATATGTACAGCTTGAATTCAGGTATGAAGCAGATGCTCACGTCTGCAAAGTCTACACCCGGTGTACTTTAAACTACAAATGAATTATTCACCTAAAAAAATGTAAGGCATGCAAAACCCAGCCATATTGTACAAGAGCCAAAACAATGAACTTCGGCACACTAAAGTGTCTTACAGCCTTAGTGTACTACAGCTAAACAAATACAGCCACACACACACACACACTTGAGCTCACTGTCATCTTTTACAGGCGGGGAATACAGGGCGGAGAGCTACATGTTTTCTCTCTCTCTCTCTCTCTGCCACCGTGAAGAATCAGAGAACACACTGCTATCACCACTTAGCCCTGTCTCTATTCTCCACAACACTCCTCTACTTATGATATGGAGACATAGACAGACACACAGAGATACATAAATAGAAGGAGAGACAGAGACAGAGAGAATGAGCGAGAGACAGAGAGAATGAGCGAGAGACAGAGACAGAGACAGAGCGAGAGAGAGACCCACCACAGCAGTCCCGCTGCCCGGCCCGTTACCGACGGTGACAAAGGAGGACATGAATGACTGATTGGATGTAAATCCCTCCCATGATATAACCAGTGTGTGCATCATTCTGTCAGGTGGAGTTAGGAACCGTGATAAACGCCTGATGCCCTCTGCGCTACAGTAACGCAAAACAAACACACTTTAAATACCAGCTCCCCACTAAAGGAAGGGCTGTGTTGATGATGGGTAGACAGCGCGTCTGTGTGTGTGAAGTGAGTGAAGTAGCTCCAGACATAATCACCTTATTATAGACATGAACCTGTCAGATGATATACTTTATGATGCATGCTTTTAAAATAAAAAAGGTCAGCAAACGTTATATTTCACTTTAAGCGAAAATGTGACCTCTGCCGTTAAGTCGTCATGAATTAATTTTTACATAGGGAAGACGAGACACGGGGTCACCGTTAAACACAGTCCACGCAGAAGAGCCGGCTCACAGTGGCAGAATACCAAGAATACCAACATCACGAGAGGGGAGAATATTAAATATGACAAGCTCATCCACATCACAATCAGCTCACCACAGGCACCAACCTGCCCCTAGCAACGCACAGAGAGACAGAGAGCGAGTGAGAGAACGAGGGAGAGACAGAGAAGGAGACAGAGAGGGAGGAGAAGAGGGAGAGAGGGAGTGAGAGAGAGAGGAAGGGAGTGAGAGAGAGTGCGAAAGGGGAAGCGGGAGAAAGAGAGAGAGCGAGAGAGAGAGGGAGGGAAGGAGTGGGAGAGAGAGAGAGGGAGGGAGGGGAAGAGGGAGGACAGGGAGAGCAGAGACAGAGAGACAGAGAGAGAGAGAGATCAAGACCACATTCTTCTTTTTAGGATAAATCTTCTCGCTCAAAGCCGATTATTTATCAATCTGAGTGATTCTACCACGAAAGGACCCCTACGTCTCTCGTACACACACGTGGGCTTCATTAAAACGGCCGGGGAAGATACGTCCTGTTGAGCGGGGGTCGCTGACCACTGAAGGAGCAGAGTAGCTCCTCATAACACCCCCCTACCTCCATGGCATCCATCTTCTTTATGCCTGCCGTAATCTGCATTGACAGCCCAGCCGGGGGACACAGGGCCGAGGGGCCCAGTCAGTCAGTCAGCCAGTCCCCATGTATTCTGGCCCAGGAGATGAAGCCGTGTTGTGGTGTGAAACACTGACAGCAGCCCAGGGAGACCCCATCCCCTGCCAACACCCGGGGCGCAATATTGTACCGTTTAGGCCAGGGCGGCGTCTGTGACACCTACACTCTACATCTGGACCGATTATCGTCCTCTTAGCAAAATCACAGTCAAAGAGCTCGGTGGTATTGATTCCACGCGTTGATGTTTGTGTGTCTATCAAGATGGCTGGCCCGCCTGTCAGGGTTGGTCTGTCCGTCATGATCTGTCGGAAGTTAAGCGTGCTTATCTGTGCCTTGAAGTAATTGTATCTCCATGAGAAGAAACTGACACTTCTGCTTGGCTTTTAAAATAATAGGTCTGTGTGTGTGTGTTAAAAATAAGTCTGCATACCGTACAGAAATGTATAAATAACCACGAAATGTAGCTTTTGAAAGCCATCCCCCACTGTCAAATTCATACATTTGAATAACTTCTTATTAGTTAAGCAACTTCTCTGTCTTTTATCTCTGGAAGAAATGTGGTATTAAGCAAGAGGGCCCGCTGAAGTGCAAGTCAAGGACCCTAGAAAGCAAACATTATGATTCTTCCTTTTCAGCAGTCTGAAGCTTTACTCTTGAGACAGCTCCAGAGACATTAAACGATGGGCGAGGAGGAGAAGGACGGTTCAATAGAAGCCCAGTCGTGTCGCTGCAGCAGCTGACATACATTAACACTGCTCATTGAACACTCAATGTCCACTCTTGACGAACAAGCCTCTGGGGAACCGAGCGCATCGAACCCTCCATTCATATGAGTGGGCCACGCTCTTTGACCAGAGTGCTCCGCCTGGAACTCAAATACCCACAAACCCTGAGGGACCATGACGATGTCATCTTCGTCTACATAACTCACTTACTGCAGGCCTGCAATATTTAAAACGCATGCTTCTTTGGTCTAGGTCGTGCTTTGAATGCCCGGGCCAGCCATCACTTTGTCCACCCCGGTCTGTACATGCACAGACAGCATGTAGGCTACCTTCAGGTCACACATATGTGTTTGTGATCAGATTTATATAAAGTGGTACACATATCTTTTCAGCGGCACTAACTCAAATGGTTGTTTGGTTGAAGCAAAAAAAAAAGAATGCTGGCGGAGTAAATTAAAAACATTTCATACAAAACCAGTAAAATAAATTCAACATTTCAAACAAAACCTAGTTCCATCAGCAAGTAGGAACCGATGCATGACGCAGTAACACAGCCAGAAATTAGTTCTTGAAGAAAATGTCAAAGCAACCAACCCATTGCAGTTGGCCTTTAGAGTGAGGCGAGGTCAGCAGTATGTTGTGGTGGATGTTTAAAAGTTAATTCATGCATTTCCAAACTTTCAAAGAAATCCTGCCTGTACTAGGATTAGGTGTGTGTGTGGGGCGAGTGGAAGCGTGTGTCTGTGGCTGGAATTCAATTATATGAATGTGGGTATTAATTGCAGGGAGTTTTGTGGAACTGGGATTTATGTGTGTGTTTGTGTGTGTGTCTGGTGTTAGTTTGTGTGTGTGTCTGGTGTTAGTGTGTGTGTGTGTGTGTGTGTGTGTGTGTGTGTGTGTGTGTGTGTGTGTGTGTGTGTGTGTGTGTGTGTGTGTGTGTGTGTGTGTGTGTGTGTGTGTGTGTGTGTGTGTGTGTGTGTGGCGCTCACAAATTGAAGAATTTACAGAAATTCAATTACACCCAGTATTAAGGAGTTGCTCCCGTGCTGCGGAAGGTAAACAGCATTGATCCGGGGCCCTTTATGCACAATAGAACAAATGTGCAATTCATCAAGGGCCAGCTCCGTATTGTAGCTCTGCAGTGTGGTGTATGGTTTCATTATAACCAGTATTTACACCCTGAGGGCAGCCTTGGCCACAAAACACACACAGCGCCTTCACCTCCATCAGACCAGGGCAAGATGCAACACAATATTTCAAGTGTTGATTCTTGTATAATCCTACCATTGAAAAAAATTTGGTGGTTTCTTTCTCAATATTGCCTAAGCTAAAACAGACTTTTATCTCTTGTGTCAAGAATGAGTGTGTTTTTCCCTGCTGTTTTCTTTTCAGCCATTTCAATGACTATTGAAAGACGTGCTATCACTTCAGAAAAAAAAATGTATTTAAATCAGAGTGTTGTTTGGGGTTACTTGTGCATGCAAAAGCTACTGCTGCTAGGCTACTTGTGCAGCCAGAAATACTGTTATTTCTGAGACAAAAACGAGGGAATTGGGGCTTTCTGGCGTTGGCTGGGCTGGCTGTTTCAGGGAACCCTGCATAGAACTCATAGTTGAATACTGCCTCTCAAGTAAATGTCAACGCCCTAGTCCGAACTGTATCCCTGTTTGCCAAAAATGTTGATGTTTTCTCTAACTTATCCCCAAGCTAAAGCATAAAATATATTAAAATGGTTGATGGTTAATAACTGATTGTTCATGACTTCAAGTGCCTTAATGAAATACATTTACCTTGAATTGAAACATTATCCTCTGTAAAAAGCGCAACTTGCATACCAAGTACTTCACCTTTGAATGTGGGGCGATCTCAAGCCTTCTCTATGTCCACCTTGTTAGTTACCCCGGCTTTTAAATGCCTTGACATTTAGGTCAGAGCCTCAATAACAGCTTGAGAGACGTTTATGGAAGCCAGTGAGACGAAGTTGTACGTTAGGAATAGGTCACTTACAGGACACAAGCCTACTGACAGGATACCATCATTAGTACAGGACACTATCCTACTTACAGGACACCAGCATTCCTACAGGAAACCAGCCTACTTACTTACAGGACACTAGCCTACCTACAGGACACCAGCGTAATAACAGAACAACAGCTTTCCAAAAGGACACAAGCCTACCTACAGGACAGCAGCCTACCTACAGGATACCACCCTGCCTACAGGACACAAGCCTACATACAGGACAGCAGCCTACCTACAGGACACCACCCTGCCTACAGGACACAAGCCTACATACAAGACACAAGCCTACCTACAACGCACCAGCCTACCTACAAGACACCAGCCTACCTACAAGACAGCAGCCTACCTACAAGACAGCAGCCTACCTACAACACCCCAGTCTACCTATAACACCCCAGTCTACCTACAAGACACCAGCCTACCTACAAAACAGCAGCCTACCTACAACACCCCAGTCTACCTACAACACCCCAGTCTACCTACAAGACACCAGCCTACCTACAAGACAGCAGCCTACCTACAAGACAGCAGCCTACCTACAACACCCCAGTCTACCTATAACACCCCAGTCTACCTACAAGACACCAGCCTACCTACAAAACAGCAGCCTACCTACAACACCCCAGTCTACCTACAAGACAGCAGCCTACCTACAACACCCCAGTCTACCTACAAGACACCAGCCTACCTACAACACCCCAGTCTACCTACAAGAATCCAGCCTACCTATAGGACAGCAGCCACACATATGACCCCAGTAAAGGAACGCCTTTACCTGTCCCCTAAATCCTGCAACCTAACCCTCACCCCTCTCACCTGATCCCATCCCACGCTACCTGAAACTGACGGCCGGTAAGCAGGGAAACAGCCTGTAAAATATGGGACTAGCGCACTAGTGTCCTCGATGTGAAGCACCTCTTCGTCTCCGAGATGTATGTCAGCGTTGAGAAAAAGGGCAGAGGGCTGAAAAGACGGCGAGGCATATTTCTCACTTGGTCACTCTGGGCTGAAAAGAGGTGCTTTTCACGTCACTCTGCTGTCAGGGTTTAACAACTCCCCCTCGTTGGTCTCAGCTCTTGGCTTCAGCCTACCATACCGCAGAGGTTGACATTGAATCGGATATTTACCATGAAATTAAAAATGATATTTACCATGATATTATATATGATGCTTTATTATAGAGTGAGATAGAGAGGAAGGTATGGGAGATAGAGGGGAGGACATGAAGCAAATAACAACGGTCAGGATTCGAACCCGGGTCGCTGCGCTCAGGTCCGAGCCTATATGGTACGCACTCTATCCGATGAGCCACTGAGTATTTACTGAGATATTTATACGATATTTACCATAACATTTACCATGATATTCACACCGATATTACCCACGATATAATAAATAGAGCCCGTTCTAATTCAAGCCAGTCCCTGCCTCCTCCCTCCTACTTTCGCTATGCGTGACCAGAGGCTGCAGAGCTCAGGGAGGCAGAGGCGAGGTCAAACAGCAGGCAGACAGGTGTAGCTAAACCAGGGTAGTCGTGGAAGACTCCAACGGTAAAGAACACATCTGGGGGCCCTCGTTGCTAGGGAAGGGGGGGCTGCCTGTGCCGACAGAAAATAAAAAGCCTTCCCTATTCACCAGTGTGTCCACACAGCAGACTCTGGTCTCTTTTCAGAATCAGCACGCCGGGACTATGGAAAGACTATTTTACTGGACAGGGGGGGGGGGGGGGGGGGGGAAGTGTCTATTGTGCGGCTAATCTCTGAAAGCGCTGACATGCTTTGTGTCCCACATTATCTTCAGCTATCCAGGAGCCGAGCAAAGCATGAAATCGGGAGCTCTGTCAGGAATTTATCTGCATATCTAGTTGGATCAGCAGTGAAGACCGGGCTGACATGCTAAGCCTTAACTAGACACCCCCCCCCCCCCCCCCCCAACCCCAATCCTGTCTGAATGCAGCCACCGCGCCACCGATGGTTCCTGGGTAACACTGATTCTACACACGATATCAGGGGGTGTCTAACACGGATACAAGCGCATTCTAACAATGAAAGCCCCTTACACGTGACTCGGCACTGGGGGCCTACAGTGGTTCCCCCTTTCCTTCAGGATAGAACCATGTATTTTTTATGTTCCTTCCTATACATTCTATAGATGGAGCCTCGTTAAGTTTTCCCCGTCCTGTTTTAGAGAAGGGAATGGCTTCTTCTTGCCCTAATGCCATACAGTACTTAGCATTGTGCGGCATCTATGCTTGGCACGTGGTTCTTTGAACATCCTTACAGTGCCGACAGTGATATATCGTTGTTTCTCTTTCTTCAGACAAATTTACCTACTTATTGCAAGTCGCTTTGGATATAAGCGTCTGCTAAATGCCCTAAATGTAAATGTAAATATAGTAGTCTAGTAGTCTACCAACCCTGAGAATGAGGACTAGAGGGCCCAAAGCCAGCCCAGGACCCCCCAGCCCTGCTAGTGAAGGGGGGTTTCCCTGTGAGGCCGGGCAGCCTGCCTGCCTCCAAGTCACTCCGTCCCCGCGAGGAACGGAAAGAAAAGAGTTAGATGGAAAAAGGAGGACTTTGGAGCTTAAGAATAAATAAATGTTCCTGGCCGGGGTGATGAATGCTATGCTATTAATATCCCGCAATGAGGCCAAACCACCCTGGTTGAGATCTGAAGCCAAGACCTCACCAGGTCCCAGGGATGACAGAACCTAGCCCAGGAGTCCACAAGATCTCCCATTGGTCTTTGTCCTCATCATCATCATTGTCAACATCATCTCAAATTTCAGCCTTCCGAAATTCTAAATTGAAAGATAATCATTCAACTGTAGGTAAATGTCAAACTTAACAATGAGGCGCTTAACAAGATACCAAGGCTATAGTTCAGCATTACCATTGAGCAAAGTTCAAACTTTGAGTAACCATGAGGGGCAACAGAATGTCATTTTGAGTGGTTGGTGGTGTGGTGTGGATGGTGTTGTGGTGGTTGAGGTGGGTGGTGGTGGTGGTGCTATTGCCGGTGCTATGACACTGCTCTCCCATGCATCAATGGTGCATTCAGAATGAGTACATCCTTCATGTCGAATGAGTCCCTGGTCTGCTGACGGGCGGGGTAATAAGAAGTTAGTGGATGTGTGGCATTATTACTCTGAAATCACAGTAACAGAGGACACAGACTCACCGTTACCCCGGTTGCTACTCCTTCCCTGCCACAATTTCCAGCTATTCTTGTTCCACGGCACATCAGCCCCCCATTGGGGATTAAACAAAAACATTTCTCTCCCGCTAGGCCCAGATATGTTTCTTCCCCCTTTTGTGGGAACACACTTAGTGAAAATCCATAAAAAAGAAATGGAAAAACCCAGAACCTCTTAAAGCTAGTACACCGAGAAGGTGCTCGGGGAAGGCCTTTAGGAACCAGCAGCTGGAAGCGGGCTGAGAGTCTTGAGCCCCGCGTTTGGTGACGCTTGAGAGACATCAAGCAGCGCAGACAACGCGCGCACACACACACACACACACACACACACACACACACACACACACACGGGGTAGAGTGACCCTTAGCAGACTGACCCCTCCTGATTTATACACGCATGAAAACCTCATCACGTTGACCACACTAACTACCCTTCATGCAAGCACTATTTGCCTATGCAAAGCACTCATGTGCGTGTAGTGTCCACCGTGTGGTTGAGGTACTCATTCACGGTGACTTATGGGGTATTGTTTGGCGTCAGACCCGCACTTATGGTGCGTGTGTTTGCATAGCGTCTATTGTCCGCGGATTGCGGCTAATGCACCTAAATTTCCCTTAAGGTTTTTTGATCTTATCTGAGTAAATAAACATGTTATTGCCACACACGCACACCCTGAACGCACACACACACACACACTTGTGTATGGGTGACGTCATCGTTGCTGAGAGACTAATAAAGGGAGGAGGTGCATTCCATTCAATTGTGCAACTTTTCAAAATAGTTCCAACTATCAGAAAAACAGGAATTATGAAAGTTTAACCTACAACCTCTTGAAAACTTCCCTCCCGAGTTCCCCTTACCGTAAGCTCATCCAACTCAATATGAACAACGCCATGTTACATCTTTGCTTTTGGTTTTCCACATCACCTCAAGGCGACTGAGTTGACCAGAAAAGAAGACATCATCAATGCACCATATATGCTAAATGCTATCTTGGTTAAATCAAAGTTGGCTTCTTGTTAGTCCACTACAGAGGTGAACACAAGCAGACTGAGGGACAGAGTCGGTGTTCTCTCCACTAATGGGAATCATGAGGAGCATAAACACGTGTGTGTGCGTGCGTGTGCGTGCGTGTGTGTGCATGTGCATACAAGACAGCACGAAGTAACCATAATTAGATTCAGAAGATGCCTTTTGCTACATACCAGATTATTATTTTTTAATGATATAGAATAAATTGGTTTCCATATCAACCATTCTAAGTTTACCTGTCGTTCACGTCATTATGCCCAACCCACTCAGGAAATGTCACGGTATGCTTCACTTCCTGTTGCTGATAACATTCATCACCACTGGGATGCGTGTATGCTCATCTTGCGTGTGCGAGTTATGCTGTGGCTAATGACTCACTTGGACGGATCCATAATGAACACACTTGTAATACACACATAATAGCGACATATGCATGCCAAATAATCGACCAAAGCGTCAGTGAGGCGGTTTTAATAACATGGGAGGGGGGCAATGTTTTTCTTCACTATAAATTGTAAGATCTAATTATTTGAATAAAACGTAAGGATTTACATGCAAAGAAACGCCATTTGCATGAGTATTTACAGTGTAAATAACGGCATTAGGTACATGTGGGGACACTCTTATGCAAATGAGTGAACGTGCGATAAAAAGGTGAGCTTATCTCGTGGGAGCCGAACTCCCCGCCCAACGCCGACCTCACATTCCACAGATTCCCTCCCTAACCTCACCTGCCTCTTCACTCCTCCCTCTCACTCCCTCCTGTCTCACCCCTCCCTCTCACTCACTCCTCTATCCCGTCACTCCCTCCCCTATCCCCCTCACTCCTTGCTCCCTCTCACTCCTCTCTCCCTCTTCACTCCTCTCTCCACCCCACTCCTCTCTCAACCTCACTCCTCTCTCAACCTCACTCCTCTCTCCACCTCACTCCTTCTCTCTCCCTCTTCACTCCTCTCTCCACCTCACTCCTCTCTCCACCTCACTCCTCTCTCCCCCTCACTCCTTTCTCCCTCTGAATCCTTTTCCCCTTCTCAGTCCCCCAAGGGTGTTCCTCTACGACCATTCAAGGGAAAAAAGTAGGAGTATATATATATAGGCCTATAGTCCTACTTTTATACATACACATATAAATGAATCTATACTCCTAGACGATAGACTGTGGAAATGCCCTCGGTTGTTCCCACAGCGAGCACTCCCGTGACCCGTTCCGTATGTCTGCAATTAGGTTTTCAATCTCCCCGGCGAAAGCGCTGACACAGCCGCGGAACGCCGCGAAGAGAGCCCCGAAGAAAGCCCCGAAAAAAGCACCAGAACCGGCCCAAGGTGTGCTGCAATGCATCGGTCCCACGGAACCACAGTGTCCCCGAAGAGTATCCACTGATGCGCGATACTTTTCACATGGCAGTGCTATGCACCAAAAAAGAGAGACCGCACACACTTCTCCGCTGTCCATGTGGAAACTTTACGCGTAAGTTGATCGATTCCCCCTTTTCGGGAAGAAGATCCTTCATTTTAGTTTTTTTTTTAGCTTTTCAGTTTTTTTCTATAGTTCGCGGATAAAAAAATAGTATAGTTCCGTACCTGGCGGAGGGTTGTTTTAGTGCTGGGCTAAGTTGTTGGGCTGGATCCCAATGAGAATGTGTAACTTCATAGGTAATCGTTCCCGTGGTTTAGTCCCATGCGTGTGGAGGAGGGAAGGTGTCCTCCATGGTCTCCGGAACAAGAAGACTCTCCGTGGCTCTGCACCCAAACTGGAGGAATACGAGCGTGAGTGACGTCAGGCTTTGGTGGGGTTTTTGCAGTGCTGGGTCCTTATTGGCTCCGTTGGGATAAGAGGGCGTTTCCGTGTGAGTGGCATCGTCGAATGGACAAATGGCGAGGCGGTTATAGTTCCCTTGGTTACAAATGTTGTCGTTGACTGGACGCTTTAAAACCGCCACCACCACAAGGTAGGACGGTCAAATAGTCACTTAACTCAAACACTTTGCTCGTTAAAAGTGCTATTTTCAACGAATTATTAAGTATTCAAAAACTCTCTAGCCTGCCAAGAGAAAATCCATTATTTATATGGTAGGTCTACTTCGTTTAGCGTGGTTGTCCAGCGATTTAACGAGAAACAGTGTCCACTTATTTTGGGAATGCGCAGAGATTGCTTGCCAAAGAAGTGCAACATCATGTCTCATGTTCTCACTTGAACGATTGCTGGACGAATGAAATATCACCAAAGCATTGCGTGTTTGACCACCATATATCAGCATCTTATCTGACACCGGGACTCGTGGCCAGAAGAGTGAACCCCTCGAACAGTGAGATGGGACACTCCGAAACCCGGAGCAGGCTATGATGGAGAGAGGGCGTCCTGGTAATCATGAGGAATATTAAGTGGTGTCATTAGAGGGCCATATAGCCCCGGTCCTTATCATCCTTTTCGCACAGGCAGCATACAATATTGATTATGCAATGTACAGCATTATATTATGGCAGTCTTTAGTCAGGGGATGGGCTCCGCTCTGAAGTCTACTGCAGGGCATTTTAAGCAGTGTTATGGTAGGATGGTCAATAAATACAAGGATTAGTTACTGCACAGAAAGCGAGCAAGCAAGTAATAGCAAGAGTGAAATTCCCCCAAAACATTCACATAACTAACAAACTATTGTTGCCCTATAGCCTTAAGATCTGGCCTTATCTTGTATATCTTCATCCCAGACAATAAATAGAGTACAGCCTGTACATTACATTGTGCAAGGGCGTAGGAACCGGGGGGGACGGAGGGGACGTGTCCCCTCCAATATCGGAGACAGGCGCATTTGTCCCACCTAAAAATTATATACCGGATCTGTCAGGTTTCCGATATGTGTCCCCCCCAATGTTAAACTCATTCCTACGCCCCTGACATTGTGAGTTACTGTTTGTCTCAACAGACTTTCTCCCCATACCTCAACAGCTGCAGTAGGATGAGTGGAAGGGATCTGCGAGCCTTCATCACACAGTGCAGAACACAAGATGGTGCAGGTCAGTTATGGGGTTGCATCTTAAATATCAGGACATGATAGCATATATATTATATACTTATCATCCAGACGTTGTTATATTGATATAGTGGTGATCAAAGCAATGCCCAGACGAGGGGGTGAGGGTAGGAGGTTGTGAGAGGCACAGTGTATTCACCTGTCTCTTGGCATCACAGCTGAACCACGGCAGCCAGAGCTGGCTATAGTTATCAGGAGCCGGACTCCTGTGTGTCTCTGGACACCACTCTCCAGCCAAGCTGAAAAACATATTGATCACCTCATGCAGTTACAGCAAAGCACCCGACAGTTGTTGGGGGTGTTGTGTTAGTGGTTTGTTTTCATCATGAGCTTTTTAATTTGAACTTGACATCAGGAGTAAAAAAGGAATGCATTTTATTAAGAAGCACCTTATCATAACCAGGAATAATTAAAAATACATAACAGGAAAAAATAGTTACAATTCTAAAAACAAGTAAATACAAACCAATAAATAACAGTGGATGTGGTCAAATCATTCAGAAAATAACTAAATGAGCCACTTCATTTACTTTAGGCAAACATCTGGTCTGGAAGAGGGATGGTTCTGTCAGCAGCCGGTGCCAGCCCACAGAATACCAGCGTCTGGAAGCCGCCCTGCAAGCAAGACGTCAAGAATCGGAAACCATCGCACAGAAGGTACTCTGAACCCCGCCTGTGATCCATCTCCTACGTACGCTTATAATGAAAACTTGAACCATTTCCTAGGTCTGGTTCAGCGGATTTATAAATATGGAACAGGATGGAAATAACGATCAACCGCGCTATAGTGATGGAGCCATCAGTGGTTTTCTACCAAGTTCACCTAATGCCTGTTGTTTACTTCTCAAAGCCCATTATCTGCCGGTCTTTGGGGAAATGCTCGATATTGACAGCTGATATTAGGGTTGTAAAAACATCATGGCTGGTCTGACTCTGTCTGACCATAGACCTCTTTCTCTCTCTGTCTCTCTCTCCTTTGTCTCTCTCTCCTCTCTCCCCTCTCCTCTATCCTCTCCCCTCTCTCCTCTTTCTCTCATCTCTTATAAAACACAAGCAACCCAGGCCACACGAAACTCAATTGCAGTGTTAATAAGTGTCCTGTCTGCTGAGGAGACCTTGAGATCTCTCTTTAAAACGCTACCGAGTGGGATATTACCGCCGTGGAGTAGGAGATGAATATTCAGGAGGCTCAGCCGGGGGTCCTCTGCACTGTTTGAAGTTCATTCATCCCCTCCTCTTTGCATTTATACAAGTTCTTAGAAGTTATTGCGGGGGTTGGGAGAGATCAGGCCGGTAGTCCTCCGGTGTTTTAATTGGTAAACGGTTTATAGTATCTCATTACTGTTGCCGGTGGGCCGGTCCAATCCTGGCCCTTTCTTTCTCTCTCTCTCCCTGCGTGGACTAGATAAGGGAGAGCTACGTTGGCGTGGGTTTGGTGCTGGGAGCTAGCCTGCAGAGGCATCTCCAAACGACCAGGGAGGGAGGAAGGGATTGGAAGGAGGAGAAGAAGGAGGGGAGGGGGGAGGGAGGGAGGGGAGGGACGGTGGGGAGAGAGGAGGGAAGGGAGCAGAGGGGAGGATGGGAGGGAGGGGAGGAACGTTGGGGAGAGAGGAAAGGAGAGGTGATCAGGGAGGAGAGGGGAGGAGGGTAAAGAGGGAGGAGAAGGGTGGGGAGGATGGAGGGAGGAGAGGGTAGGAGGGCTTGAAACCAGGAGAGAGAGGAGAGGAGGGAGAGCAAGGAAGGAGGGAGGAGGGAAGTGAGGGGAGAGAGGAGAGGAAGGGGGAGAGAAGAGGGGGGAGGGGATGGGACTCAATGGCAGCAGGGGGCCCCAGGTGTTCGAAACAAATCTGCTGTCTCCAGAGAAGCTGGCTACACAGTTGGATTGTAACAGCTAGAATCAGAATAAATAAGAATCGGGGGTCTTTTGATTAGGAACTTTGTGGGGGCTGTTCCATCCCTAGTGGGTTCCACTCCTAGCCGAAAGGTACTGGGTCTGTTGCCCAATGTCCACTGCCTACCTGTAGGCAACCTAGAATAAAATGCCTGCAGCCTAACCCCTAGTTGTACATTAACGAGAATGGTGATAGGAGCCACCAGGTAATATCAATATGTTTTAGGGGCTTGTAGGAGAGGATGCATCTATTCTAACGAGAAGATTACCTCGCCCTTCTGAAACACAACAGGAACACTGAAGGTTGAACAGTCAACGAAACAAAAGATGGCGTTAACATCCTCAAGGAATAGCTTTGCCTGGTATGAACCCTGACAGTATATCAACGATGTGTATGCATGATACATGCTGTGTTGATTAATAAAACCCACTCGGTTGTAGCCAGGGAAAGAAGCCGTTGGAAAATCACATGCAACCGCTTCCAGCCGCGTGGCGTTCCCGCGGCGTAATTGCAACTTAGGGGAAGATTTCTGACGTACAATTATCTGAGCTAGCGACCTGTGTAAACCCAGCTGATAGACAATTATGTGCTTTGCTGAAAAGTGGAGCGGGATGCGCGGGATGTTCCCTGCATAATGAAAAAGGAAAAAGAGACGAGGACAGATGAAGACATTCAGTGACACCCCCTCCTCCTCCTTCACCCACCCCCCCTCTCCTATTCCTGCCACCAACATGACAACATGTTCCACACGCGTGTTTCAATATCACACCGTTCACATTAACCGCATCTTCGTAACACCAGCCTGATGCTGTTCAACACCCTCCCCCCAGCAATTAAGGCTCATTCTTATACATGTTCACGGCAGAGCCATGGACACTGGCAGAACCAAACCACCGGGTTTCATGCGTTCCCCTGATGCCCTGAGAGACACAGAGGAAGCCACGTCACCTTGACCATAAGATAAGACGACGACCTACTTAGTTCCGAGGGCGGGCTGACCTGTCTCGTAAGCCCCCCGACACCTTGGCCCCCTTATTCTACATGCCGTGTCCTTCATGTCTGTGTGTCCAGGCGTTAAAGCACTGGGTAGAAATGACTGGATTTGATTCCCTGGTGACCCTAACCCCTTCTTTGATGCCTACAAACCACCGTAATGATCTGAATTAAACTGTTTTTTTTGGAGTTAAGGGACTAAATGACTAGTATTGATCACCTGGGTCTTTCCATCATATAGGTCAATGTACTATCCCGTCCACCCCATCTGAAGGAATTGCACAGTTTAGTAACACGTTCAATATAATTAGCATGATTGAAATCCAAACATTAAAGTCTTATTGGTTTATTGGAGTGTACAATAAACCGTGTTTTAAACACCACCACCACCCTGCATCCTTGTGTCTGGAGGAGCCCAGAAAAGCCACCTGGGTGGGGTGTGGTATCGTCGTTGCTACAGTCACATTATAATACCCCACATAGAACCCACCCACATAGACATGGAAACCAAACCTAAGGAAACCAATTGGAATGCAGCCAATTCCAGTGGGTGTGAATACATGAATCTCTCAATGATGTTGTCTTTTTACTCCTCAGGTTCAGAAGACTCTGTCTGCAGCCAGGTCGTCCAAGGAGACGTCGCTGCTCCGACAACACAGACAGGTGTGGTCCCGGGAACACCTGAGGCTGAGGACAGCAGAGTAAGAACACAATGCTATGAATATTAATATTGTTGTTATTGTAAGCTCCTCCTAGGAATGAACAAGTCTGACACCCCAAGTGATTTACGAGCACTCTGCTTTCACCGTGACGGTTGAGAATCACACACACACACACACACACACACACACACACACACTCACACACATACACACATACACATACAAACACATACACACAAACAGAGGAGAGAGATGATTTTGGGGCAGAGGTGTGAGACCACCGTGGGACTGAGACTCACCAGGGGGTCCCCAGCAGGAAAGGGGCCCCCAGCAGGACAGGGGCCATGAAGGCACTGTCATGTGACAGGAAGGTAGTATAATACTATACTACCACTACTACACTACTTCTAATAATACTATACTAGTACTACAACTATACTACTACTACTACTGGGCTTCTACTGCTAGTTCAATCCCCGGCTCCTCCTATCTGAGTGTCGAGGTGTCCCTGAGCAAGGCACCTTACCCTAACTGCTCCCGACGAGCTGGCTGTCGCCTTTGCGTGGCTGACTCTGCCGTCGGTGTGTGATTGTGTGTATGAGTGGGTGATTGTGAGGCAATATTGTAAAGCGCTTTGGGTGGCCACTGGTTATAGAAAAGGCGCTATATAAATGCAGTCCATTTACCATTTACTATACTACTTTTACTACTATACAAGTACTACTACTGTGCTTCTACAACTAAACTACTACTACTGTGCTTCTACTACTATCCTACTACAACATCATCGTGTTGTTTCTGTCCCGCTGCTGCAGGGAGACGGCAGTTAGTGACCTGGAGGGTTTTGTAGCACAGCTCGGCTCAACCAATGAGCTTCAAGATCACGGCTCGACCAATGAGCTTCAAGAGCACGGTAAACTAGCTAACAGTGAAGTTTGAAACGTCAGCACAAACATCCTAGTCCCTGTACATTATGTCACTGAGCATGGGGTGTGTGTTTGTGTGCATGCATGCGTGTCTGTGTGTTTGTGCGTGTGCGTGCTTGCGTGCGTGTGTGTGTGTGCCTTTGTATGTCAGGCCTGTATCTTGAAAGGGAGAGAGAGCTTTTCAAGATGGCCACAGTGGAGCCTGTTCTCCAGCTCCGAGACGACCTCCGCTTCAGGATGGATGAACTCCTCGCCCAGCCCCGTACTCTCCACCCCTCTGAAGGACTGCAGATACAGCAACAGGTGTCTGGACCCACTCTGCCATTGCACACAGCTTGTAAACGCTACTAACCTTCAGAATCGTGTCATCCGAACTCCAGTTCTAAAACGGTGCTTGTTATTGCAATCATAAACGCATTATAGGCATCATTTGGGGGAGATGGCCAGCCGGCAGTGCTTACACCAGTGAACCGAGTTCCTGGCTTGTGTCTTGTCAGTGTTTGCCAGCATTTTTATGAAGTTTCCTGCAATGAATGTCAGTGGCTCTCCCGTCGCCAACTGAAAAAGGACAGGGCGCTCTGCAGACCCAGCCAGAGTTGAGGTGATTCAGACGTGAGTCGGTTTATAGTGTCCCCTGGGCCCCTGTAGCTCTGTCACTGTTATTGACGCCCCCTTACCCCTGACAGTGGCCACGTCACCCCCTAGGAACTTCAATCTGCCTTTAATGCCTGACATACTTTCTTTTTGGAGGAGGCAAATCTTCTTGGCAACCATTTTGTTTGTCATGTGTCCGGCTTGGGCTTAATTATTCCCATGGTCACTCTCCATTCCTCTCTCTCTCTTTCCCTCTCTCTCTCTCTCACACACACACACACACACACGCACTCGCACACGCACACACACACACACACACACACACACACACACACACACACACAACCACACACACGCTCTCTCTTTCATTCCTCTAATTCTGGGCTCCCCACCTGAGTGCATCGCCACAATAGAGACCCCCCCAGCACAGCTTCTATCCCCTCCTCTCCCTACAAACACACCCAGACACACACACACACACACACACACACACACACACACACACACACACACACACACACACACACACACACACACACACACACACACACACACACACACACACACACACAAACACACACGCGCACACACACACACACACAAACACACCCTTTTCTTTTCTGTTTGAGATGAGCTTGTTTCTTCTTTTCTCCCCAACTCCTCCTTCAGAATAACTTTCTTTCTTTCTTACATGGTCCGTTACGTTCTGCATGAGCTAGAATGTCCCTGTTGCTTCCAACCAGCTCCGGCACCTTAGAGATCCCCCAGGGAGCAGAGCCCAGGCCGTGGACCGGGGTGTGTTTATGGGGAGTATTTTGACACACGTACTCATGCTACCATTGGCTACTTGTTACCCTTAACACAGCATGAAATCGTTGTCATTACACTCTGGGAGCCCCATAGTACTTGACTTATCAATATAATTTCAGTGAGTCACACATCCTGTTCAAGCATTTTGGTCAGATGATGTGGTCCAATACGCTCCACTAAACCCCCCAGAACAGCTTGCTGTGGTTGTGTGTCAGTCACTGAAATGTGTTTTTTAATTACTCAGAAACATTTGTGTTGTCACCAAACACCTGCTCCTTGAAGCTTGCTGTCGTTCGCCTTTTTCTTTTAATTATGATTATTTCAAACCAATCTGTTACAAGTTCCCAGTCGGTACTGTGAATCTGCATAAATCTACCTAAGGCTTCGATATCGACCCTCCACGTACCTCCAGGGTGAAACCTCTGTGTTGCTCGGCTGTTTTGAATCTTTAAACATTCCCGGCATCAGCACCGCGGAGAGAATGATTCTAATGGACGCTGTCGGATCGATGCATCAGCGGCTAATAAATAAAGCCACTAGAAACCAGGGTTCTACCTACGTGTCACCAGCGTGGAGATCACTACTGACTGCTCGTCTATAAGTGAGCGTCACGTTGAGAGTCAGAGCGAGGTGATAATGTGAATCATAGGCGGAGATCTGAGAATCAATCCTACACGCGCACACACACACACACACACACGCACACGCACACGCACACGCACCACAAAAACTGTCTAGACCTCTTGATGTGTGCCCACCAATCTGGGAGCCGTGACCAAGGTAGCACGAAAAGCAACACAATTACAAGGTTGAAACAAGCGTTTCATTGTTGACCATTTCTCCAAGCCAAGGACCGTGATATTTCACCGTGAAGTGGACATGATACATTTCCTGGCAGGTCCCGGATCGCGGCACTACGTTCTCCGCTGTCTGACAGAAGGTCAGACCGCGTAGCCGGCAGGATCCCCTACGCTGCGTCCCATGACTGTGGGCTGCGATTTCTTTTCTCTCCTTAATCTCCTTTATCTGCTCACCCACAGGTGAACCTGGTGAAGCAGCAGCAGGGGGCGGTGACGGGAAGGCTGCGTGCTGAGCTGCTGGCGTTGGAGGAGGAGATGGCAGCCCTGGGCCTAGAGGTAGGACGTCCACGTAGCTCTGCACTGCACTAATGGGATTATTTCCAGGGTCGGTGAGGCTCAGCCAGCCGTCACTTGATATTGTGTAAAAACATCCAAAATATCTGGTTGGTTAGCGAGTTTCTCTGCTGTGAAGGGTTTCTGGGTTCAAACACCAATGTGTGCAGTCTGTAGGCATCCTATTGCAAGATGCCCCCTAGTCCCTACCTGCTCCTTACTGACCTTTCTCTGTACTGTCTAACCCCTACCTGTCCTTAATGACCTGTCTTTGTACTGTCTGGCCCCTACCTGTACCTTACTGACCTGTCTCTGTACTGTCTAGCCCCTACCTGCTCCTTAATGACCTGTCTTTGTACTGTCTAGCCCCTACCTGTACCTTACTGACCTTTCTCTGTACTGTCTAACCCCTACCTGTCCTTAATGACCTGTCTCTGTACTGTCTAACCCCTACCTGTCCTTAATGACCTTTCTCTGTACTGTCTAACCCCTACCTGTCCTTAATGACCTGTCTCTGTACTGTCTAACCCCTACCTGTACCTTACTGACCTTTCTCTGTACTGTCCAACCCCTACCTGCTCTTTAATGGCATGTAACTGAATTCCCTTTCATCTATCTTTAGAAAATGATATATAATCATGAAAAAAAAGAAAGAAATCATGAATTATTATAATTATGGGAATCAGCATCTCTTTGTCTAACCTCTCCCGTCTCTGTATGCATATGACTGCCCCAACCCCAAGGGCTGTGTGGCGTGTGGGTCTGAGGCAGACCCAGAGCCGGTTCCAGGGGAGGTGCTGGAGGCAGACTGTCCCTACCCAGAGCTGAAGCTCTCCGTGCTGCAGAGCTTTCAGACACTGGCGGAGAGCTACCAGTCCAGGCAGCGCGGCATCACGGAGCGCCTGGGGGGCATGGACAGGTGACTCGCGGCCGGAAGACCCGCGTGGCCGCGCCTCAATGTCCCTTTAGCGTTAGGACAGACTGCAGGACTTATGTGGAAGATGGCAGCGTTATAGTCTTTATTAATGAACATGCCATCCTTTTTGATTTCAAAAATTAAGAAACCTATATTGAGATCCAATCCTTTATTTGTCTAATCCACCCTCCTCCCCCACCCCTTCAACCAGTCAGCCCAGAAACAATAGGAGGTTGATCACATAAATGTTAATGGCATCATTTCGTGTGTGTGGGGGATTTATTGTCTTCTGTTTCTCTCTTTTTGATCCTTGGTTAGCTGTGTTTACATAATTTGTAGAAGCGTGCAGACACGCGGCCCACCCTGTTGCCGTTTTGTTGTTTTGTTGTTTGTAGTGGGAAGTCAACCCCTCCGCAATTCGACTGTAAACCCTGTCAGCAGCATTAACATACACACTACTAATATTATCATTTGTAAACAGGAATAAAATAAGCATGCAGAACCTTAACCAATATCATGTATAATCCAACGGTCGTGTTTCCTAATGTTAGTCTTAGGTTTCTTAATTCAAATGACCAACATGTTAGTGAATCAACCCTCCAATAGGCGGCAGGGTGGTCCAGTGGTTACCGTGTTTGACTCCCAGCAGAAAGGTTGCGGGTTCGATCTCCAAATGTCTGTGATCCTTGAGTCAAGATGCTCTAACACCTACCTTCTCCTGAATGAGCTGTCTCTGCACAGTCTAAACCCTACCTGCTCCTTAATGACATATCTCTGTACAGTCTAACCCCTACCTGTTCCTGAATGACCTATCTCTGCACAGTCTAACCCCTACCTGCTCCTTAATGACCTATCTCTGTACTGTCTAACCCCTACCTGTGCCTGAAGGACCTGTCTCTGTACTGTCTAACACCTACCTGCTCCTGAATGACCTATCTCTGTACTGTCTAACACCTACCTGCTCCTGAATGACCTATCTCTGTACTGTCCAACCCCTACCTGTTCCTGAAGGACCTGTCTCTGTGCTGTCTAACCCCTACCTGTTCCTGAATGACCTGTCTCTGTACTGTCCAACCCCTACCTGCTCCTGAATGACCTATCTCTGTACTGTCTAACCCCTACCTGTTCCTGAATGACCTGTCTCTGTACTGTCCAACCCCTACCTGCTCCTGAATGACCTATCTCTGTACTGTCTAACCCCTACCTGCTCCTGAAGGACCTATCTCTGTACTGTCTAACCCCTACCTGTGCCTGAAGGACCTGTCTCTGTACTGTCTAACACCTACCTGCTCCTGAATGACCTATCTCTGTACTGTCTAACACCTACCTGCTCCTGAATGACCTATCTCTGTACTGTCCAACCCCTACCTGTTCCTGAAGGACCTGTCTCTGTGCTGTCTAACCCCTACCTGTTCCTGAATGACCTGTCTCTGTACTGTCCAACCCCTACCTGCTCCTGAATGACCTATCTCTGTACTGTCTAACCCCTACCTGCTCCGAAATGACCGGTCACCATATTCACTGGAAGTGTCTGCTAAATAACTAAATGCCTTTCGACTGGTGTCAGGTTTTGTGTTGTTGTGTTGACACTCTACATTGCCATGGCGACGCTCCAGTCCTCTTCCAGTCTGCAGCTGATCTCCTGTCCCGGGATCTGTTCCAGGTGCTGCGGCTGGTCTGCCAGCGACCACCTCTGCTTCCAGTGGACAGTGGGTCAATACGGGCCGGACCTGCCCAACCACAGGGCTCTCTGCGCTGACATGCTGCTCCGACTCCTCCCACACAGAACCCGCCAGGACCTGGTCAGTGCTCGAGTACACCGGGAGATACAACAACGTGCCCGGTGGAAGTGGTTGTGGTTGTTTGGGTGTGTGTTGGAATGGTGGGGCTGGAGGGGATCTGTGCGCACGGGCTTTTGTTGTCTCTCGCGAAACGAAACGAAAATAATTGATTTCCCTGCACTCAATGATGCCTGCAGGAGAATCTAAAACACGGATGAACACGGCGAATATACCTACACACACATGTGCATACACACACACACACACACACACACACACAGATGCAAACACATAGGTGCATACACACACACACACACGCACATAAACATACACACACACACTCAGATGCATACACATACATCAGTGAGTGCAAACACACACACACACACACACATACATGCATACACACACATACACACGTACATACATGCTCCCATCTACACACACAAACACACACACACACAAACACAGATGTCATTCCCAGCAGGCTGCAGGATCTGCGGTGTCACCTCACTCACACCGCTGTCTAGCATCACCATGACAACCGCAGGGGCTCTCTCCATCTCTCCCTCTCTCTCTCGTCCCCTGGTCGCCATCATCACTTATCCTCTTCTCTTGCCCAGAGGCCCATCCTTCCATCAGGGGCAGCTGGATGCTGCGTGTAAGAGGCTTCTTCAGGTTGCCAGTGTTTCATCAGAACCCTCTTTTCTAGCTGAGCTGTCTTCTAGCGGACCCTCCGAGTCAACAGATTGCAGGGCTCCTCCTCATGTCTCGGATTAGTCTTATTAAGGCGCACTTCCCATCGCTGGAGACGGACACAAACTCAAACTGGAACTGCAGGCTCCTCTTCATGAAGGAAACATCCTGAATATAGAGTACTTATTATATTACAGAGATAAGGTTGCTACCCGTCTATCTGTCCGTCTCTATCTGTCCAGCTTTAGTATCTGAATAAAGAAAGTGACTCTTGCTCTTCTCCGTGTGAGAGTGAAAACAGAGAGGAGGGCGACGCAACGTAGCGACTGAAGGATTTATCCGGTCGGGCCATTTTCAAAGCTGTGGTTGTTGGTGTTTTGTTTTTCTCACTAATCTTCTTTTTTCTTTGCACTCGCCATAAACATTCCTCCTAGTGTTTGGTGGAGGTCCCAGGGAACAAACAGAAATGGGTCTCTTTTGAAAACCCTTAAAGCCCAGCCCTGCTGCTTTGATGGTGCAGACGCACACCGCCTGTCCCTTCTAACACTTCCCACCGCAACGCTTAGGCACCGCTTTCACATTGTTCTTGGTATAATTGCTGCTTTTGTAAAATATTTCTCTCTTCGTTGTGTCTCCTTAAACCTGCTGGGCAATAACTCAACCAGAGAGGTCAGGCGCTTCATTTTTTCAAACTGTATCTTCTTATTAAACTGGAGGATGCGGTTTTCTGACCTCCTTTATGCCCAGTTAATGTCTTCTTCTGTTTGAATAACACTGTTGTATTTAGCATCATGACCCCCCAACCCCCCCCCCCCCAGTGAGTCACATTATCACTGCAGAAACTGCGCTCCTCCAACAGCCAAACAA
>NC_136936.1:47797641-47862641 GCF_949987615.1 Pollachius pollachius
TATGTCTTTTTGATGTCTTTATTTGTAAAACCATGAGCTATGAGCCTTGGCTCTGTATTCAAATCCCCATTACTGTTTAATTCCTCCTCCCACAGACGTCTGCTCACACATCTCTGATGACTTACTGAGAGAGAGAGAGAGAGAGAGAGAGAGAGAGAGAGAGAGAGAGAGAGAGAGAGAGAGAGAGAGAGAGAGCATATATGAGTGTGTATAGTTTAGTTATCAGACTAAAGGATCTGTGAGTCACACTTTAGGCTCAGAGGTACAGAGTAGTACTACTTCCCTGTAGTATTAAAGCTTGTGGTACAATAGTTTTCAGTACACCTGACGGATAATTATAGCCTGTAGTACTATAGCCTATAGTACTGCAGCATGTCTGTAGTATTCTCTGAACGAGTGATTTCTCTCTCCCCGTCTCATTCCTCACTCACGATGGCCTGGAGACCGTCCTGAACACGTGACCTCACATTCTGTTTAGAACGGGAGGTCACGTGACCAGGAGGGTCCCCAGGAAAGACACGAAGGACCTCAAGCCAGAAACGAAAAGATGTCTTGAGCACACAAGTTGTTAATTAGTGGTTCACTGACTTGGGGAATTTCCTGCTGATCCAGAGGTGATGAGAAATAGAGTAGTCACGTGTGTGTGTGTGTGTGTGTGTGTGTGTGTGTGTGTGTGTGTGTGTGTGTGTGTGTGTGTGTGTGTGTGTGTGTGTGTGTGTGTGTGTGTGTGTGTGTGTGTGTGTGTGTGTGTGTGTGTGTGTGTCTGTGATCAGCCACAACATCCCCAGCTGTACCCCACCCCCTCACCCTCACTGCAGTCCATCATGCTGATCCAGCTTCATTAAGGGGTTTCATGCACATCATCCGAACTGATTTACCTTTTATGACATCACAAATGAATTGAGGTTATTATTCATGACTCCAACAGCACACATGGGAGTGGTGTTCACACACTCCCTCAAGCCCAGCGTTTATGTACTTAGTCTTACAGGCATCAGGTGGGTTTTATTCGGAGGCGGTCTTATTTGCATAATAATCAGTAAAACATATCAAAGAGGAGGCCCACGTTGCCGCATCGTAACTCGATGTCACAATCTCATTAAACCATAACCCCCCCAGTATCTTGTTTATGTTTATGAACGTTGATGTTTCATACGAGCTTTGTGTCGCCTTCCCTTTATGGGAATCTTAACTCATATTAAACCAGAACTTGCAGAGATCATTTTTCTTGTAACACAACAAACAAACTGCAACTTGAATATGTTAATCCCTATTTTGGAATACCATTTTGCTAATTAACCTTTCCATCATATGTATATATGTTGTTAAAACTCAATGGGGCAACTCACAGGAATGCATGGAAAAGATTCACCCTGGTTTGACGATAGATCATCCACTCAAAGGTTATTTATTGTTATCACGCAGAGTCATACACAGATTTGTATTGATATTCATGTCAGTATCCAGGACTTTTAGTTTAGTTTAGTTTATTTGTTTATAGTTTTGTGGACAGTCCCCTTTGATTAACTGTACATTAAAAGGAGCAGCTTTAGCCTATTTGGTTAATTTCCAGCTGTAGTCTCCAGCCAGTTGTCTTGCTGCTGAATGTGAAGCCAAACTCCAGAGGAAACCAAACAAACAGGGGAGCAAGTCCACCTGCCAGCCTGTCTCCTAAACCTGTTGATCTGAAGTCTTACGACCTCTGCCTGCAGCACTCCAGGGAGCTGTGTGTGTGTGTGTGTGTGTGTGTGTGTGTGTGTGTGTGTGTGCGTGTATGTGTGTGTGTGTGTGTGTGGGAGATATCGGTGCTATTGTGTGTCAGCGTCCTGTGTAGTTCATATCTCTCCACGCAGAAAGTTGAAGGCTCTCTTGAGAAATCTGTTAATCTGTCTGGTTGCTTGGGATGCAACCATTCCATACACACACACAGACACACACACACACACACACACACACACACACACACAGGCACACACACAGTGGCTTTCATTCAGTTTACAAAAACTGCCAGACACGGTATGTTTATCTGCACATATACGTCGATTGTTTGCGTGTGTGTCTCTGTGTGTGTGATATTGCTTTGTGTGTGTGTGTTTGTGTGTGTGTGTGTGTGTGTGTGTGTGTGTGTGTGTGTGTCTGTTATGAATATATTGACTGCTCCCCTTTTAGACGTTTCATGCTGTCTCGGTGAAATCCACAATTTCAGTGTTGTTATGTTTTCAGAGCAGTCGGTCTCTGAAAGAAAATGAAAGGAATGATATGAAAAAAGAAAGGGATAAGGAACAAAGGTTTGGGGATTCTCCGGTGCTCTCTGGTGAGGAGAACTTGTCTAGTGCGAGGAGCTCTCAGGAAGGTTGGGGGGGTCAGGCCCCCGGTCGGAGGTGCTGAGGTCTGTCCTGAGAGTGCCAGGTTCACACCATCCCACTCTCAGCACAAAGACCACAGCTGGAGGTCTCTGCAGGGTTACTTCCCAAGACACGCCTGTGATGGATTATAACCTGTGGATTCGTTTCCTGTGGGTGTTTGTACGTGTGTTTGTATGCGTGTGCGTGTGCCTGTGTGTGTGTTTGTGTGCCTGTGTGTGTGTGTGTTTGTATGTGTGTGCGGGGGCCTGTGTGTTGGTTTGTCTGCCCGTGTGTGTGTGTGTGCACATCTGTGCATGTCTGTGTGTGTGCCCGTGTGTATGCATTTCTGCATTTATATTGCTTGCGTGTGTGTGTGTGCGTGGATGTGTGCACGGCTGTGTTGCCTGTGTGTTTGCTTGCACATGTGTGCATGAATATGTATGTGGCTGTGGGTGTGCTTGCATGATTGCATTTGTTTATGTGTTTTTCCTGCATGTGTGTGCGTGTATGTGTGTGTGTGTGTGTGTGTGTGTGTGTGTGTGTGTCCAGGTGCAGCAGTGGCGGGCCCGGCAGGAGGAGGTGTCCCAGCTGGAGGCGCTGATGGCCGCCAGGCGTCAGGAGGAGGAGGAGAGGCGTCTGGGCAGGAGGCGGGACAACGAGGCGTCGGTCAGGTCACACCAGAGAGACAAGGTAAACGTTGCGGTCGTCACCGCGGGCGACCCGCTGTTCAGCTCATTCGTAGGCTCGTAAGCAGGCTTGATTTAATTGGATGTCTGTTCCTGCTGCTATTCATTAAACATGAAGCCGTCAAGAACACACAGCCCATGAATAAAAGATTTGCTACCAAATAACCAAAACCATTGTGGACTTTTTATTTTATTACATTAGAAAGAACATCTAGTTCAATTAACATTACGTTTTAATCACGAGGACATATTATGTAGATTCATGTTTTAAAGTGTCTTTTTGTTTCATCGTTTCCATCTATATGGTTTGGTGTATTGATTTAAACTTCCTAAAAACCCCAGTGAATCAAAGCAGGTATATATAGTAGAATATATATTCAGATATAACCATGTAGATGATGTCTTTGCATCTGTAAACAAGCTGTTTGTGAGTTTTCTTATGACCTCGCTCCATCTCTGATTAACGCAAGCAATTAAACTGCTTTGGATTCCATGTTGTTTGGCACAATCGCTTGACGGGAGGGGAAATATCATCTTGTTTCCCTCCTCCCCGACTCCTGTATGTTCCACAGATGATCTGGAGGAGCTCCTCTGAACGCAACGAGAAATCAGCCGCTATTGATTCTGATTACAATTATTTTTCCTCTTCTTCTTCTCCGTGTTTGTGTCGCAGTTGAAGGAGTTCTACGCGAGGCAGCAGGAGAGGAGGGAGGGTCTTGAGAGGAGAGACGAGGAGCGGCTGGCTCTGCTCAGGAGCTCCATGGAGGAGCAGGCCAGGAGGGACCAGGAGAGGTGAGACTCCCGGCCCCGGGGGTCGTCACCGGGGGAGACCCAGCGGGGACCTCCGGGGAAGACCTGGAGCACTACAGAGTGTAAAAGCACAAGCCTCGGTGCTGGCCACACGGCACCACGTGTGTGGGTTCAACCCGGGAGTCTCAGAAGGATAAGGTCTGATTATGGTCCCACGTTCACGCAAGACAATGGGGTTATGGGCCCGTTATGTCCTCGCGGACCCTCCTTGCGTCCGACGCAAAGGCCTGCGCCTCCCAAAAATTGTAACCTTCCGTCGAGGCGACGCAGCAGCAAGGGCTGTGATTGGTGCGCTCACTAAAACCCGACGCGGAACCATAAAGGTTCACGACTGCGTCGAAGCGTCTGCGTGGTCCTTGGGTTGCGTGAACGTGGGACCATAATCAGCTCTTAACAGGCTCCTGCTCCTCATGACGATTAACTTACTTCCAACACCTTCTGCCCCTGTGGCTCAAGAGCTCTGGCAGGGCGGTAAGGGGTGGGACAGGAGTAAGAGACACAGGGGGATGGGGGGTGTTTGACAGTAGATGTAAGGGCGTTTGGCAGCCACATGAACCCCCCCTCCCCCCTCCTCAGACACCCGCAGGGGTTGTCTGGGGAGTGCAGATAGAGCGGTGTAAGAGAGGTGGAGATAACCCCCCCACACGTCTCTCTCCCCAGGGTGCGGTATCGCGAGGAGACCCTGCAGCTCCGCAGGCAGGAGAGAGAGGCGGGGGAGCTGCAGCGGCAGAGGGAGCAGGAGGAGACACGGACGCGCCTGGAGGCCCTCAGGAGCCAGGTGGGTGGGTCAGCCCGGAGGTCGCGAGGTCCGGTCTAGCGGCCCGGTCGAGCGGTCGGGTGGTCCAGTAAAGGGGTCGCTTGGTCCGGTCGAGCGGTCGGGTGGTCCAGTAAAGGGGTCAGTCGGTCCGGTCTAGCGGCCCATGGTGGTCCTGGTTGATGTTCGGCCTTGCGGCTTTGCTGCCATCTTCTGGTGAAGTGTTTGACATCGCTGCTGTTTCATTATGCTGGGGGCCGGATAGAAAGATAGTCGCTAGGGTCTTTGACTCTGAAGCTGAAAGGTTGTGGGTTTGAAACCCAAAGTGTGTAGTATTCCTGCATTTCTTCGATTTAATATGTTGAAACTTAATGTCAATAAGGTTGCCGTGGTAGCAGAGGCCGACCCAGAGAGGATGATGGGGGAGACTGAAGCATGGAGGAGTCGTCAGAAGGAGGGATGTGAACCCCAGAAGCCCCTATACAACATCAACACATACACAGACAGCCAGGTGAGACATAGCCATAAGCTCCGGCTTTTCCACTGAAGCTCAGCCAACCAGACAATGGCAATATGTTTACGGGTTATTGTCAGATCGATACGTTTGATTCAAGAAATATGCCCTGATAATGGGGTAATGAGGTAGTTATGAAGGATTCAAAGGCATGGTACCTCAAATGAAGTAAAACAATCTCTGAAGTGGAACTTTAACCGGCTGGTTGCTGAGTCACTAAACCCTCTTTATTGTTTACATCGTTAGTGCTCCTCTAATGTTTGAATGACATCCGACCCGGAATACAAAGTTATGTAAGGCAAGTCTCTGGCACAACAAAACAATGTTTAACTTAGGTGGAATGTCACAGAATTCCAGGGCCGTTCACGGTACTTGCCTGGGACCCTCTGCCCAGTGGAGGGATCATGTTGGTTTAGTGTTTACGAATATGGAACATAATTGGTTACTTATCCTAAATCTCTAAAACGTCCAGTATCACGAACGGCCTAAATGTGTACCCTTGTACTTGGTTGAATTTGTGTGCATGCATTTAAAAGATAATGATGAAACAGGATAGATCCAGTGGCCGGTCCACATCAGGGGTCCTCGGGATCGTCTGAGGTCATGCGTCCCTGTGTACAGATCGTGTCGGACCCCAGGGTGCGCGTGGAGCAGGCGCTCCGTGAGGCGGGTCTCCACCGGACCCCCTACGCACGCCAGATCCTGGCTGACATCCGGCCCCCCAGAGCCCCTCGCAGAGACACGGTGCCGGCCGGCCTCAGGACAACCCCTGGGTCTTAGGAAGGGAAATGACCCAAACATAAACGCACAGCAGTATGGTATGGTAGTTTACACTATCAGATCATGTAGAAAACTAACGTCATTTGTTTCTAGAAGGATTTACATTGTATTTATTATTGGTCTTATGGACCACGTCTTTATGGACTCTTTAGAACCATGGTGGACCATGGTTCCATGGTTTGAATGATTTATGTATAGGCGTAACCCTGTTATGACACTTCATTAATATTACTCTGTTGTTTCTCATCGTCAACCAAATGAAAGGAGCTAATATACCTAATGAACCTGTTTCCACTGGTAATTGACTAGTTATAAGATTGTATAGGATTATTATATAATATTATTATAGAAATTGAATTATTCCGACAACGCGTTTAATTGGCCAGTGTGTTGCAAAACACACTATGTATTTTGAATGTATCCGTTTGGTGTGTAAAGTGTAAAGATGTAAAGAAACCATAATAATTGTAAAGAACACTGAGAAATAAGCTTTTAGAACACTTTATTTTTTCATATTCAACATGACACTGTAACATTATACATAATACATTTCGCAGTACACAAAATATAAATACAGACAAAATAATTTTGTTAAATACATTAAATAATGAGTAAGTGATCAAGGTCAAAAAGGGTAACTCTTTATATAATAACTAGAAGCTTATCAGAAGCACCAAGGCATGAGGAGCAAGAACACATATCCACATGGTAATCACGTTAATCCATCATTATACACACATATATATATACTGTATATATTATATACACTTCATTCGTAGCGGTGCAGGGTTGGAGGCTTTAGGACGGGGTTAAAGGCTTTAGGGCGGGGTTAGAGGCTTTAGGGCGGGGCTTGAGGCTTTAGGGCGGGGTTAGAGGGTTTAGGGCGGGGCTAGAGGCTTTAGGGCGGGGCTAGAGGCTTTAGGGCGGGGTCAGGGCGATGAGTGCAAGGCGTTTTTTGATGTAGTGGGCCACCAGGACCTGGGGCCTCTGCTGGTACTCCACCAGGACATCCTCTGGGCTGGTGATCTGGTCGCCGTCGAAGCGGTTCAGTAGGGTCACACAGACCACAGCCGCTGGAGAACGGGCGGAACACAAAGACATTAGCCATGCGGTGACCCAGCGACGCAGGGCCGATGGTTCTAGTGCGAGGAACGTCGACGCTGGCGGGCCGCTAGATGAAGGGGACTGTGTGGGGGGGGGGGGGGGATGGTGGTAACCTGAAGCGACACGTCTTGTGTTTGAGGCCTCACCTTTGAGGCCGCACACGCGGCACATGGCGGCGAAGGCAGTGGACTCCATCTCGATGTTGCGGACCCCTGCCTCGTAGGCTCTCTGCAGGTACTCCAGCTTCTCCGCTTGGGAGAAGGAGCACAGCGCTCCGTCCAGCCGCCCTTGGCCTGGGGAGGCAGAGGACGGCATGTTTCAGTGTCAAGACAGTGACAAGCCTGCGCTTAAGTTAGTTAGGTTGTCCTTTATTGTCCCTTTTTGGGGGGAAATGATGTAGCCTTATTACAACACAGCCCCTTTAAATGGATTCAAAAAGGGCGCGTAAACATCCCAATGCAAACCATATGGGCCTTTATAGTAGGAGGAGCGAGACTCACCTTCATAGAAGTCGTTGGTGCACATGGTGTTCCCGATGACGGCCGGGAGGTTGGGCAGCTCTTTGGAGCACTGCAGGAGCTCCTGGGACACCCCCGCGTCCAGCTCCGTGCTCCTCATGATCACTTTGCCCAGGACCACCTGCTCGAACTGGGGTAGGAAGTTGTAGTCCAAGGCCTTCTCTGACACCACCACCGTCCCCGGAGCCAGCCCTGGAGGGCAAAACATGAGGACGTGTAAAAAAAACAAAAAAAACTACATTCCCCCCCCCATCTGAACAAGGCCTATTTTGAGGCTGCCTGAACCCAGCGGAAGAGGTGGTGAACTTACCGACTCCCCCAGAGGTGCCCAGGCGAAAGAGGACCACGTCCCGACAGTGGGCGTGGTGAAGGAGCTTGATGAGCTCATGCAGCATGATGGAGATGGAAGGGACACCCATGCCATGCTAAAATGGGCAAGTAGACAGAAAAAACAATGTTATATTGCTTGCCATAAATACAATCAATAAAGAAAAGCTTGTCAGTCTGGGAGGCTCATAATGGTGAAGTTGGGTCAGTTTACAACCATGTCATTGTTAGGATACAAGTTGGGTAATGCAATACTCACGCTCATGGAAAGCACGGGTCCAACTTTGTACATGCAGTAGCGATCGGTTGCCTCGCAGATGTCCTTGGGTTCATCATTGCTGCCGGGCAGATTCAGCTCCGTGTGTATGAACTGGGCGAAGGCCTTCATGCGTTTGGCACTCCCCCCAACACACACAAACTATATAAGGAGAAAGGAAAATAAATTACTTTCTCTTGGCGTAATAGAAAGAAAATAGCTTTACTTTTAACATTCCTTCTCTCTTGAGCGAAAAATGTCCTCCACTTATTTTTCCAAGAGCAGCTTTCAGAAGCTCTTTATTTTCTTGTGACCCGTTCTCACAAACCTTGATGTCTCCAAACATCTCAGGAAGGTTGTGGGTCTTGGTGCCCAGGCTGAAGTGATAGAGAATATCCTCTTCCATGCCGTCCAAGTTGGGATTGTTCACATGAAATGTTTCTCTGTGGAAAATAAATTGTGGCTCAGTTTCATTCGGCAATTGACGACCAGAAACTCACCCTTTTCATCCTGACAGAATTGGTTTTGATAAAACAGTTTATCGTAGAATTAAACTGACTCATATACTCACTCAATATATTCCTTCCGGTCATTTCCCATGCAATTGAGCAGAATTGGTGCCATGACTGCAGTGGTTTGGAAATCAAAGTATAGAAATCTTCTGATGTAAATAGTTTGGTTTGGTAACAGAATGCTCACTGCTGGTTTATGAGTTACGACCTCTCGATGCAGTGCTGATATAGTAGTGAACCCTGATCTAGTGAGAGGGACGATTGGCTCCCTGTGGAGGCGTGTCGTATGTACTTAGCGGCAAAACACTCAAAACAAACAAACATGGATTGCTAAAGTCAGGAATTCCTGTTGCAGTTGTAGTATATAGTATATATAAGTATATACTTGCGGAAAGAAACACTACAAATGGACTCTCAAGCGATTTTAAAATGCAAGATATACTGAGTTGTAATAAATACTGAGTTGTAATGTAAAATACTGGGATAGCATCACACCACAAAACCGTTACATAACATGAAGTTGCTTTGACCAAATCAACATTACACCACAATACTTAGGTTAATAGTATAATACTAGGTGGTAAATACTGCAAAAACCTTGGAAAACTGATACTGTAAATCAAATGTCTTCTTAGTCTTGAAAGTTTTCAACTGTGCATCACACAATCACTACAAGAAAGGTTACAAAACACTTTATTGAAATTTCTCCCAAAAAAGAGTTTTGAGGACAATTGTAGGACATAGGAGAACCAAACAAACGAATGTTACACACATACTGCTCATCATATAAGGCATAACTTCAAGGACATGAGTTGCTATTCATATATATATATATATATATATAGGGCATTAATAACAGGCCTGGCAGGCACTAGGAGGCCATCTCACATTCATTAAGACCGGCATAAAACTGTCATATCTTCAGTTTTAATGTGGTATAATGTTATCTGTTAACATTAGCTTACATTATTCGAATGCAAACAGCAATAGAGACAGGAATGCAAAGTTGAATCAGTTAATAGCATTACAAGCTCAGGGAAGTGGTACCATTACTGGTGTGACAGGCTGAGGGAATTTGTGTCTATTACTAGTATCACTGGCTGAGGGACGGCGTATTTTGGCCAGAGGGAAATTAATGGTATCCTCTGTGTGTGTGTGTGTGTGTGTGTGTGTGTGTGTGTGTGTGTGTGTGTGTGTGTGTGTGTGTGTGTGTGTGTGTGTGTGTGTGTGTGTGTGTGTGTGTGTGTGTGTGTGTGTGTGTGTGTGTGTTCTTCCCGGTCTCAGACGGTCAATCTGTTTATTCTGGACACAGACAGACAAAAACAATTGAGTCAGCCAACCCGTTGTACACAAAATCGTCCTCTTATCTGGGTGACAATCAGCTAGCCATCTTTATTGACTGAAGCCAATTTTCATGGTTGACATCCAGAAGCACCCTACCAGTTATGCTGTTTTTCATCAATCACCAAACCCAAAATTTGGTTATGTATTATTTACCAAGTGGATTCCCACTAATCAGGTAGACATTACTTTTTATTATTATTATTTCCCCCTCAAACCATCTATTCTAATTATGATTGAAAAAGCTTAGCCTTATTTTTAATAAATGACAATATCGGACCAAGCGTGATGGATAATTGACCAATGATCTGTAATGAACAATAGAGAGCGGAGAACCCCATCTAAAGTACTCACTTGATAATTTACGTCCGGGTGTAGCTTTCTCTTCTTCAACGTAACCGAAGCTCAACAGCTTGGACATGCTGACGGGGTTGGGTTTCTTATCAAAGGCCCTGGAACGATAGACCAGCACCAAACACACTTTTAATTTATTCATGAACTTATCCATTAACAACAGAGCCAGGGGGTCGGTGAAGACCGTTCAAATATTGACCCATAAAACAACTGCAGTGGGTGTCGCAATCGGAACAGATTCCCAGCGGAACCTGACATCACTGTGACCAAAGTCAGGGCCCAGATACTCTATTACAATAACAGTGCCGACGGAAAACCATGACCGAGAGCAGAATGTACCCGGCCCCCATCAAAAACAATTCGTCAAACAATTTATGTAGTGGAAACAGGAACAGTTGTGATGCCTTGAGTCACATGGTCATAACCCGACTATCAGAGCCGGGTTTTGACCTGTCACTGTCATTCTTACAGACGGGGACCAACATTTGCTGGCCTAGAAGCTGTGCCAATACCAACAAGGACATTTATAGAGGTCAGGGATCTGGGAATGTGTCCAACCGTTACAGCCAGCTAATTACCAAGTATGTCGTATGAATGCCAAATCTAATTTAAAAGCAGACATGCTGCAAAGCAGGGGGGTCTTTCCCATGGCTTGGTCTCACACTTTCCTATGGCGTCGCTTGTAGGCTAAAAACTATTTTTAACCAGAAAATGCAAGATAAGAATTCTGCTGCAGTAGGAGTTTAGAGTCTGTTCACCCCAATGCAGAGTCATCGCCTCATTCAGCTTCTCAGACTATACGAGGAACAGCACTGCCATCTTGTGACCAAACCTACTTACAGTTTTTTGAAGGAGGAGCTCATATCTTGGTCATCAGTTGGGCTGACAACCTCCTCGTCATCCAGCTGCACTCAAAACAAACACACTTTAACCACCGGCACTTTAACAGGCACAATTTCAGCAACGGGTAGATCTAGGCTCCTATTTCTATGATGTATGTATTTTTTAAACCTCATTGTTAACATCGTCCTTCCCATCGTCCTTCCCTTCGTCCTTCACTACGTTGCCGTCACCCTTCTCCATATTACCATCCGTCCCGAATGGAGCGGCCATGAGTCGGGAGGAGGCACCATTTTTTTTTAAATCCTCGTTACTGTGTGGAGAAGAAGAAGGTCATTAATATACCTTGCACTGTGGCTCTTGTACCCCTTTATGCATAATCATTTAGCATTAAAAAGTATTATATATTGTTTTGTTGTTAGGAAAATGAATGCTATTCATAATTAAAATGATAATCAAGAAGGTGGTCTGTATTTTATCTTATTAATCATTAGGACATGATTTTCAATAAATAATTGGTCCTCTAGTACTAACCGTATGGACACCCAATCTGTATTGATGAATGACCATTCACCGTCAACCAATAGTAAGGATGAATAAGGGATATATTGTTTGTGGATAATAACAGCCGGTGGTGATTAAATATTCTGGTCACCTACCTTATGTTTCCATTGTCGTCTGCTGGTTCTTCAGAGTCGCCAAACCAGTTTGAAGGCGTATACTGAGAGGGTTTGGAAGCAAGAGTCTCCTCGTGCCAGAGAAGTCCTTTAGCGATCAGTAAATAAACCAAACAGTGAGGGCACATCCGGGACAATATATTGAACATATATGAGAAGAGCTGCAACGTCTCGAGTTATCCTACCCTTTTGTCCACCCTGCTTGGCCAGTTTGACATAGTCAGAGTCAGACTCCATGACCCCCACCCTCCTTCCACGGGCCTTCTCTTCTGGGAGGCTGTCAGCTTCTGTGGACAGGCCCGGGATCTGGGAGGTCGGCCCATTGTTACTTTGGTACCCGGTTTTTAAACCTGTGGCGTGAATAAGGGTGGATGGGGAAGTTAATACATCGCCACGTACTCCCACATGTACCGTTTACAGTTCCCTGAGGCAGTAATCAGCGCAGCATCCCCCCACCCCGCCCCGTCTAGCACCTCTCATCCTCCGTCTCAGCCCTGGAACATGACTCAGCTGATGCCGCCAGCAGAGGGCTGTGCAGACCCCTTACTCGCACTCAGCAACAACTCATACACTAAAAAAAAAACCTATGGAACATATGTTGTGACATACAACTGCGTGAATAAAGGCTGCGGTGCGTTGTGTGTGACGTGAGCGGAGTCAAAATGGCCAAAAAATATGACTTGGGAAGAACCACAGCCCCGTTCGTCTCCTGTTTAGGAAGGCCGGATGTTGCTACGGAAGTAGCTTCCTAAACGTAGCCATGCCTTTATTATCATCAGCAGGGAGTAACCGACTCGGTTGTTGGGGTTAAAGCCGCCGTGTTGTGTTCCCAACAAGCGGACATTTCAGGGTGTTGCAGTGAATCGCGATGAAACGCACAACCGTAGTGACGCGTTGTTTTAAAATGTTAAGTTATTTAAGTGACCCGACGGTAACCGGTCGGTAGTCTCGTACGTGTTCCGTTCTATCGTCAACGCCTTTCTGGACCGCGAACGATGCTAACAGGGAGCTAGGCTAGGGACCTGACCGAGGCTAACGGAGAACTAGGCAAGGGACCGGACCGATGCTAATGGGGAGCTAGGCTAGGAACCGTACCCACGCTAACGGGGAGCTAGGCTAGGGACCCGACCGTTGTGCTAGCAGGGAGCTAGGCTAAGGACCAGCCCCGATGCAGTGCGCAGGCCTTTGTTGTACTTGCCCGATTTAGTGGTTTGCTGGTCGTTATTCATGATTACTGATGTTGCTTCTATTGGAGACAGGAGAAAAGACCCAGCATGTTGTCACCAAACATCACATCCAGACGGCCAGCGCCGTCCCAACGACGCACACAGACCAGCAGTTACCGTCCAACGGCCGCATTATTAAACATGACGAACGTCGCCCTTCTGGGAAAGCGTTAAAATATAACTGTTTTCTATCTGAGATGAGAGAGGGGGAACAATCATGGGGAAATAATGACTTGTTAATTCACAAGATAGATGTCCACCTTACCCGTTCGGCGAAGAGATGGGAGTGATGATGAGCAGCAGCAGCAACAGCACCGATTCCGTTGGGTCTGGGTCTGGTCGCTATGGTAACGCGGTGTTGATCATAGAGCGGCGGGACCTAGAGCGGGCGCGTCTGGTGGCAGCGCTCCATCTTGCATTACGACGCACTTTCCCTCCGTGTTGATTAAAGCACATGCACGTTCTATTATATCGTATTTCTATTAGCTACAACTACACCGTATCCCAAACGGCTACTGTGGATTTTGGTGTGGTTGTTATTACATTGTATTTTTCGTTTTAATTAATAGGGTATTTAGAGTATAATCCACAGATCGAAATAAAAATTCACAACTTTAATTCACTATGTGTGAATTAAAGTTGATGGTCTTCAAGGGAGGGAGATGAAGGAGGGGAGGTGGTTTACTTATGTATGTGATTCTGATTAATCTTGTGATTGCGTCCACTTCCTAAGGCTATAATGGATTTATTAAAGAAAAGTAAGAATGTCCCATGTTGCAGGCTATATAGTCGTGTAATTGACTCTGTCAATTATATGATATTAACTATAGCACTGACATATTAATGGTTTGCACCATTGCACAAAGATTTGAACTAATATTAATAATTATTACTCATATTTAAGACATATTCACAGCACAACATCAGTTGTATTTCAATTTGTACTAACACAATTATTCGGTGTTTATTTAAACTGTTTAACTAAACCTAAGCCTACATTTTTTCACACGTATGCCATAGCCTGCAAATAAATAGCAAACATTGACAGGACAAAGGTATTTGATACATTTTTATTTCAAAAACCTTGGACCGATGGTCTTTAATCCAATACCTATATTTCATACGGTCTGGTCTAGAACCCAGAGCTGGATCTGGCGGGCTCTAGTGGCCGCGCTGAGGACCCGCAGGGGAAATGATGTGTAATGGTCCTCTAATTACACGGAGGAGTTCCAAGGTAACTTCCTCCTGCAGTCTACGGGTCCAGGCTCTGTGTCGGACCGCAGTTTAGAACCAGCAGGCAGACCGATTCGGTGCGCATATGCGGGAAGAAAACTTCAGCGATCACTCATGGGACTCATGTAAAGTTCCAGTAGTCCACTTATTCACCGCGTAGCTCTGAATGTCGAGCGAACTTGCCACGTTATACCGAACGGAGGACGGATAATGTTGGCTCGCCGCCGACTCTGTTCTCTACACTTCATAACAAACGCCGTGTTGTCGCTGGATCCTCGGGAGATGGGAGAGTAGCTTGGAGTTTACACCGGACTGCTTCACCGGTCACTTTCGAATCATTATAAATAAGGTGAGTTGTTTCCTTCCGTACAAATACAACGTCTTAAAGCTGGCTTCTCTTTGCATGAGCGATATGGAAAGAGACGACTTTCTGTAGCGGCTTGTTTGTGCTCCGCGCTAAGCTCCCAGATTCCTGTGTGTCTTCCAAGAAGATTCCCTCTAATCTGTGTGTATGTTCTTACAAATCATGTTTTGAGAGTCAAGCTATTCCATATCGTGGTTTTATAATGTCATAGTAGCCCACTATGTTGATCCAAACTAAACGCGTACATAACCTCTAGGCTTTTTATTTTTAAGAAAAGCGTGTAGACCCCCTACTCGCCTTCCAGATACAGTGTCCCTGCTCAACACAGTGCTTCTTCTAAATACAATATCCCTCAAAAACCATTGTATATGAAAGACGACTGTTCAATAACATCGGACCCGATGTCGGTGATTTTGTACATTGATGCTTCTGTGTGTTGACATTGTCTCTTATTTTTGCGCCTATATGCGCTGTCTGGCTGTGTTTCACCCCTTTCTTTCTGCTTGGGGTTGAAGACACTATTGCAACTACTTGCTACTTTCTTACAGTCTTTTGTCATTCAAATGCCGTTAGGAGGGTCGTCCTTGCTTGGTCGTGTGTATTCATTATCCCATGCTGAGCTATAAGCATTACAATGGACCCTGTCGGCCTGAAAGGGGAGGAGGGTACATGCATAATTAACGACTTTGGTGATCGCATTGATTAGTAGAAAATTGATTGATCATAGTAAGATTAAGCAAGATACAAGTCCCGTGTTCAAGCAGTCATACAAGCAGAAGCCAGCCTACCCTACACATTGTTGTGTATGGGATGTGTTTGGGACGTATCCGTAGGAGACCGAACAAGCCGCCACGGGAAATAAGTCTAGAACTGCGATAAGATTGTGGAGCAAATCTAAAGTAAACCCGGCAGACGGTGAGAGACTGCAGACTTCTTACGGCGCCAGTCTGAGAGCAGCAGCACCGTGCGTGTGGGTGCATGTGTGTGTCCACGTGTGCGTGCGTGATGGGGGTGGGCTGTTCAATGTTTCTATGAAAGTAGTTATTCCTGTTTACTAAAAAGTTTCTAAGTCAAGCTGAACCTAACACACACACACACACACACACACACACACACACACACACACACACACACACACACACACACACACACACACACACACACAAAAATTGTGTTTACTATATAAATGTATAACCTGTTCTCTCTCCTAGGTGTTCTCGTCTGAAAGGTTATCCGCATTTCAGTAATTGTAAAAGTAGCAATCTTGTTGTTGTAAAATGTCACAGAAATTGCGTCACCTGAGCTGACGTTATCTGGACAATTGAACTGATTTGTATAGATTAACACAGACCTGCCCCGTCGCTGGGACTGGGTGTCAACCGGGTCAGGAGACATTCTGCTTTCCTTCAGCTTTTGTCTGGACTACTGGTTTTTGGAGAGTGGACAGTACACAGATCTCAAAGCCGTACCCCCTCAGTGGATCTCCCTGGGTCTTCATTTTACCTGAAGCTCGTCAGTCTAGCCCAGCCTAATCCTGCCCAACCCCCCCCCGCTGTGCCTGTCATTGTTTGGGCCTGCATGAGAGAGTCGTATGTCTGACGGTCTATCTGGGATCCCCTTAGAGAAATGAGGCCTAACAATGCATTCTTACCCCATGGCAGACTGCGGCCCATTCATCATCGCAGCGTGTCTTTTCTCCTAATACTAACTCTCTCTTCAAAGTTATCTCTTTGATATTATTTAAAATCCATTGCTCTTGTCACGTGGTTGGAAAAGCGGTAACACATGAATTATAATCGTGGTAGTTATTAATTCGACCGTTTCACGCTCAAAGTCTCATAGCAGCCATGTGCTGGCCAGCAGGCCGGTCCGCAGAGATTGAATGGACTTGAGTTTTGAAACAAGTCAAAGGATTGTTGGTTCCCTGCCACAGTCCTCGGTTCACTATCAGGTCTCTGTTGGCAACCCCCCCCCCCCCCCCCCCCCCCCGCCCGCTCGCCCTGCCGATGGACCCAATCTGCAGCTGCTCTTCTGGAGACCATAAAGTGTATAATCTGCCCACAGAGGCCTGAGAGGGAGAAGGAGAGAGAGAGAGAGAGAGAGAGAGAGAGAGAGAGAGGGAGAGGGAGAGGGAGAGGGAGAGGGAGAGGGAGAGAGAGAGAGAAAAATAGTCCTCTGACAGCAATCATTTCTCTGCTCACAGTAATTTGGCTGTCACGAGCAGCTGGCACTCTCTGGGCAGGAACAATGGCAGAGTGGAAAGAGAAGGAAGCGGACCCAGACAGCCATGTTGTGCTGGGGCCGGGGGATGTGGTGGTGGTGGTGGTGGTGGTGGTGGTGAGAGGGGGTGGGGGGGGGGGGCTGGTTTTGGCGCGGTGCGGGAGTCGGGTTACACGCTGTCATTAACCAGAGAAGGAGCGCCTCACGGCCGGCTCGCACCAGACGGCAGGACGACGTCAAGTCTCAGCAATCTGGGCCTTGGCCCGACTCCACGAGGTGTACTGCTCAAGTCGTGGTGTCGGAGGGGGCGAGGGGGGGCAGAGGGGGTGAGACGGGTGAGGGAGAGAGACGTAAGAAGTATGTATGATTATTTTAGTGTGTGTGTGTGTGTGTGTGTGTGTTACAGAGCATTCTGGGCATCCTGGAGGAGCCGTGACGCGGGGCCGTTGCAGTCTGCGTGTTTGTCTGGCCCCAGTGTGTGTGTGTGTCTGGACTTGTCAGAAGTCTGTGTGTTTGGATTAAGCCATGGTCCTCGGCCCGGACCAGGCAGAGCGGAACATGGGGACACAGCTTGGCGTTTGAATTCTTCTTCTGTGGTTTATTGTTCGGAATCCAGCTCTTTTCGTTCTTTGAGGAAAGTCTTTGCAGACAATATTATTTGTACTACCCCCCACCACCGAATCCCCCCTCCAAAAAAGTCCTGAATCCCTTTTATAATAATTATAAGCCATTATGTAACCAAACTGCTTTCAGTGGAGCACTTGGACTTTGTAGGCACCGCATTTTCAGAAGGAGACAGGAAGTGAGACGTGGGGGTGGGGGGGAATGGGGGTAACCAGGGACTGTGTCGACTGCTGGGGTCTTGGCATGGTTATGGATTTCTCCTCTCTTCTGGATTCAAATGTGGTGGTGAAGAGGAGCCAGGAGTCTGCTGTCTACACACACACACACACACACACACACACACACACACACACACACACACACACACACACACACACACACACACACACACACACACACACACACACACACACACACACACACACACACACACCCCACAAAGATCTGTAGTTCTCTAGACTGTTCATCTCTCTCTCTCTCTTTAACCCAGATGGCCGTGGAGGCTTTCAGCAATCCACATTTCAAGAGCCATCAACCCGCTCCATTCCTCTGGTCTTATCTCCCAGCCCTAGCTCTTCGGGGGAGTTAGTTTGGATTCATTTGAACAATGACCCCTGTGCTACCCCTTGGTGGATTGCTTGTGTATTGAATTAGTAATCATAAAAACCTCTCAGAGAGTCCCATCGACGTAGACATGTTTGATATTGCCATGGCTATGATGCCCTGACTTTTCCGTCAGGTTGAAGACGTGCATCTCTGAGACCACTTAAGTCTTTTAATGGCTTCATTTTATGTTTTAACTTTCGTGCTACCTTCTATATTGCTTTGTTCCCCATCATTCAAGTTGGTGGGAACTGCCGCTTGGCTGCTTCCACTAAAGAAAAGCCGGGAAAGCAAACCCTGGGCCATGAAGGACCCGTTGGCAGCCGGATGTCACGGCTGTCTCGAGCCTGCTAAGGACCCGGTGGCAGAGACCCTAAACTGTTGGTCGCAAACTGTCTGAGAATGGTTCCCGCTGCTTCGGCCGATGCTACCATCATAATACCATCAGGTCATTGGAAACGGCATAAAGGGCATCACTAGGGGACTTTGGGGATGCATGCTCCTGCATCAGAGCCATGATCCGCCTGGGTGGGAGAAAGTGCCCTAGAGATGATCGCACGGTCGGTGTGATGCTAGCATGGTGGACTTTGGTCAAGGGCCCATTCGGGGCAAAGAAAGAGTGTTTGTTCATTCCTCAGACAGCAAACAGAGCAGAGGGCCATAAAGACAGTGAATAAACAGGCTGTTTTGAGTGTTTTAATGGCTGCCAAGACAATGGATGTCTAAGAGTCATGGTGCCCAATTTACTTTGACTGATGAAACCCTCTTGTGATAACCCTTCTTCCCTTGCAGTACATTCTGGAAATGCAACTAGCTAGGATATTTCTCAGTGTGATCATCCTCATGAATGTTAAGACCCGTATATATTTTAATAAAATTAAAAAAAAGATAGTATGCTAGAATAAAACCCTGGGTTGGGACTGTGTAGGTAGAGTGCATTAGGGGGTTCAGAGCAGAGTGGGGAACATTAAACAGGAAGAGGGGGTATTAGCATTTGAGAGCATTCCTCATGCAAGGCATGTCGGAGAGCCCATGTGTGCTGAGACCCAGCCAGGATAGTTCTGGGAGCTGAAGCTGTGCTGGGGGCCACTAGTGTCCACAAGTATGAGTGTTTACTTATTCAAGGTCTAGTATTTGATGCCAAATCAGGGTTGTGTTCACATTATAAAAACTTTGTTAAGTTTTAAAGAAGAGTATCCCCCCCTTCGGCCAAACTATTACTACAGGTTAGCAGTGATTTCATTGTTATGCTGATGACACCCAGCTGTTTATCTCAACCCCAGCTCCTCTACCCTTATCTGTCCTGCTAAACACAGTGGCCTGGAGGCATCTTGCATACAATTAAACTGCAACAAATCAGAGGTGCCTGATAGGGTTGCCTTCTCGTTTATTAGCCAGGAAGCTGGGCTCACCCTTCGCCTACACAGCTCTTGGAGTTGGGCTTGGCCGTACGAGAATTCGGACAACCCATTTTTTTTCAGCAAGGTTTCATTTAAATAAAAAAAAATCTTTATAATGCAAATCAGCTTCGCCATGCTTTTATCTTCTCAAGGCTGGGTCGACTGCAATGCGGTCTTTTTTGCCCAAAATCCCTCACAGGACGCTGAATATTCTCAATGGTGCAGCCGGTGTCGTGGTGAGAGTGATAAAACGTTTTGACAAAAACCTGTACAACACACATATCATTCTCACGGCACAATGCTCTGTTTTTTTTATGTCGTCCTCGCATATAAAATATTTTTCCTCAGGGATAAAAAACTCTCTTCTCTCATTCATTGAGGCACCGGTTTCTCTCTATTTTAATAAATGTACTAACCCAAAAGCTCAGAGTCCACAGAATCGACGGAATGGAAACATGGCACTTTAATATATATATTTACGCATAGTAAGCATTAGCAAGTATATATATTACATAAATGCTTTCCGGTTCTTATACAAGTCATTCACCAAGGTGTAGTCTAGCATATTGAGGTGTTTAACTGACTTTAAATGGCGCTAAAGTAGATGGAGATGGTATTATTAGTGTTTATATAATCTTTAAATACTTATTATTAGTGATTGAGGCAGCTATTACATGTATATCAACTAGCTGTCAAGAAAGTTCTAACTTACATCGACGCTCCAACTAACTAGCAGCAAAACAAGTTTGGTTTTTTCTAGGGTTCACTGTGTTTAATTCACCCATGAGGACACATTCAAAATGGTACGTTGCACACAAAGTAAGAGGGAACCATTTTGAATTGGTATTGGCTTGTAAACAAACGCACTCAATTCTACTAGAGGCGCACGGACACGACTTGGCATCCAAAAGTCTAGTGTGAGACTTGATACGATGTGGTGGATCAGAAATGTTTGACCAAATCACAAGAATCAGTTAAATCCCTCAAATACTGTGGTTTCACTCCCTTATTGAGGAAGCAGTATTGCATTATTTAGGGTGGTTTCTTTTTTTCCAACTGTTATTTTAGGAGCAGTACTTTCCCCTTATCTCTAAACTATTGCGGTCTCACTCTCAAATGAATGAAGCACTATTGCATAACTCACATTATAACAGCTGTATTTATTCATTTTTGGCTATGGCTTCAGTGCTCTCTCTCCGTCTCTCCGGCTGGTTAGCATCAAGGGCATATGCTTTACTCAGGTATTTTTCTTGCTCAGTATTCTAAAAGTCCCCGGCGACTGTGGGCAGGCAGCGTGCGGCGCTGAAAGGGTTGAGGCTCAGAGTGTGTGAATCGGAGCCGTGTTGGCCGCGGAGGACGAGCCTCGCCCAGGGCTCTCCGCATCACCCCCACCTCAGAGCAGAGCCATCTGCCCAACCACCCCCCCACCCCCTCTGGTCCCGGGGCCAGGAAACGGGCCCCGCATCGGGGACCCGAAACGGGGACAGCCAGGCAGACAGCCGCATTGCCCTAGTATCACAGCACACTGCAGCTCCTCCGTCAGGGCTATTTGCGCCGCGGTAATGGTGCCAGGCTGCCAGCTCAGACACACATTCAGCCTCTCATCTGCCTCCTCGCCACTGTGATGATGAGTCAGCGATTCCTGCTGGGCCTCCAGCCTCCCTCACACCCCTGCCCCCCCCACACACACACACCGCGCACCACGCCACGCCGTCCATCAGTCAAAACTCCTCCTCCTCCTCCTCCTCCTCCTCCTCCTCCTCCTCCTCCTCCTCCTCCTCCTCCTCCCTCTCCCTGACCTGAATACAAATAAGAGTAACCGAAGAGGTGGAGAGAGCAGCAGTCTCCCTTGGCTTCAACTCAATTTTCATGCTCCGTTTGTTCGACAAATGTCACCTTTTAAAATAGAAAGCTAAGAAACACTGAAGACTGTGGGGGGGACAGGACTCGTGTGAAGCTGCTCAAAGAGGTTGATTCATAGTTCTAATAGAACACTCAAACACTCTTGTGTTTGGGTTTTGTCAGCCGTGCTCAAGCGATTGTGTCTAATCAGTCCCGGGGTGCAAATGTAGCCATCACCGCATTTGAGTAGCGTTTTTAATTGCTCCCGTATAATCGTTTTAAGCACCGCTCAACTTCTGATGAGCTCGTCAAGGGGGTCCAAACACCACCCACACCCACACCCACACGCCCGAGTGGGATTGTGGAGTCTGAGAGGAGATATGACCTCATCAAATTTGGGGGGGGGGGGGGGGGGGGGGTTATAATGTAGGCTGTGACAGCACCACCTCTCCCACCCTTTATCCTTTTAAACACTCTGAAAGTTTGTTAACACAATTTGTGTTCTTCGGTAGGTCGTCAATGTGGCGTTGAAAGTTATAATATTTGTATGAAAAAGGTTAGTGTCATTGTTAACAGTGACAATGGGGCGCTCTTAGCCATTGTTTCAAATTAAATGGTCCTTTTTAGAGAGAGGGAGAGAGGAAGAGAGAGAGAGAGAGAGAGAGAGAAATTAAAACTGGTTACATGAATTCAAGTTGGAAGCATATTTTTCACGTTTAATAAATAATTCACAAATGATTAATTCACTCTGTACGTCTTGTCAGATTGGGCTTCTATTGTGGGAATGATACATCACTAGAGTACTTTGTCACTGGAGTGCTATTTCATAAGGAGTACTACGTTGCTATAGTTCTATGTTACACACGTTTTATTACTAAATCCCTTGGCAGATGGTACTATATCACTGGATAGATGGTACATATCACTGGTTAGATGATACTATGTCACTGGGTAGATGGTACATATCACTGGTTAGATGATACTATGTCACTGGGTAGATGGTACATATCACTGGTTAGATGATGCTATGTCACTGGGTAGATGGTACATATCACTGGTTAGATGATACTATTTCACTGGGTAGATGGTACATATCACTGGTTAGATGATGCTATGTCACTGGGTAGATGGTACATATCACTGGTTAGATGATACTATTTCACTGGGTAGATGGTACATATCACTGGTAAGATGATGCTATGTCACTGGGTAGATGGTACATATCACTGGTTAGATGATACTATGTCACTGGGTAGATGGTACATATCACTGGTTAGATGATACTATTTCACTGGGTAGATGGTACATATCACTGGTTAGATGATACTATGTCACTGGGTAGATGGTACATATCACTGGTTAGATGATACTATTTCACTGGATAGATGGTACATATCACTGGTTAGATGATACTATGTCACTGGGTAGATGGTACATATCACTGGTTAGATGATACTATGTCACTGGGTAGATGGTACATATCACTGGTTAGATGATGCTATGTCACTGGGTACGACGGGGGGAGATGGACGGGGAAGAAGCAGCCCCTTGGCAGGATGTCGACTCTGCTGCAGAACGCTGACAGAGAATACAATATGCAGTGATGAAGAGACACAAGCGCACGGACGCGGCCACACGCACGCGCACACTCAGCTTATATCATCGGCCGTGCAGATGTGAGCTCTCAACAACGCTGTCGCACTCCCGCCTGGCCTCTTGAGCTGTGAGACACGCCACACATTCGCTCCGCTACTCTTAACGTGTCATTAAAGTAACCCGTGAGCCCCCGGAGTGGTTTTATTTTTCTTATCGATAGTCTAGCTCTTGAGTAAAGTTCAACCTGAAAGTGGAGTTGAGACTGAGGTCATTCCCAGGCTCTCGTCGGGCTCGCATAGATTTTAAGATGGCTGCCTGCTTGACCAACCAAGGACCACCTGGCAGACCCCTTGGGGGGCGGGGGTCCTCTGGCTTTAACCCGAAAGTACCCCGTATCCCCGCGCCTCTCCCCTTCTCCCCCTGATCCCCGTCCACCCCTTATCCCCCTCCCCAAGCCGAAGGGAGCAGACAGAGCTCCTGATTATCTGTGTGTGTGTGTGTGTGTGCGCGTGTGTGTGTGTGTGTGTGTGTGTGTGTGTGTCGTCGGGGCTATTGCTAACATCACATCTCTTAATCATTCATGTCTGGGAGTCTGGTACAAAGGCTCAAGGGGTCTCTCTGACACACACGCACCACACTAACACACACACATGCACCCACTAACCCACACACACACACACACTGGGGCACCGGGGGCATGCTCACGTAGGGCTGGGTCACCGGGGGCAGAGGGGCGCTTGTGCACACTCGCGCGCACTCCCTCACTGCCAAGATCTTGGCTCTGAGTTAAGCATGGCATTAAGGGGGTGTGCAGCTCCACACACACACACACACACACACACACACACACACACACACACACACACACACACACACACACACACACACACACACACACACACACACACACACACAGACACGCTGCTCTTACTCCTACACGATCTGTATGAAGCGCAGGGCTTCAGAAGGAGCGTGCTTCGTGCTCAAAGCAGCCTCTGTCCCCCCGGCGGTAAACAAGCCCACAGAGATGCATGTTCTCTGTGATGACGCGCCCGCAGACGCATTAACGAACCGAGGATTAGGAGGGCTCCCGGTGCCTCTGCCGAACGCCCACATGCAGCCTCCCTGCTGGGCTCTATGCACCTCTATCCTCCTCCTCCTCCTCCTCCTCCTCCTCCTCATGTCCTGTGCCTGTCCCTCTCTCTCACACACACACATATATATATACACACACACACACACACACACACACACACACACACACACACACACACACACATACACACAGAGGCACTCAGTCACAGAGGCAGCCAATCCTAGAGCACCAGTCTCCCCATTGCTTGCCACTCAAAGCTCAACGTCTTGTTGCCAGGACAACAGGAAGGCATGAGAACCACTTTATCTGAACATTTTTAACTTGCTGTTGACTCTTTTTCTTTCTGAAAATACGGAAAGGTCTCTCTCTCTCTCTCTCTCTCTCTCTCATGCTGTCTCTCTGCTTATCTGTGTGTGTGTGTGTGTGTGTGTGCCTGTGCGTGTGTGTGTGTAAAATAGCTTCGGCTAACACTAGTGGATTGCTAGCATTAGCAACCAGTGTGTCTGGCCCTAGCACTCATACTCATTCCTACTGCTAACTTTTTATCCTGTGTGGCAAATACTGTATACCCTCATGTAGCTAAAAACCTTTCTGTTGGTTTTTGTCATCTAAGTTCAGTCTTCTTTTGATCTTGTAAGGAGGTTGCTTCTTCCCCTTCAAACTTAAAGAACATGAAAAAGTATAGCAACATGTCATGACGATGACCTCCGCTTCCCTCCTCCAGATCTGCAGTGACTCAAAGGGAAATGTTCCTCCTGTTCTTCGTCCTGCTCCTCCTCCCGCCCTGTAGCCTGGAAGGTGAGCTACCTCTCCCCCGTCTGTCCTGTCCCCCGTCTGTCCTGTCCCCTGTCTGTCTGTCCTGTCCCCTGTCTGTCTTGTACGCTGTCTGTCCCGTCCCCTGTCTGTCTTGTCCCCTGTCTGTCCTGTCCCCCCTCTGTCCTGTCCCCTGCCTGTCCTGTCCCCTGTCTGTCTGTCCCCTGTCCCTCCTGTCCCCCCTCTGTCCTGTCCCCGTCTGTCCTGTCCCCTGTCTGTCCCGTCCCCTGTCTGTCCTGTCCCCCGTCTGTCCTGTCCCCTGTCCGTCCCCTGTATGTCCTGTCCCCTGTCTGTCCCGTCCCCCGTCTGTCCTGTCCCCCGTCTGTCCTGTCCCCTCTCTGTCCCATCCCCTGTCCGTCTTGTCCTCTGTCCCCTGTCTGTCCCGTCCCCTGTCTGTCCTGTCCCCCGTCTGTCCTGTCCCCTGTCTGTCCCATCCCCTGTCCGTCTTGTCCTCTGTCCCCTGTCTGTCCCGTCCCCTGTCCCGTCCCCTGTCTGTCCCCTGTCTGTCCCCTGTCTGTCCCGTCCCCTGTCTGTCCCCCGTCTGTCCCGTCCCCTGTCTGTCCCCCGTCTGTCCCGTCCCCTGTCTCTCTTGTCGTGTCCCTCTTATAGCGACACTCATCAGGGCTCTATGGTTATCCCGTCCTACTCATCGCCCGCTCCCACCTTTTGTCTTTTACTTCCCCCCCCCCCCTCCAGTCTGTCTCTGTCTCATCGTCGGTTGTCTCTCCAACGGCGGGGGCGTGCTCGCGCCGTGCTACGGGGTGGGGGTTTGCGGAGGGGCTTTTGCACCAAAATCGTCTGGCGAGACACTTTTTTTTTTTTTTTAAATAATCCCACCCTCCGCCCCCCTCCATTATGCATATCACTCAGCATATGGTCGTGGGGGGGATAAACAAGCAGCCAGCTGTGGTTTTAATGATTAAAGTGACTTTAGCATCAAAATGCTGTTTTGTTCTTGTTAGTCTTCGTGTCCCGACGGATCAAGTTGTTGACTGCAGCGACTTTTCAGTTAAACATATGTTTCTTTTTATGTTTGTCTTTCTCTCTCTGCCTGTCTTTCGCTCTCTCTCTTTCTGCCTGTCTCTCTCTCTCTTTCTGTCTGTCTTTCTCTCTGTCTCTGTCCGTCTGTCTCTCTCTCTGTCTGTCTTTCTCTCTTTGATTGTCTGTCTCTCACTCTCTCTCTCTGCCTGTCTGTCTCTCTCTCTGTCTCTGTTCATCCTTCTCTCTCTCTCTGTTTGTCTGTCTCTCTCTGCCTGTCTTTCTCTCTCTCTCTTTCTGTCTGTCTCTCTCTCTCTTTCTGTCTGTCTCTCTCTCTCTGTCTGTCTGTCTCTCTCTCTGTCTCTGTCTGTCTCTTTCTCTGTCTCTGTCCGTCTATCTCTCTCCCTCTGTCTGTCTTTCTCTCTTTGATTGTCTGTCTCTCACTCTCTCTCTCTCTGCCTGTCTGTCTCTCTCTCTGTCTCTCTCCGTCTATCTCTCTCTCTCTCTCTGACTGTCTCTCTGCCTGTCTGTCTCTCACTCTCTCTCTCTGCCTGTCTGTCTGTCTCTGTCTGACTGTCTCTCTGCCTGTCTGTCTATCTCACTCTCTCTCTCTGCCTGTCTCTCTGCCTGTCTGTCTCTCACTCTCTCTCTGCCTGTCTGTCTATCTCCCTCTCTCTCTCTGCCTGTCTGTCTCTCACTCTCTTTCTGCCTGTCTGTCTCTCTCTGCCTGTCTCTCTACCTGTCTGTCTATCTCACTCTCTCTCTCTGCCTGTCTGTCTCTCCCCAGACGAGGGCGTGGCACCGGAGGACGAGTGCGTCTGCGACGGTGCGGCGTGTGACCCCGGAGAGCGCTGCCTTGCCCAGCTCTGCTTCGTCTCCCTGACGACCGTCAACGACACGGCGGCCCGGCAGAGGGGCTGCGTGGGGTCGGAGGGGTCGGAGGGGTCGGAGGGGTCGGCGGCGGCGGTGACGGCGGCGGACTGTGAGGCTCCGCCCACCCCGGGCCTGGTGCTGGACTGCTGTCGGGGCCGGCTGTGCAACATGAACACCAGCGGGGAGCAGCAGGACCGGGGTATGCTGCCCTGCCCTGCCCTGTCTGTCTGTCTGTCTGTCTGTCTGTCTGTCTGTCTGTCTGTCTGTCTGTCTGTCTGTCTGTCTGTCTGTCTGTCTGTCTGTCTGTCTGTCTGTCTGTCTGTCTGTCTGTCTGTCTGTCTGTCTGTCTGGAGGAATCCCAGGGTTCTGAAGGGGCCGGTGGGCCAATTGGTATCTGATGATTTATTATTAGTTATTCATTGGATTTCTTACTGTTCACATTTTTTTATAGGAGTAAATGATTGCCTCCTTTGTTGGTGTGGGTCATACCCATAAATAGTCTCTCTGTGTGTGTCTCTCTCTCAACTGTCTCTTTATCCCTGAGGGTCTCTCTGTCCCTATATCTCTGTCTCCAGCTCTGTCTCTCTCCTTATCTCTCTCTCTGTCTCTCTTTCTGTGTTTCTCACTCGCTGTCTCTCTCTCACTGTCTCTGTGTGTGTGTCTCTCTCTCTCTCTGTCTCTCTCTCTCTGTCTCTGTCTCTCTCTCTCGGTCTCTGTCTCTGTCTCTGTCTGTCTCTGTCTGTCTGTCTCTCTCTCTCTCTCTCTCTCTCTCTCTCTCTCTCTCTCTCTCTCTCTCTCTCTCTCTCTCTCTCTCTCTCTCTCTCTCTCTCTCTCTCTCTCTCTCTCCCTCCTTATCTCTCTCTATATCTGTCTCTCTCTCTGTCTCACTCCGTCTTTTATGTTCTCCCGGTTGACTGAAAGCCATTTCATTGAATGCCCCCATAACGATGTGTGTGTAATGGATCCACCCCGTCTCTGGCTTTCCTCCGCTCCAGACGCCGAATCGCGCTCCGGCCGGCCGGTCCTCCGGGAGCAGGCGTGCGTCTGCGAGGGCGGGCCCTGTGAGCCCGGGGCCCGCTGCCTGGGTCAGCAGTGCTTCTCCTCCCTCCGGATGATTGACGGCTCGGCCGTCCAACAGAAGGGCTGCCTCCGGGACGACGAGGAGGGGCGGGCCCGCTGTGCCACGCCCCCCTCCCCGCTGCAGGTCATCAGGTGCTGCCAGGGCCACCTGTGCAACCGGAACGTCAGCGTGCAGCACTCCGGGAGAGGTGAGCCGAGCCGAGCAGCTCCTTCACACGCCTCCCATGGACGGTAGCTTTGTGAACCGCGCATGCAAGTGGAGGGGAATTAGTGTGTTTCAGCTTTTGGACTCCTTTCATTCATATAGACTTTCAACACAGACCTTGGGGCAACTTCCCTTTTCTTAAAGTCCCTGACTAAGAGAGAGCATGAAGGGAATGTATCCGTTCGCCTGTATGGGTTCATATCTATATAACACATCTAGATCACAAGGGAGGGCTTACCATCATGGGGAGAAGTGAGGCAAGATGGAACACGATGTCTATCAGCTGTGATCTGTTCCGTTCTGTTCTCTTCCCGCCTGACTTCTGTCTCCTCTCCTGACTTCTGTCTCCTCTCCGGACCTATGTTTCTTCCCTTGACCTATGTCTCCTCCTCCTGTCCCTGTGTCCTTTCTCCTTCCCTGTGTCTCTTTCCCTCTGTACTTTCTCTTTCCCTGTGTCTCCTCTCCTGACCTGTCTCTCCTCTCCTGACCTGTGTCTCCTCTCCTCTCCTTCCCTGTCTCCTCCCCTGACCCTGTGTCCTATCTCCTTCCCTGTGTCCTATCTCCTTCCCTGTGTCCTATCTCCTTCCCTGTGTCTCCCCTCTCTCCTTCCCTGTTTCCTCCCCTGACTTCTATCCTCTCTCCTTCCCTGTGTCCTCCTTCCTGACTTCTGTCTTCTCTCCTGTCTCCTCTCCTCTTCTGACCTGTGTCCTCTCTCCTTCCCTGTGTCTCCATTCCTGACCTTTGTCTCCTCTTCTCTCCTTCCCTGTCTCCTCGCCTGTCCCTGTGTCCTATCTCCTTCTCTGTGTCCTTTCTCTTTCCCTGTGTCTCCTCGCCTGACCCATGTCTCCTCTCCTCTTCTCTCCTTTCCTGTCTCCTCTCCTGACCTGTGTCTCCTCTCCTGACCTGTGTCTCCTCTCCTGACCTGTGTCTCCTCTCCTGACCTGTGTCTTCTCTCCTCTCCTGACCTGTGTCTCCTCCCCCGACCCTGTGTCCTATCTCCTTCCCTGTGTCCTATCTCATTCCCTGTGTCCTTTCTCCTTCCCTGTGTCCTTTCTCTTTCCCTGTGTCTCCTCTCCTGACCTGAGTGTCCTCTCCTGACCCGTGTCTCCTCTCCTCTCCTCTCCTTCCCCGTCTCCTCCCCTGACCCTATCTCCTTCTCTCCTCGTCCCCCAGCCGAGGAGCAGAAGCCCTCCCTGCGGGAGGAGCACGTGTGCGTGTGCCAGGGCAGCTCCTGCGTGACTGGCGAGCGCTGCATGGGCCATCAGTGCTTCTCTTCCCTGGCCCTCAACGGCGACGCGCTCGTCTCCCAGAAGGGCTGCTTCAAGGTGTACGAGCAGAGCACCATGACCTGCAAGACCCCGCCCTCCCGGGACCAGATCGTGGAGTGTTGCCATGGACACCTGTGTAACCTGAACATCACCGTGGCACTTCCTGTGCAAGGTACGGCCCGCCGCCGCCGCCGCCGCCGCTCGCAATCAACACGTTTTTGTGTCGTTCTTTTTTCTTTCTTTTTCTCTCCCTCTCGTCGTTTTTTTTTCTGTATCGGAGCGGTATCGTTTCACCCTCCGGCGAGACCCCCGCTCACACAAAGGAGCAGGTGCGCCATTCAGGAGACTAACACAGACACGCCGTCTTTTATTTGGACCGTGGCTTCCACCGCGCCGCCGTATCCAATAGCCGCGGTTAGGTCGAAGGCGCATACGCGAAAGACATAAAAAACAGTTTCTAACCCAGACAGGTTCTGCTGCATTGTGGTGAGGATGCCCAGCGGGGTGAGCTCTGCCCTGGATAGATAAAGTGAGGGGTGGGGGGCAGGGGGCTGGGGGGATGCTACCCTATCTACTGGCCCCTGTCCGGTAGGGGGGGGGGGGGGGGGGGGGGGGGGGAGTCCTCTGGAATGAAATTGTCTTCTTTCTTGGCCAGCCACTGTTGCCGTGGGTTACATGTGTGGCTGGGAACACAGCAGGTGGTAGGCACACACACACACAGAGAGAGAGGAGGAGGAGGAGGAGGAGGAATATTGTTTAGTCATGGTCCGCATGGCCGCCCCCTCCTCCTCCTGGGGACTCTTCAGGAGGAGGAGGTGGAGGTGTGTGTGTGTGTGTGTGTGTGTGACTGCAGGGAGGGAGGGATGAGGAGGAGACGTTTTGTAGAGGGGAACTGATGTAGAAGAGAGATGCAGATAACGTGTAGAAAGTGAAGTAGGAGGAGAAGTCTGCAAAGAGAGGAGTGAGAGACATGTTGTCTGCGCTGTGGGATGCATACTTTCCCCTGGAATGTTTGGAGAGAGAGCGTGGGCGTGTGCGCGAGTGTGTGTGTGTGTGTCCTCCGCCGTGGACACGCGTGCCCGTGCGGGCACGCCCTGCGCACACCACCTCTGCATATTCCGCCCTCCGCAGCGGAGCCGGGCTGCTGCGTGTTTGGCTTGGCGTCGCCCCGCACCGGGCCGCTGCCTGTGTGGCCCACTGCAGAGCGGGGGGGGGGGGGGGTGCAAGGAGTTTGTTTCCATGGTAACCCAGCCCCCACTTCAACCGAGGCGATGGCTGAGTCAGGCCCAGGTCGGAGTGGCCGGCCTCCCCTCGTCCGCCCTCACCTCCCCCTCCATCCCACGCAACCTCCCCCCCCCCCCCCCGTCCCATCCCACCTCACATGCGGGAGGAGGACCATTGTTTATTTTGTGCCCTCGACTTAACTCCTCCCTCTCCTCTTGTCTCCCTCCCCCTCCAACCCGCCCAGCCGACGAGGCCCTGAGCTACAGCGTCACCACCCTGGCCATCGTCATCGTGGCGCCCGTCATCGTGCTGGTCGTCCTGTCCACCATCGCCATCCTGGTGTTCCGGCGGATCCACCACAACCAGATGGAAAGGCTGTCGGCGCGCGACGCCGAGTACGGCACCATCGACGGCCTCATCGCCTCCAACGTGGGGGAGAGCACCCTGGCGGTGAGCGGGGGTGGCAGGGGCCAGAACACACTGGTCCTGGTTCGTGGGTTGGATCGTGGTGCTATGCTGCTAAGGTCGTCCTCAATGGGGGACTGTGGAGTGTGGAGTGGAGGAAATGCTCTTAAAGCAATCAGGCTACAGGCCGGGTCACATTCCCAAGCAAGACAGTGTCTGATTTCTGGTGCTGCAGGGGTTTAGTTTGGTTGAGTTTTGTTTCGCGGTTAACTTTTGTGCGTGTTCGAGGGTTGCATTAGTGAGTGGTTAAAAGAAAAAGACTGTTTTGAGCAAAAGCTTGTTTTGGTCAAAACATAAAAATGCAATGTTAAATATTGTTTTGATTCTGGAAACCATTAACACATCACACACATACATAATGATGTGAAGCGGACATATTTAGCTGCTCGTTGTGTATATTCTTAACTGCAGTACAGAAGGGGAAAGAATTTCCCCTCCAGAGTGTGTTCTTCGAGGTCTGGTAAACAGACGTGGAGTTTAGGCGGAGTCCTGTGGTTAACGTTGGCTCTGTGTGACAACCGTGCACAGTTACTGGCTCGCATACACACACACGCACACAGGCACACGCACACGCACACACTATAATTAAGCTCAGAGCAAACATGGTGCAATCTGCAGCGCAGGCGGAAAAATATTTTGCCGTCTGCCGCTCTGGTTTAGTCGTCTGCTCCGGTCGTCTGCTTCGATCGTTCTGTTTTAGTCGTTTTGTATTCTGTAAATAACACCACATAGCTTTATTATACAATGTCTGCTTGGATTTTAGCTAGCCCCCCCCCCTTTGCAACCCTTTTTAATGATTGATGTAGAATGACTGGTAGCACTATCGTGCTACGACAAGCTATTGATTATTGATGCAGAGTGATGGATAGTTGTCCAACTGCAAACACCAAACATGTGTGTGTGGGTGTGTGTAAGGGAGAAAGGACGAGAGAGAGAGAGAGAGAGAGAGAGAGAGAGAGAGAGAGAGAGAGAGAGAGAGAGAGAGAGAGAGAGAGAGAGAGAGAGAGAGAGAGAGAGAGAGAGAGAGAGAGAGAGAGAGAGAGAGAGAGAGAGAGAGAGAGAGAGAGAGGTGAGATGCATCGCTGTCATTTGATTAGTTTGAAGTTATTTTCAAAGGTTACTCCCAATGCTTGGCAGTGGGAAAGTGTAGCCACAGAATGTTGGCGTCATTAGACTCTGCCCTGCATCGCCGGGAGGAAGGTTATTAGAAACTGGGGGGTGAGCGGATGTTAAAGCACAGGAAGTGACTGAACCACAAGTTTCTGGTCTTCGTCTGGAGCCCATGGGTCCAGGATGGATTCAGACTCTATCCTCAAGGGCTCCTCAGATGGACCTCCTCACCAAAGCAGGAGGGTTGTAACTCAAAGTTGGATTTTTTTATGGCTGCTGAAGCACATTCCTGTGGTATCATTGTCTTTCATGTCATCTCTTTACATCTGCAGGGTTTTGTAGAGGGTGTTGTTAACATATATATTATGTTTACAATATAAGTTGCTATGTAGGGGGTCAAACCAGGCTTCCCTCTCTAAATAACGTTCAGTCTTTCCCTGGTTTGTTTTTTTCGTGACTTGAATGTCAGAGTGGCTCTGTACTGCCCCCTTGTGGCGCTCAGACGCCACTGCAGCGTCCGCTGGGTGGGAGATCAAAATAAAAAGCTTAGCAGCATTGCGTCTGTTTTGGAGTCTGGCGCTGGGATTAGATCAGATCTCCCGACGCCCCCACCTTCATCACCGGGGAGGCGACCGCACTGCTGTTGTTTACACAGCAGGTGGCACCCTGCCTCCGGCGTAGCTCTGCCACACACACACACACACACACACACACACACACACACACACACACACACACACACACACACACACACACACACACACACACACACACACACACACACACACACATACACATACACATACATACAGTTACAGACACACACATACAGTTACAGACACACACACACACACACACATGCAGTTACAGACACACACACACATAGTTACAGACACGCGCACACACACACACACGCACACACAGTTACAGACACGCACACACACACAAACACAGTTACAGACACGCGCACACAGACATGTAAACACACATGTCAACACACACACACACGGACACGTACACACACACAGACACGTAAACACACACACACACACAGACACGTACCCACACAGACGCACGCACACACAGACACGTACACACACACAGACATGCGCACACAAACGTGTAAACATGCACTCGTACACACACATGTACACACATAATTATACATACACAGACTTGCACACACGCCTATACAAAACATCAGTTTATACCCTAGCTCCCTTTCATTACACACACACACACACACACACACACACACACACACACACACACACACACACACACACACACACACACACACACACACACACAGCAAGATGCTAAGCCCCCCCCCACCCCTGAATCCAGTGGATACCACATCAAAGGCAGCCTGATTACATTTCCCCATGGGGACGAATGGCAACGATTCTTTCACCACCCCGCCAAAAATGACTCTTTCCCCAACTCTAGGGTGTGTTTCTGTGTCTTTCTGTGTGTGTGGGGGGGTGGGTGTGTGTGTGTGTGTGTGGACATTGACAAACATATTGTGTGTTTGAACCGAAATTGATAAACATATTGTGTGTGTGTGTGTGTGGACATTGACAAACATATTGTGTGTGTGTGTGTGTGTGTTTATGAGCTGACCGTGATAAACATATTGTGTGTGTGTGTGGTGTGTGCGTGAGCTGACAGTGATAAACATACTGTGTGTGTGTGTGTGTGTCTGTGTGTGTTTTCATTTGTGTGCGTTCATGCTATTGTGTATGGTGTTTGTGCTTGTGTTGGTACCTGCTGTGCGTGTATGGTGTGTGTGTGTGTGTGTGAGTGTGTGAGCTGCCGGTGATAAACATACTGTGTGTGGGTGTGTGTGTGTGAGTGTGTGAGCTGCCGGTGATAAACATACTGTGTGTGGGTGTGTGTGTGTGTGTGAGTGTGTGAGCTGCCGGTGATAAACATACTGTGTGGGTGTGTGTGTGTGTGTGAGTGTGTGAGCTGCCGGTGATAAACATACTGTGTGTGTGTGTGTGTGTTTCCCAGGACCTGCTGGACCACTCCTGTACGTCTGGCAGCGGCTCCGGCCTCCCGTTCCTGGTGCAGAGGACGGTGGCTCGGCAGATCACTCTGAACGAGTGTGTGGGTGAGTGTCGCTCTATCCTCGCTCCCTCTGTCTCCCTCACTAACGGGGCTTTTATTGTGAAGAGACGTTTCCCAGTGCTTTTTGGGTAGGCCGCCTGTTGCCAACTAGTCCGCTGGGCAAATAATCAATTAAAGCATGATGCACTCCCTCACTAATGGGGCTTTTATTGTGAAGAGACGTTTCCCAGTGCTTTTTGGGTAGACCGCCTTTTGCCAACTAGTCCGCTGGGCAAATAATCATTTAAAGCATGATGCACTCCCTCACTAACAGGGCTTTTATTGTGAAGAGACGTTTCCCAGTGCTTTTTGGGTAGGCCGCCTGTTGCCAACTAGTCCGCTGGGCAAATAATCATTTAAAGCATGATGCACTCCCTCACTAACAGGGGTTTTATTGTGAAGAGACGTTTCACAGTGCTTTTTGGGTAGACCGCCTGTTGCCAACTAATTCGTTGGGCTTAGAATCATTTGAAAGCATGACGCACTCCCTCACTAACGGGGCTTTTATTGTGAAGAGACGTTTCCCAGTGCTTTTTTGGAAGACCGCCTGTTGCCAAATAGTCCGCTGGGCTTAGAACCATTTGAAAGCGTGATGCACTCCCTTGTCTCTCAGACCATCATGTGATCTACGAGGACAGCTCGTCTATCTCATGTGACAAAAAAGAAATCGCACTGTTGATTCACATTTGGTTAAAAAACAAGGCTAAAAATAACTTTTATGACCTAACGTTCCAACAAAGTCAGCCCTTAGTAGCAGAGTGGTTGAAAAAACATGCGTATCATGCAATTCATACTGTGGTAAGTGACAAATGGATATTGCCTTTAAGTATCCATGGCGACCACACCTTGTTTAATCTGTTATAAATAAGCACAGTTTTACCAAAACATCAGCTGTTTGCCTTTTTTTTCTCCGTCTAATCAAATTACAGAACTGTTATTTTAAACTCATTGTTGTTGTACACGAAAAGTTTGATTGTGAATCAAACTTAGGGGAGTTACATTCCCTAACGGTTACAACGGCTAACGGCAACGCTCGGTACTTACAACGTTCACTAACGGTAATGTCCGCTTGCGCTAACCTCTGCTAACGCTTGCGGTGTGTTTCCCGGCCGCAGGTAAAGGGCGCTACGGCGAGGTGTGGCGCGGCCAGTGGCAGGGCGAGAGCGTGGCCGTGAAGATCTTCTCCTCCAGGGACGAGAAGTCCTGGTTCAGGGAGACGGAGATCTACAACACTGTGCTGCTACGGCACGAGAACATCCTGGGTATGGAGACGCGTGTGTGCGTGTGTGTGTCTGTGTGTGAATGTGTCTATCTGTCTGTCTGTCTGTCTGTCATTGCATGTGTGTGCTTTGATGCACGGAAGATGAGTCAACCTAAGTCATTAATAGAGCTGAAGTTTGGAAACATCAAACTAGTCATTGCACACGATTGAACCTTTTTCAAGCCTTTTGAGACTCTGTGATGAAGGGCTGCACAAACACAATTGGCTCAGCTTGACTTCATAAATAATGACATCCTCTCGCTGCGATACCATTTTTAAAGGGCCTCTACTTTACCACCATGTGTGAGGCAAATTAGTCATTACCGCCGTCTGTATCAGTTAGCCAACATCTAGGTGGCCAGCCCCACTTGTGATGTCCTCAGTTGATCGGGCTGATATCATGACGCCAGGTGTGAGTGTGATCAGCCATTACAAGCCGTTTGAAAATCTGCTTTCCCTGTGCCCTAGTGACATCACTAGTGGCCCCGTCCACCTGTATAAATGCTTGATAGATCAGTCCACCAGCCTACCCCCTGGACCGTGGCAAATGTTGCTTATCGATCCTTCATACATCTCGGTGGACACGCCCACTAGTGATGTCATAAGACCCAGGGAAAGGCAGTGTAATGGCTAATCACACACACCACTGGGGGCACGATGTCACCCCTTTCAGACCGTAAACGACGTCCAATCACAACCTGGTGACGATAAACCAGAGAGGCTTTAGAGTTTGAACTGACCTTCATCCTCGGGGAGAGACTCACGCCCCATCCTCCTCCTCCTCCTCCTCAGGCTTCATCGCGTCGGACATGACGTCCAGGAACTCCAGCACCCAGCTGTGGCTCATCACCCACTACCACGAGATGGGCTCGCTGTACGACTACCTGCAGCTCAGCACGCTGGACGCCGGCGGGTGCCTGCGGATGGCGCTGTCCATCGCCAGCGGCCTGGCCCACCTCCACGTGGAGATCTTCGGCACGCAGGGCAAGTCGGCCATCGCCCACCGTGACCTGAAGAGCAAGAACATCCTGGTGAACAAGACGGGGCAGTGCTGCATCGCCGACCTCGGTGAGTGTCTAGAACGGACTGTCTTTGTGCAGCGCTTTTCTAACCCGTGGCCGTTCAAAGCGCTTTACAATAATGCCCCACATTCACCCATGCACGCACCAGTCACACACCGACGGCGGTGTCAACCACGCAAGGCGGCAGCAGTTATGTGTCTCGCTCGGGGACATCTCGACGCTCAGCTAGGAGGTGCTAGGGGATCGAACTAGCAAACCTTCCGGTTACCAGCCTACCCTCTCTACCTCCTGAGCCACATGCCGCCATAATACTTCCTTTGTATGCAGAGACAGGAGAAATCTGCCGTTGGCCAAACCATTGTTGGTGACAAACAAAACACGAAAACAAGTACAAAAGAGAGCAGATAAAAATAACTCACGAAATATAGAATTCAGGCTGTGATTCTGACAATGGATATTGTTATTATAATCACGGCAAATGGAACATGATGAAGGTCTAAGTGTTGATGCCGCGGGCGCTGTATCCCTGGGCTTTTCTTGGCCCTGTTTGTTTCTCCACTTGTTCACTCTAATGTTTTAGTCAGATGTTCCTGTGTGATGGCGTCAGGTTGCGGGGGGGGGGAGATGTAGTCAGACTCATTGAGATACCGCCAGCAGGTCTGTTATTAATCAATGTCGTCATCTCTGTCATTAGAAGGAGTAGCAGTGCTGCTGCTTCGCTAACTAAAAACACATTAAGAGCCACTTCAGCCTGCTGCCGACGGACTGCCAATGTTCTTTGTGCTGTTAATAAATAATCCAATCCAGCATCCGGATCTAACCTGGGCAGGGGAGGGTTGAGCACTTTAATTGGCTGTTCTGGCGAAACCTTCCCTCTCTCTCTCTCGCTCTCTCATTCTCTCTGCGTGTAGACGTGTTCTGGTTTACAGGGAAATCAGGGTTATTGTTGTTTTGTTCGGAACTGGGAGATTGGTTGGTCTGTTGGGGCGGCCGGGCGATGGGGGTTGGTTGGTTGGAGGTGCTGTTGTTGTTGGGAAGAAAATGGAAGAAGTTCAAAGGCAGGGGAGCCGTTCAGGGCCAAAACCCAGCTGCTTATTTTTCCATCAGACAGAATTTTAAAAGCATCCTCCCCTCAAACCTTTGTTTTATTCTGGTTAATGTCTTGCCTACCTTTTACTACATAGACGTTTTCGTTGGTGCACCGCACAAATCAAGGTTTGGCCGAAAATCCTCCTTTCCAGCTTTCGAGTCAAAAGAAAATACTTGACAGCTACGTTTATTGAACATTTAAAAGGTTTTCAACACTGCAGGGATGGGATTCTAACGCCTCCTCTCCCCCACCCCCCACCAGGCCTGGCGGTGATGCACTTCCAGGACACCAACGAGCTGGACGTGGGCAACAACCCCAAGGTGGGCACAAAGCGCTACATGGCCCCCGAGGTGCTCGACGACTCGGTGCAGACGGACTGCTTCGAGTCCTACAAGCGGGTGGACATCTGGGCCATGGGCCTGGTACTGTGGGAGGTCGCCCGGCGCACCGTCAGCAACGGTCAGTTGGTCGCACGCACACACACACACATGCACGCACGCACACATGCACGCGCCCGCAATATGTTATCACTGCCAGCTCACAGACGCAGTATATGTTTAAATATTTCGGTTCACGCACGCACGAAGATACACACACACAGACACACACACACACACACACACACACACACACACACACACACACACACACACACACACACACACTTCTCACTCTGTTCTTCTGCTATTTGAACGATCGTATCAATGGTGCACAGGAAGGACTGGAAGAGATTAGTCTTTGGTCATAACTGTCCTTACAAACGATGTTTGAGGGTTATAATGTACTATTTCACCCAGTCAAACTCCATTATTTGTGAGGCCATCGATTTATTTGAGTGGAAATTAAAGCTCACTTAAAGAAGGGCAACATGCGGTACGGAGAAAGATCGAAGGCTTCAGGCGTAGGGCGGTTAAGTTAACAGCATTACCAGTTTCATTGAATGCATCAATGGGCCGATCGATAACGACAGACTCTGTTAGTGACATGGCCTTGACTGTCCAATCACACATCTTTGATCACATGACTCACATTTCTTAACAGCACAACAAAGTGTCTTAATCTAGATGTTGCCCTTCTGATAAGCACGCCTGTCCCTCAGTGGTGATGTCAGCAGCAGATTGGTTGTACTTTCTCACCTCAGCTCAGTGGCTGAGCTTATCATTAGCTTACAGTCAGGCAAAACCGTTTCATTTGATTGAACGGATTCATTCACGCATTCAAAGTTGACTTTGAAGTAGACCTTATCAGCAGTCATAATGTAACTATATATCATGTCATATTCCCCCCAGGAGCTCAAAGGTGTGTTGTTGTTCTCGCTTTCTCCACCCCCAGGCATCGTGGAAGAATACAAGCCTCCGTTCCACGACGTGGTCCCCAGCGACCCCAGCTTCGACGACATGAAGAAGGTGGTGTGTGTGGACCAACAGAGGCCCAACATCCCCAACAGATGGTTCTCAGACCCTGTGAGTCCAGATGTAGATTTGTATTTAAGCAGGTCTAACGTTGTGGTGAAAGGACAGATTGGTAGAGAAGACATTGTATTTAGTGAAGCTGTAAAGAAATCATTCACCTCGGGTCCCCGAAGCAATGACTTGGTAAACATTTTGTACTCAAAGTGACCAGTGTAATGGATTTAGTTATTGGTTTTGTCATAACGTTAGCCTCATAGCATAATGCCTAGGTCATATTTTAAGGTTCATCTTGTATTTAGCTTCAAAAATGCCTAAGTCAAATAGATGACATAGGCAGAAAGTGATTATGGACTGTAAAAAAAGCACTCTGACTGGCTTAGGATATAGCCAATGAGGCACAGTGAATCAGCAGCGTTACGAGAGTAGACTTAGGTTAGGTATCACAATATGGCCAAAATATGACTACGGCAATTACGCTATGAGGCTAACGAAAAGAAAGCTGTCAAAGCTAAAGCCACAGAGGAAAGGAACCAGTGGGCAGTGGGGTGGTGAAGAAGCAGGTAGTGGGCGGCTCCATGATGATCTGACTGTGGCCCCTGTGTCTCCCCAGACCTTATCGTCCATGGCTAAACTCATGAAGGAGTGCTGGTACCAGAACCCTTCGGCCAGGCTGACGGCGCTGCGCATCAAAAAGACTCTGACAAAGATCGACAACTCGCTGGACAAAATCAAAACGGACATCTGAGGGGCCCAGATGGGGGGGGGGGGGGGAGAGAGGGGCGCCCCTCGAGGCCTGCATCGAGACGTCCAGATCTGGGAGCCGGTCTCATCGAGACCGGAGGATCCAGCCCGGTGCCCTTATAGTGGCACACTGTATTTATTTGGTAAAGGAAACACACACTCGACAAGAAGGGGGGACATTTTGGAATCCAAAAGATGGCTTACAGGGCTTCTCCGAGACCGCCGTTGCATCTTGGGAGACCAGGCCGTGAGCTGTAATCATAGAAGAGACATTGAAGCTTCACTGCTGGTGTAAAGTATTCACAGAACAGGAAGAGGAAGAAGAGAAAGGAGAACGAGACTTTGCTGCCGGGGATTTGGAGTGTTCTAGTTTCGGTTTAGAACAACAGAACTTCTTTGACGCGTTATTCATTTTGAAACACAAATTGGAAGATGTAGTAATTAGCAATACCTCTTTTATTTCTGTCATTGCAATGGTACGTCTTGGCATAATTTATTCGCAGTGGGGAGTTCTATTTTTTTGTTCTTCTAATGGAAAGTGCTCAACATGCCAGATCAGAAGTGGTAGTTTACAACTCTGGTTAATCTCTCGGTTTAGCTTAAGGAATTCACTGATCCTGTAACATTAGTTACCAGAGGTCATAACGAATCATCTCAAGAGGTTCTCAACCCAAATGTACCGGAACGTCTCGGAAACTCCGCCCTACATTTTGACATTAATACCTTCTCTACATATTCTGTGTTTTCTTTATTATTAGCAGGCTTTAAAGAGAAGAATGCTAAAAGAACAAATATGATGTAAGCTAGATGATGCTGGGATTCATTCCCCCAGGAGCAGTATAAGCCTGTGATGCTGTGTCTTAATGCGTGCATTGTTGTCTTAATGGGTGCATTGTCGGAGTCATTGAAGTCAAACGTCAGCCTTTTTTTTTTATTTCTTTAATATTTTATATCAAATAGTGATTTCTATTAATTAAATAGAAAAATTGTAATCGTTGATTGGTCTCTTTTGTCTTGATGCTGTTTACAACAGCCAACAGCTGTGTCTTTATCCAACTCTACTAGTATGAGCCTACTGCTAACTAAACACTGTACCACATACTGTCATCCAAATATAAACACTATTCTATACACAGTTATCCCAATATATACACCTGTGCTCATTTTTCCCAAACATATACACACTGAACTACTGTCAACATAATACATACAAACTACTGAATAGTGTCACTATACTTTTGTCAGCCGGCATAGAATCTGTTGTTTTTTTTAAACCAGACTAGGTCGCATTCATATTGTAAACAGTAGGGCTAAAATATCTGAGGTGGTCTGGATGAAACCTTCAGGTCTGTCGAATGTAGCGACGGTAAACCTGGCTTTTAAAAAAAAAAAAACTTGTTTGAGCAATTAAATGCAGTGAATTCCATGAACACAAATGGGAAATGGTCACAGTCACAGACACTTGATGAGTTAATTGGCTTGTATAAACTAAAATCAATTGTATCATCCAATGTTTACATTTTAACTGCTATTCTAGGCACTGTCCCTCCCAGTAAGTGACTGGTTGTTATTGAATTGGGTATCACCGCTCTGAGTGAAATCCTTGAAGGGCTCCCGGACTCAAAGTGCTCACTTCACACAGAACCACGGCTCTGATGGGCATGTGCTATCGACGCAGACTTTGGGTTTGCTTTGCATTCAATTCATGGTTGCTCTTCATCACGATAATGTCTTTATTAGAAAATAGTTTCACCACAGATGCTTTGCCACAGATGAGCCACTGCAGAGACTAGATAGGGGACCCATAGTTAGAGCTATGATTGACGCCTGCGTTTGTCCTATGATCCTACTCAGTGAAAAGGTGGCATTTATCACATCCTGATAGATAGACAAGTGGTCTTCATGGTCGGCCAATGATGGCCTACAGTAGGCAACTGAAGACGTTTGAAGTGGACATGAATTTGACCATTTTATACTTTCAATCTGCAATTATCGCTTGTTTTTATGATCTGCAAATATTATAGAATATATAATCATACAAAAACAATGCAGGATTTTGATGACATTGTGATATATATATATTTTTAAAGATGTTATACAAACAAATGCATCCAAATGTTTAAATATGTGCATGCAATAACCCAGATCAAAAGTGTCTCCTGTAATTGCACTTTCAGGTTGGATGAGTTCAGCTACGCAGGGAATGTCTGCAGATAATTAGAGATAAGGAGACAAACTCACAGAGAACTGAGATATTGGAGCCTAGCTGGTGTTTCGCTCACTGATTTGGAGCAAAGGCTCAGAAGGCACTCGTTTGGTGGTCATCAGTGGCTCACACACACCGACTGACCATTTTGCATTGGGAAACAGGTAAACGTTTTTAAGGCCACCTGCAGGGACAAGGAACCAACAGAGACAGACGGCGCGTTTCGCTTAATCGACTCATTTGTTGGAACCATTACCGGAGGAGCATAAACCGGAGGGATGCACTAAAGACACGAGGAGAAGCCTCATACGCAGCCCTCCTTACTTCAAGCACAGCGGGGGGGGGGGGGGGCAGAGTCGACTGGACACTCGGTGCCAACTCTCTCCTCCAGTCAGGGAGTCACTCCCAGCGTGTGTTTATCAGTGGGGTGTAGAGCGCGGTAATCCTCTTACTCCTGTCAACAGAGGCGGAGCGATTCTTTTATTGCGTATTCACTTTTCGCTCTTTGCTTACCGAGCGTGCGCCTGTGTGTGTGCCTGTTGAGAGGGAGCAATGCACGGGGCGCGTCGTGGTCGAAGTGCGGCAACTCAAAAAGTGGGATGAATTCTGGTGGAATAGCAGTTTAAACAAGAGTCCAGCAGTGGCAGCAGCGCCGGCGGCGGCGGCAGCGGCAGCGGCAGCAGCAAGGCGACCAGATGCGACCGCGGCGATGAATCGTCTGCGGACCCTGAGCTTCGAGGCGGCGCTGCTTTTCCTGTCCGTCGCTCAGCTCAGCCAAGGTACTGCAACCCACCTGGACTCTGTGCAACACGTTCCGCTCCGCTGAGTTTGTTCTCTGGACTGCTTTATCTTTTTATTTTTTATGGTTGTCTTTAATGCTTAGCATGATAACGACGTGCGACGAATATTTTTTTAATTGCTTTTAAAAAAAATATATTATTATTAATTGTTATAATGCCATGTGACCCATTGCCGACATTGGTACTTGGAATGGAGTTTGTCGTGTCAGATTGTAGCCCTACTACTACTCAAAGCACATGAGAGTTTAAGAAGTCTGAGCAATCATTTTCATTATCAGTAAGAATATTATTGTGATGGAGAAATGGACATTAAATGGGTGCTTATGGGTGCTTTACCAATTGGTAGGCAACCGCTAGAACTCGCTCAACACACTGAAACTTTGGCAATAATAAAATACAGTGTAGGCCTATAAAATCCAGGGAAAACAACAAGCGTGTTGTTTTTCAAGTGTAAGCCATCCAGGGGTTGGAAAGCCTAACCCCTGGTTGGCGGTCCTCTATGATTGGAACAGCTGGGTGATTCTGCACCCTAAATAAACAGTAGTGTCTATAAATACGACCAGCACACGGAGCAGATGTCAGGAGTGAGTCACCTGGGTGATCCACGGGTCAGTGGGCCTGGTTGCCAAGTAGTGGTGTGTTTTTATGTGTTTTTATGGACTGGCTGTTTCATCAGTAGGCTACTCATCGGGATTTTATCGGTTAACCACAAGGAAAATAAGATTGTTAAGTCTGAGGTTGGACCTGTTATCTGCTACTCCTTGTGTTCATTTTCCTGTTCTTGATGTTTGACATACGCCAATTATACTTTGTTAATTATCACACTTAACATGAACTAGGATCTGCATCCCTGCAACAGTATTCGATCTCACGTTGCTCTTGGCGTTATGACCTCACTCTGTAGTTATTTGTGTGGTCTAATATTTGCTCAGTGTAGCCGATTCTTCTTAAGTAAGCAGGGGCTGCCAACAGGCGCCTCTAATACGCCGCCGACAACGACATCCTCTATCACCTCCGCTGTCAGACGCACCTGATGATCTGCAGACCGCGTTCCCAGAGGAACACGCTGGAAACCGGCGGTTGAGTGATCAAATACAGAGGGGCAAGACAAACACCTGCTGCTCCTGTGCCTCGCACTCTTTCCAGAGCCAGTGGAACAGGCCTGCTCCCACATTAAGTTCAGGTGCATGAGAAAGATATTTGCACTGTTAGGCTGTTAAGATCAGGATACTTGATTGATAGTGGTGTATTTCTATTGTCAAATTTATATTTTTTATATAATGCCATATATTTTATATTATGCAATCGTTTAAAGTGTGACTATGGGTGTTAAAAAAGCTAAAATTATAAAGCAGTTACGCTTTACAAGTATAGATTTGTTTCTTTTAGAGTTAAAAACACTAAATGTTTATGAAACAAAGCCTTCACTGGTTGGTCAGGTGCAAGGGACACAGAAATATGAAGGACATTTTTTTGTTATATGTTTAGTAGAGATCATTCAATCTAGGAGACCTTATACATAAGTATTATATTTGCATTTTATGCTTTTTATTCAGTCTATACTCTCAATTAGAAATCCATTGTTAGTGTGCACCTTAGACTTATACCGTTTAATGTGTTGTTATAACTTTTAACGTGTTCAACTATTTTCAACGTGAGCAAACATGTGACTATGAAGCTAAAATCAAGATTTCCTATTGAAAAAAACATGCAGGGAACCCATTATACATTAACTCATGATCAAGACATTGAACTCATGGAGGCCCTGATTTGTAATCAGCCTCCAAGTAGAATTACCAGCAGTAACCCCACTAAACATTGGCGGATATAAACTCAGTTTCCCATGCGTTTTGCTGTGAGAACCTGGCTGTGACCGGTCCCAGCAGCCTTCCCCGGCCAGGCAGGACAGCACATCAGCCACCCAGAAGAGCAGCAGTTTATCCGGGTGTTAGATTAAGAGGCATTACAGCCCCTCCAGGAGCAGAGTCCGTCTTACATAACCACCCACCCCTCCACAGACAGTGCAGGAAAACGGCAGCCCCTGCGATGTTCCCTCGGCGTTACCGCGCGTCTCCTTGCGTCGTATTGCGTATCCTCGCGTGGTGTTGCGTCTCAACCAGTGTTGCCCGATTGGGCGGGGAAATCTGTCCCAATCTGGCAACACTGTCTCTCAGCCCTGCAGCGGAGTAACGCGGGAGCTGCTGTTGCCAAGGCGTTTTTCACGCTCCTGTGAAAGCAATGTGAAAAAAAAAGATATTTTTCCAAATACGCGTCGCAGTTTCTTTTGAGGTGGTGCCTGTTTTCATCATAACAACAGGGACGATCATAAAAGACACATAGGGTGGTTATACTGGTTTTGTCAGCCTAGGATTTGAAACAGGTTGCATGTTGTGGAAAGGACCACTGCTGATGGAAAATGAAGGCGTTGCATTTAATCATTTATGTCCATTTAGTCATTTATTTACATGTAGTTTTAGAGAAATGTGGCCCTTGTATATTTTTCTTGATCCTACGTATGTTTAAAGACTGAAAGGGGGAATACTGTAGGGATGAATAATATACAAAGATTTGTTATTGATAATAATGATCTATTTGGTGGGTCGAAAGTAGTTCCACAGGTAGGTGACAGGCTGAAACCTCATGACACCGTCGTCCAAATCGGCTTCCAAGCGAGGCTGCGAGGACACAATCTGCGAGTGACTAAAACATAGCGAACACGGAATGTTGCCGACTGTTCCTGCGTTCCTTCCTCCAGCCCTCAGGTGCGTGTGCCACCTGTGCACGAACCACACGTGCGAGACGGAGCCGGCCGGGGCATGCTGGAACTCGGTGACGCTGGTCAACGGCAAGGAGGAGCGGGTCAAATCATGCCTGACGCCGGCCCAGTACAGCGGGCAGATGTTCTGCCAAGGCTCCCGCAACCTGTCCAAGAGGCACTGCTGCCTCACCGACTTCTGTAACAACGTGACGCTGCACCTGTACTCAGGTACGGCCCGGAGCGGCGATGGGGCATGTGGGGATGGGGGGGGGGGGGGGGGGGGGGGGGGGGCGTGATTTTGTGTTATTTACATTTATTCAGTCATTAAGCAGACGAGTGGGAGCTGACGTGACGCCAAGGACACAATCTCTCTTCTCTCTATTCTCTATCTACTCGCTTCTAATTTATTTCTCTTCTCTCTCCTTCCTCCCTCTCCCGTCTCTACCTCTTGCCCCTCTATTTTCTCCCTTTCCTCTTTCTCCTCTCACTTCTCTCTGCCCCCTCCTCGCTCTCACTCCTCCCCTCTCTCTCTGCTCTCTCTCTCTCTCCCTCTCCACCCTCTCTCTTCCCCATCCGTTATCTCTCTGCTCTCTCTCTCTCACACCTCTCTCTCTGCTCTCCCCTCCCTCTCTCTTTATCAATCTTCTCTCTCTCTCCTTTCTCTCTTCTCTCTCTTTCTGCTCTCCGCCCTCTCTTCACCCTCTCTCTCTCTGCTCTCCCCCCAACCTCTCCCTTTCCTCACCCTCTCTCTCTCTCTCTCTCTCTCTCTCTCTCTCCCTCTCTCTCTCTCTCTCTCTCTCTTTCCCTCTCTCTCTCTCTCTCTCTCACTCTTCATTCCGTTCTTTCACACGTGCGTTTCCCTGGCAGACTGGACGGTATCCTCTGCCAGACTCATGGAGCCCGGTTCCGCTAGACCTGTGATGTCATGTTCTGCTGGCCGCGGTACCAGGGGAACCATCACTCTCTATGGTTTATAAATACCTTGTCTACGCTCATGTGGGCCTGAGTCGGACTAGAGGGTCCTCCGATATACAAATTGTTAGCCTCAGAGCATAATTGCCCAAGATGTATTTAAAGGTTCATCTTGTATTCAGCATAATGCCTTAGGCAGAAAGTGATTATGGGATGTAAAAAGAGAAACTGCTTTTGAACATCCTCAAACTAAACAAGGGTCCAATCACAGCTTAACACCGTGGCCTTGTCCTCTGATGAATCATGCCTTGGTTATGAGTAAAACCTTTCCTTTCTGGTCCCCATAGCCAAACAAAAGGTTTATTACAACCCTATGTTTGTTCTCCGGCTGTGTGTTTCCAAGCGCGATGAAAACAATAGACTGGAAACAGTCATTTGATTTGAGAGGCAGCTTGTGTATGATGTTGCGGTGTATGTCTTGTGCTGCCGTGGCTGTAAATGGCTGCACAAGAACGTGCTGACTCACAGTGACTTGAGTGTATTCACGAGATTCAAAGGTATTCATTATGTCAGCAGAGTTGGGACTGCAGTGCACAGTTGGCACATCAGGTTTCTTCCCTGGTTGCCCTGGTAACCGTATTGATGGTGGGCAATGCTGACATGCAGGTGTTTCCTAGTTGCCGTTGGCGCCAATGAAAAGATAGGGATCAATAAAATGAAAAAGTTAAGTCTTTAACAAATTCATCCTATCGTGATGAGTATCAATGTGATTCCTTTTGGGCTCTGGATTGGACTGGAGCCGGGATGCTGGGAGGATATATGGACGCAGAGGGCTGGGGTTGTGTTCAAGGATTGGAGGGTACCATACCCTGTACCCTCTCTGATTAGCTTTATGGTAGCATTTACGTAGACGCTCGTTCAAACTTTCCTAGTCTCTCTATAGCACTTCTCTCTGCACTTCTGTGGAGCAACACTGACTTTGCCCAGATACCAGAACGCAGATGTAATGCATACAGTACATGCAATACAAATGCTGATTAATAGTGCAGCGTTTTGCTTTGTCAGAAATACTACAGGGAGTATAACAGGGAGAATAACAGGGAGATATATTGTATGTGAGTATGCATGATACAAGGATTGGTACGATATTGTATTTGTTTAGTCCAGAGGAATCCGCCATCTGCAGATTTTTGATTAAAAGCCATTCAGCCAATGACAGAGAGTGCAAGAAAATATGAAATCTGATTTAATATGAAAAAATAAATCATCATTATATCAAAATAATCATCCTCAGTGATACTGTAAAACTCACATTCCAAGTCCCTTTTGGTATAGTTGATAGGTAAGAGAGAGGAGAGAGAGAGGAGAGAGAGAAAGCGTCAAGGACACGTTTTAAATGTCAGAATAATAACGGAGACGATTAATACTTTTAGTCATGAATAGCTTATCCCATCTCTCCTCAAATATGCCACTGAATAAAAACATAGATGCATAAAACCTGATGATAGAGGAAACGATGTGGGGACTTGGGATGTGATCTCTCATGCGGTGGAGAGTGCTTAGAAATGGTGAATAAGGACTTTATTTATATTTCAAGGACAGAGAGTCAGCAGGCTACAGGAATGAAAGAAACAACTGCTCTAAAGGTGTTTCTTTTGTCCCTCTGCAAGAAGGTTTTACAGGGTTAATACAACATTTGAAATATCTCAATTTTGTGTTCACTTTCTTGCAATATGTTTCAGGTATTCAGAAAATGCTATTATCACATAATAAACAATCGGCTTGTGCATAGCAAAACTAGAATCATTACCTAATTACCTCTTAGTTGTATTAAGAATTAAATTGTAATCGAATGAATCACATACACGTTTTCATGTTTGATTCCATGGCGTCTGTGTTACAAACTAAGTCCTACGCAGGGCTGCTATTCATAAGCAATAACATGCAGTCATGACCTAACAGAAAGGAAACCTATATCCTGGTATCCATCGCTGCAGCTATAGAACCGTCATTAAAGTGATGAGACACATTGGCGTAGGTCTGTGTTGTGTCTGGCTGCCTGGCTGGGCTTCAGCTCACCCCCACAGTCACCAGGCCCGGAGCGGAAAGAGAGGATGTTTCTAAAGATAGTTTGTTCCAAATCCTGCAAGAGGATCATTTATTTAGACTACGCGGACTGAGAGGTTTAATCCCAAAGTAGAGCCAGCCAGAGTGCAGAGAGACTGCTTGTTTGTATTCTGCTCATAGTGGCTTTGTGAGTGTTGACGGCCTTTGAAGGAGGCCATATCATCGGTGTCATTTTACATGCAGAATTATTATTCTTCCTCTTCCACAGCTTCCTAATTTGAGCACTGATAGAAAGACCACTAGAGGGTACTAGCATCATTGTGTGAACACAAGATTGATACTTGACATCGGTACGGAAACAAGCGACACACATGTGAGGGTAAAGTGGACGCATCAGACCGTGCATATTCTGCGTCTATGAATGCATCAAAATGCTGATGCAAGGCAAGGCAAGGCAACTTTATTTATGTAGCACTTTTCATACACAAGGCAGACTCAAAGTGCTTCACATATAAACATTGTCATACAATAAAATAAAATAATAGATAAGTAAAAGAAACATATGCAAAGAAATTAGTAAAATAGATCAGCATTTTAGAAAGTGCAATGTATTTAAGATCAGATCAACAGTCTCTCTGGTACCCACGTCGGGACTCCAACCCGACCTAAAGGAACTTGATCCTTTCTCTGGTACTCCAACCCGGATTCTAGGGCTTTAACCCAGACAGAACTCAGGTCTCAAACCCTTGTTGATAGGCTGTTGAGTTTTGAGACTCTTATTGTCTGCGGCATACTCCCTGTTACCAAAACCCCTCTCTTAACGGTCAGAATCCTGACAAACCCCATGCACTTCTTGTTCAGCCCGCTTGTCCTTGTGAAATGTGCATCATCTGTGTTGACGAGAATTACGGTCACCTGCGTTTCCCCCTGTTGACAGTTTTGTCTCTTTTTTTCCGTACGTTGACTCTACTCCTGTTGAAATCCTTTTGCTTGTTCATCTTGGAACACACTAGAAGACTTTTATAGTCATAACCGACCTTGAGAGCCATAAAGACATAAAGCCAGCACACATTTGACTACTGACTTTCACAGATTACCGTTGTGTTTAAATGTGCTTTTTACAACACGTATAACAGATCATAACAGTATATTACAGTATATTACAGTATCTAGCATGTCTAACAGCATATAATATGTCTAACAGTAAATAGCAGTACATAACAGTCTATAACAGTATCTAGCATATAGCATGTCTAACAGTACATAACAGTATAAAACAGTACATAACAGTCTATAACAGTATCTAGCATGCATAACAGTATCTAGCATGTCTAACAGTATATAACAGTATATTACATTACCTTGCATGTCTAACAGAATATAACATGTATAACTGTACATAACAGTATATACCAGTATAGAAGAGTATATAGCAGTACACAACAGTATATAACAGTATATAACAGTACATAACAGTATATAACAGTATCTAACAGTATATAACTGTACATAACAGTGCATAACAGTATATAACAGTGTATAACATTATCTAACAGTATATAACAGTATATAGCAGTACACAAGAGTATATAGCAGTACACAACAGTATATACCAGTACATACCAGTACATAACAGTACACAACAGTATATACTGGTATATACCAGTATATACCAGTATATACCAGTACCCAGCAGGCTAACGCTGTCCCTCTCCCTGGTTGCGGCGGTCAGAGAGGCCGTCGGTGGAGCCGGGCTGGGCCGGGGTGGAGCTGGCCCTGGTGGTGGTGGTGCCCTGCTGCCTGCTGTGTGTGGCCGTCCTGCTGGGGGTCCTGGCCCTCCAGAGCCAGCGCTGCTCCTACCGGAGGGCCAACAAGCAGGACTCCGAGGAGCCCCTGGAGGACCTGGTCATGTCCCCCGACAAGTGTCTGAAGGAGCTCATCTACGACATGAGCACCTCGGGGTCCGGCTCCGGTAGGTGAACCGCGTCGGTCGGAGAACCGCGTCGGTCTGAGAACCGCGTCGGTAGGAAAACCGCGTCGGTAGGAGAACCGCTAGCCCACGTAAGCTAAGTAATAAAAATAGCTAAAAACAATTAAAAAGTAATACGATTACCCCAAATAATAAAGAGAAACTACGTTAAGCAACACTAAGATAAGCTCTGCCTAATTCGCGCAAAACAAGAAAAAACAAGGAGAGAAAACCCTCAAGATTAAATAAGATCATACAACATAATAATACATTCAGCTTATACAGCTCTTTTCTTAATTCTCAAAGTCGCTTAACAGAGTAAATACAGAATCAAATCATTGAACATTAACGTATATAAGTAAAAAGATAAAATAGGATAAAAATTGGAAGCTAAAAAAACTGAAATTGGTATATAAGACTAGGAATAGTTCAAAGGAGGGAGGCGAGAGAGGGGAAGGAGTTTATGTGTTGTAAGCGATCTTTAAAAGGTAAAAAAACCCGGCCTACGTTTTCAACCCTGGTCCTACCGTCCGTCTCCCCCCCCCCCCCCCCCCCCCCGCTGTCCCCCCCCAGGTTTGCCTCTGCTGGTCCAGCGGACCATCGCGAGGACCATCGTGCTGCAGGAGTGCGTGGGGAAGGGCCGATTCGGCGAGGTGTGGCGGGGGAAGTGGCGCGGCGAGGACGTGGCGGTGAAGATCTTCTCGTCCCGGGAGGAGCGCTCCTGGTTCAGGGAGGCCGAGATCTACCAGACCATCATGCTGCGGCACGAGAACATCCTGGGCTTCATCGCCGCCGACAACAAGGGTAAGGGGACCATATAAGGGCGTCTGGGAAGTCACCTGACCTTCAGGGTCGTGTCAAGTCTTTCAGCGAATGCTTTTGGTCCAAACAAATTCTGCAGCTATAGGGCCTTATTTATGTTTATGGATAAGGTAGGTGGCTTATGTCGTTAAGGTAGGGCTTATGCCTTAGCCCTACCTTAACGACTTATACCTCCTACCTTAATTATATACATAAGTAAGGGCCTATTGCTGCCAAACACGTTTGGAAGTTGCTCAGGGACGAACACTGAACACTTGTATGTCTGTAGTGTTGTTTTTTATATGCTAGTGGACATAATATACAAGGTTTTAAGCAATTTGGTTTAGTACACCGGGCGTAGTCTTTGTATTTCACACTATAAGTCAATGTCTCAATTTTTATGATATTTGAAATGATTGAATGGTCGCTTTTTATTCAATGATGTAACCTTTAGTGTTTTCTTAGTTTTGGCGTGTCACTATTCGGCCTCCACCAGGCATTCCTCCAGCCTTTGTCCTCCTCTCCCTCTGTGTCTCCAGACAACGGGTCGTGGACCCAGCTGTGGCTGGTGTCGGAGTACCACGAGCACGGCTCCCTCTTCGACTACCTGAACCGCTACACGGTGTCCGTGGAGGCCATGGTGCTGCTGGCCTCCTCCCTGGCCAGCGGCCTCGCCCACCTCCACATGGAGATCATCGGCACGCAGGGTAGGTCTCCAACACAGGTCTCCAACGTAGGTTTCAAATGTAGGTCTCTAGCATTGGTCTCCAACGGAGGTCTTTAACGTAGGTCTCTAACGTAGGTCTCCAACGTAGGTCTCCAACATAGGTCTCTAATGTAGCCGTAGGTCTCCAACGTAGGTCTCTAACGGAGGTCTTTAACGTAGGTCTCTCACGTAGGTCTCTAACGTAGGTCTCTAACATAGGTCTCTCACGTAGGTCTCTATCGTAGGTCTCTAATGTAGGTCTCTCACATAGGTCTCCAATACAGGTCTCCAACGTAGGTTTCAAATGTAGGTCTCTAGCGTTGGTTTCCAACAGAGGTCTTTAATGTAGGTCTCCAACGTAGGTCTCTAACGTAGCCGTAGGTCTCCTACGTAGGTCTCCAACGTAGGTCTCTCACGTAGGTCTCCAACGTAGGTCTCCAACGTAGCCGTAGGTCTCCAACGTAGGTCTCTAACGTAGGTCTCCAACGGAGGTCTCCAACGGAGGTCTTTAACGTAGGTCTCTCATGTAGGTCTCTAACGTAGGTCTCTCATGTAGGTCTCTCACGTAGGTCTCTAACATAGGTCTCTCATGTAGGTCTCCAACGTAGCCGTAGGTCTCCAACACAGGTCTCCAACGTAGGTTTCAAATATAGGTCTCTAACGTTGGTCTCCAAAGGAGGTCTCCAACGTAGGTCTCTATCGTAGGTCTCTCACGTAGGTCTCTAACCTAGGTCTCTATCGTAGGTCTCTAACGTAGGTCTCTAACGTAGGTCTCTCACGTAGGTCTCTTATCGTAGGTCTCTAACGTAGGTCTCTATCGTAGGTCTCTAACGTAGGTCTCTCACGTAGGTCTCTATCGTAGGTCTCTAACGTAGGTCTCTCACATAGGTCTCTATCATAGGTCTCTAACGGAGGTCTCTAACGTAGGTCTCTAATGTATGTCTCTAACGTAGGTCTCTAACGTAGGTCTCTATCGTAGGTCTCTAGCGTAGGTCTCTCACGTAGGTCTCTATCGTAGGTCTCTATCGTAGGTCTGTAATGTAGGTCTCTAACGTAGGTCTCTCACGTAGGTCTCTAACGTAGGTCTCTCACGTAGGTCTCTATCGTAGGTCTCTAACGTAGGTCTCTAGCGTAGGTCTCTCACGTAGGTCTCTAACGTAAGTCTCTAACGTAGGTCTCTAATGGAGGTCTCTATCGTAGGTCTCTAACGTAGGTCTCTAACGGAGGTCTCTAACGTAGGTCTCTAACGTAGGTCTCTAACATATGTGTGTGCTTATACTGGAGGATAATAATACTGAAGTATACTAACACTATAGTCTGCTAATACTGGAGTGTTATAATACTGGAGTGTGCTTACTGGAGTTTACTAATACTGCAGTGTGCTTATACTGTAGTAAACTAATACTTTAACTGTAGTATACTACTGAGGTTTATTCCTATGCTGAAAACTGCATTCATAGTTTTTATTGAGGTGGAGGGATCCCTCTTCTGTGTTGAAGGGATATACAAGTGAACTTGGCTTGACTTGAGGCCGTGCTACGTGTTTGGAGGACACAGATATCCCTCATGATGATGAACTCTTCGCCACTTATCGTGTTCAGGGAGGGCTATGCGGAGGATGGCACCAGTGCAGAATTAATCCTCCCCTCTAAAAAATAACGCTGCAGTTCTTTTTTTAAATATCTCCCTAAAATCTCTACCTTATTTTATATTTAATACCAGATACGACGCACAGCAGGGGGTAAAGAGTTTCAGAGTTGGTTCCTAGTCTTAAAGTTGAAACGCAGGTCTGTTGTATAAGCGCTCATAATTGATTTAGAAGGAAGGCCATTTATCACAGAGCTGTAGCTAGTCTGGTCAGGACTGCTGGAGGGAATACATATGAACTGACTTCAAATGTTATTAAGATATGTCAATAGATATTCATTATACTACGATATAATGTATATACCTGTAGCGAATATGCAAATGCATTGTACCACTATATCATATCTAAATATACATAATTATACTACTATATGCAATCAAAATATGCATACATTATTCTACCATATCATTTATAAATAAACATATATTATACCACTATATAATATGTAAATATACACACATTATACAACTATATAACGTGTAAATGTACACACATTATATGACTATATAGTGTATCATATACATACATTATACTGCTATATAATCGGTAAATAAACATAACATACGTACATTATACAACATTATAATGTATAAATCTACGTGTTGGTCCTGCAGGGAAGCCGGCCATCGCCCACCGGGACATCAAGTCCAAGAACGTCCTGGTGAAGAAGAGCGGCACAGCGGCCATCGCTGACCTGGGCCTGGCCGTGAAGCACGACTCCAGCGCCAACACCGTCCACATCCCCGCCAACCACCGCGTCGGCACCAAGAGGTGGGTGGAGCAGTGCACTGAGGCGGTAGGTCTAGATGGAGCAGTACACTGAGGCAGTAAGTCTAGGTGGAGCAGTACACTGAGGCAGTAGGGTCTAGGTGGTGCAGTACACTGAGGCAGTAAGTCCAGGTGGAGCAGTACACTGAGGCAGTAGGGTCTAGGTGGTGCAGTACACTGAGGCAGTAGGTCTAGGTGGTGCAGTACACTGAGGCAGTAGGTCTAGGTGGAGCAGTAGGTCTAGGTGGAGCAGTACACTGAGGCAGTAGGTCTAGGTGGTGCAGTACACTGAGGCAGTAGGTCTAGGTGGAGCAGTAGGGTCTAGGTGGTGCAGTAGGTCTAGGTGGTGCAGTACACTGAGGCAGTTGGTCTAGGTGGTGCAGTACACTGAGGCAGTAGGTCTAGGTGGTGCAGTAGGGTCTAGGTGGTGCAGTACACTGAGGCAGTAGGTCTAGGTGGAGCAGTAGGTCTAGGTGGAGCAGTAGGTCTAGGTGGAGTAGTAGGTCTAGGTGGTGCAGTACACTGAGGCAGTAGGTCTAGGTGGTGCAGTAGGTCTAGGTGGAGCAGTACAGTACCTTATACTCAAGCTGATAGGGCGTTTGACTCCTTGCTGAAAGGTTGTGGGTTCAATACCCGTGTCCTCAGGCTACGTGTAGTAACCCTTGAGCAAAAGGCCCTAGCCCAACCCTGCTCACGAATGACATGATTGAATGAGAGGGTCTGCTGAGGACCAAATCATCATACAATATTCAGTATTTACCTCATTAGCATTTATTTTTTAGCAGTTAATGCTTCAAACTGCATTTCCTCCCTCTTACGCCCACCGCAATTCAATCTACTCACAACCCGCCGGTTGAATAAACCATAATATACAGCGACAAAAACCAAGATTTACAAAAGCAGGGAACATTCTGTGCTGGAAGAGGCCTTTTCTAGATTTGTTTTAAAGGAGACATATTATATCACCAGGTTTGAGTGTGATTAGCCTTACAAGCCGTTTCGAAAATCTGCCCCATAAGACATCACTAGTGGGCGTGTCCACCTAGATCTGCGCTGGATAGATGAGCAACGTTTACTTCAGTCCACTGGTTAGGCTCGAAAGGCTTCGAAACGGCTTGCAAGGCTAATCACACTCACACCTGGTGGTATAATATGTCTCCTTTAATATATTTTCCTCGCCCAGCACTCCTTTCATGCATTTTATCCTTTTGTTGAAACTGCCCTAGCCTTGCTAGTCCTATTCATGCAGTTATGTGAGGCCTTTCTTCACACCTTCTTCATGAGCATGTGTATCGGGCTGAGATGCCTTTCAAGGTTGATGCTGTTTGTTGTCGAGCAATGTCGAGCAGCGCCGCAGATGAGACATGCAGGAAAACCTGACGGATACAAAGACGAACACCGAACGCAGTGCTCCGACTCGGAATCTCGTCTCTCTGCGGAATCTTGTATTGTTCTGGAAGCTGAGCTGCCGTGCTGACAGCTCAGCAAACACTGACTCAGCACGCTGAGCTTGCGATTACCGCCAGGCGTGAGTCAGCACTTTGTAACCATAGCGACAAACGTCTTGTTTGTTAGTAAAATATTAGTCTATTTCCTAATCGACGCCCTCGAGCCCCAAGCATGGAACATAGTCAAAGCCGTGTCGGAACATAGTCGAAGTTTGACTTGAGCACTAGGAGAAGCGAGTCAAAAGGTCAAAAGTGTTGAGTGTTTACCAGGTGGATGAATTCACTTCTCCCATTCCCACTGTCCTGTTGATGCTATGCTAGTATCAACAGGGACTATTTATAGCTCAGCCTATGCTTTTTGTATTTACATAGTAATGACACTGTGGCGGACAGACGCGCCAGAATGTTTTGGCTAGCGAAAAATAAAGCAAGAGGGTCGCCCAGGAAGGGGGTTAATAGACTGTAGTTCATAAAGTGAAGCCTCCTGTGATAGCAATCGGTTTATCAGCTGCTCTTTCTTACTGCCTCAGAATATAAACCGTTTTAGCATAGAGTATTGCCAACGTGTGTGTGAACATAGGACAACAGTTCAATAATCCCTTGTTGTGTTAACCTAGCAGTTGTTAGTGCTTGGCACTTTATTCTATGAATATTTTTATTCTACCTACAGCGATATATTGTTGTTTCTCTTCTTCTGATGAATGCACTTATTGTTAGTCGCTTTTGGATAAAAGCGTCTGCTAAATGCCCTAAATGTAAATGTTAATATGGTGTAATGAAAGGAGATGGTTGTGAATGCATACATTGGGTATTTATTGATGAATTATACTGAGAATATTTCAAGACCATTCTGACCTATGTCTTTCATTGTGTGACATAAACCATGACATTTTTCTTTTAATGTGACTGTTTCCTATTTTTTGTCAAGTTGTTGCCTTGACTAAGTTGAACACATTTATTTTGTCCAGGAAACTCCAAAATTAATTATAGAATTAGTTTTAATTTGGGTCAAACTAACTACCATTATATAAAATAAACTAAATGTTTGTGATTAAATGTCGAGGTGACCGTGAAGAAGAGCAAGGCCTCTTCTCGACCACTCAGAGGTTGATCCATGGAAAGGTCTGGAAGATCACCACATTTGGTTGCTTTTTAATGGGAAAAATTATTGTTGTTGTTGAACACACTGGAGTGGAAATAACCATGGCTACTTATAATAAAGTAGCCATGGTAATTTATAATAATAATAATTTATTTTTTTCAAAATTACTTTTTTTTTGCTGTTCAGTTTCTCATTCATCCTACTTGACTGATATATATTATATGTATGTATATATATATATATATATTTTTTTTTATTTAGGTCTTTTTCTTTTATTCTTTTTTTTTTTTTGGTATTGCTATCCTCACAGTAGCTCATGATAAACAAGTGCAGATGGAAGTGTTTTTTAAAAGCGTCCCTGTGTACGACAGGAGCAACACTAAATAACTCCAATAGCGCTTTCTCGCCTGCGCCCTTCAGCTACGTATGAGAACCAGTGATTACTCTGGACTTCCATTAGGGGAGCATTTCTATTTGCGGGAGTAGAGCACCGTTCATCTCCCAGCCTAATATTTACTCATTATTCTTCAGTTATGAGCCGGGAGTGACAGTTGAACAGTAGAAGGCTTCAAGACCAAGCCAGAGACAGTTTGTTAAAACATAGTTATCAGAATGACAATGGTTTGGGTGCATTTAATATCTGTCTGTAATATCTATATCTGTAATATCTCATGTCTGTCTGTCTGTCTGTCTGTCTGTCTGTCTGTCTGTCTGTCTGTCTGTCTGTCTGTCTGTCTGTCTGTCTGTCTGTCTGTCGATGGTACGTGTCTTCCGATCAGATGTGGATGTCTCATCATGACATGTTCTCTTGTGCAGTATTGATTGTACATTAGAGCGTTGTATCAGCTGGTCCATGCATTATTTTTCAATCAGCATAGTACATGTGTTGTGCATGGACACTCTGCCTGTCCTGATGAAGCCTCACTGAGCTCCTCCTCCCCAGGTACATGTCCCCAGAGCTCCTGGACGACTCCATCAACATGGACAGCTTTGAGTCCTTTAAGAGGGCGGACATCTACTCCCTGGGCCTCGTCTTCTGGGAACTGGCCCGCAGATGTTCTGCCCAGGGTACCTGGAAACACACGTGCACGCGCGCGCGCGCACACACGCACGCACGCACGCACGCACGCACGCACGCACGCACGCACGCACGCACACACACACACACACACACACACACACACACACACACACACACATGCATGCACGCACTTTGAACACAAATACTTTGAACACACACTTAGAACATACACACACACACACACACGTTCAGATACACACATACTTAGAACACACACACACAAACAGTCAGAACAAGGACACACACAAAGCACACATAAACAAGCTCCTCTGGTTATACAAGCCTCTTCTGTCAATCGATGTTAAAGATGTTCTCCCTCTCTCCTAGGGCTGAACGAAGACTTCCAGCTGCCTTACTACGACCTGGTGCCTACAGACCCGTCTGTGGAGGACATGAGGAGGGTGGTCTGTGAGCAGAAGCTCCGCCCCAGCATCCCCAACCAATGGCAGAGCTGTGAGGTGAGCGGGGAGGACCTGAGAGAGGCCTGTGTCTTCTAGCTGTTCTTCAGTCTGACGTTATAGACGACTTAGCTCTTGACTTAGCCCGTCTTCAGTCTGATGTTATAGACGACTTAGCTCTTGACTTAGCCCGTCTTCAGTCTGACGTTATAGACGACTTAGCTCTTGACTTAGCCCGTCTTCAGTCTGATGTTATAGACGACTTAGCTCTTGACTTAGCCCGTCTTCAGTCTGACGTTATAGACGACTTAGCTCTTGACTTAGCCCGTCTTCAGTCTGACGTTATAGACGACTTAGCTCTTGACTTAGCCCGTCTTCATTCTGACGTTATAGACGACTTAACTCTTGACTTAGCCCGTCTTCAGTCTGACGTTATAGACGACTTAGCTCTTGACTTAGCCCGTCTTCAGTCTGACGTTATAGACGACTTAGCTCTTGACTTAGCCCGTCTTCAGTCTGACGTTATAGACGACTTAGCTCTTGACTTAGCCCGCCTTCAGTCTGACGTTATAGACGACTTAGCTCTTGACTTAGCCCGTCTTCAGTCTGACGTTATAGACGACTTAGCTCTTGACTTAGCCCGTCTTCAGTCTGACGTTATAGACGACTTAGCTCTTGACTTAGCCCGCCTTCAGTCTGACGTTATAGACGACTTAGCTCTTGACTTAGCACGCCTTCAGTCTGACGTTATAGACGACTTAGCTCTTGACTTAGCCCGTCTTCAGTCTGACGTTATAGACGACTTAGCTCTTGACTTAGCCCGCCTTCAGTCTTAGGTTATAGACGACTTAGCTCTTGACTTAGCCCGTCTTCAGTCTGATGTTATAGACGACTTAGCTCTTGACTTAGCCCGTCTTCAGTCTGATGTTATAGACGACTTAGCTCTTGACTTAGCCCGCCTTCAGTCTTAGGTTATAGACGACTTAGCTCTTGACTTAGCCCGTCTTCAGTCTGATGTTATCGACGACTTAGCTCTTGACTTAGCCCGTCTTCAGTCTGATGTTATAGACGACTTAGCTCTTGACTTAGCCCGCCTTCAGTCTTATGTTTAAACAACTTAGTACTTGACTTGGATAAAGCAACAGGAGTCTATGTCTTTTTCCAATTGTATTTGTATTATTTGTTGTACCATTGAGTGTTTGTCACTAAACTGCTAAGGTTCAGGTAAGGGGTTGGGGGTTCACTGGTAAATCTAACAGATGAGGATGGAGAAGAGAACCCTACAGGGGCCCCCTGGGCGGGGTTGGAGTTAGGAGACACGACGATACATAGAGGCTTGGTAGAGACGCTGACGACTTTAAGTACAAACAGAGGAAGAGGAAGAGGGAGTGGTTCAGGGGCGATTTTAAAGCTGTTTCCCGTGCTGTTGAAGATGAAACGGTCATATGGGCTGGGTGTGTACTGCATGTGGACCTCACATGTGTGGGCTAATGGTTGACAAACCCAGTCCCGTTGTGCCCATCTGAATGTGATTGAATTTTAAACGTTGATGATCAAATGGCGATCAATCAGCGGTCCATCAATCGGCAGACGACCCCTTAATCAACACCTAGCCCGGTGAGACATGGCTCACAGATGAGTCATTCTTCTAACTTTGAAACTATTTCTCTTATTATGGGATGTTCTGTCTCTAAAACACGGCAACTCCACTCATCACCGGAACAGGATCCATTATCGGCAGGTGCTTTGAGACCAGAACCCCTTTTAACTAACGGTCCAAGCATTAGTGGTGAAATGGTGTAGGTCATTAACACACCAGGGATATTTTTACCATCACAGGTGGCAAACGTACTTATATATTTATATATATATATATATATATATATATATATATATATATATATATACATCTACTGCGATGTATTGAGATAGGTCAGAGGTAGGGACTGATCTGGGCCCCTCAGGGCCCCTGGACTTAGAACCTGGGGTTGGTTCTTGGAACCCAGGTTCTGGGTTCCAACCCCCAATGTCCGTGATCTCCCTATCGGCCTCCTCTGAGCAAGACCCCCCCCCCCCCCCCCCCCCCCCCCATTCCCCCTACCTGCTCCTTCAAGGGACGCAGAGGAAGACACGAAGCGCTGCGTAGGATCTACGGGAGACAGGGTGGTGCAGTGGGGAGGGCCGTTGCGATTCCTAGCCAGAAGGTACTGGGTTCGATGCCCAATGTCCGCGGCCTACTTGTACTCCTACTTGAGCAAGATGCCAAAAAAAAACGCCCACTTGCTCTTTATTGACTTGTTTTTCAAGTAGGCTGTGAGTCGCTTTGCACTGGAGCATCTTTAAGAAATGGTCCCAAAGATGAATGACAAAGTTGTAGATATTTACATGGATGAAATGTGTTTGCCTGTATACGCACGAGTGTACGGTATCTCAGAGGAGAGTAGGAGTGGTAATGTGACGAGGTATTCTCCTTCCACAGGCCCTTCGTGTGATGGGGAAACTGATGAGGGAGTGTTGCTATGGCAACGCGGCCGCGCGACTCACCGCGCTGCGGGTCAAGAAGACCATCTCTCAGGTGACCGTACTCAAGGACGTCAAAGATTAGACTACATCTCCCCTCCCCCCCCGCCCACTACCCCCTGCTGCTTCCTCCCTAGCCCCCCCGCTGACCTCCGCGCTCGCCGCCGACACGGACTGAAGTGGCTGGAGAGGGATTATCCTCGTTTGACTCTCTCTCTCCTTTGCCGGGGCGCCCCCTGCAGTTCAAGAGCACACATCACAGGCGCACCATGAGCTCGTGTTTGTTTGTCGGTGCCAAGGGGGGGTTGCTCGGGGGGGTCACGGGCAGTGCCGTGTCCCCGGGTAACAGCGGTGAACCGAGGCCGACCTCGGTAAGTACAGGCGAGCACCGTCAGGGAGCCGTCTGGAGAGGCTTATCGTAGACGAGGTGTGTTCTAGATGTTCTACTACCTCACCTGCGTTCAAGTGCCCTGAAGCTTTAGGTCGCACGTTTGAAGCTGCTTCTGTGCCATAAATGCTAGTAGGCTACACGCATTGCATTGTTCTAAGGGAGTGTGAGGAGGGATACCTGTGTCTGTGTTTCTCAGTCACACGACCGCAATGTAGGAGGATTCGTGGATTAGGACACTCCCGGTTCATGTTCTTCGGATAAAAATGTTCTTGAAAAAAAGTTTACTTTAACGTATTTGTCGGGAATACAGCCTTTTGTCTAAGAAGGAGTACCTTGAGTGTTTGTTTTAAGGGTCTATTTAAAGCTCAGCTCCTAAAACGTCCCGCTTCTAAAGAATATTGTAGATTTAAAGCCTTTTGTTTATGAACGTTCAGCACTTTAATTACTGACCATGGAATGCTTTGTGATGTATATTGAATGTATACATGTCTTTTTGTACTTTGTTTGCTGATAGCTTTTATTTATTCATGTCGATGAAAAAATCAGTTCTCAGTAAATATTCTGGTATCTACCAGACTCAAGTTAATAACCTTAAAGTGAATTATTAACTTTGACGATTATGTATTTGAATTGTTTGTTGATGGAAATATGACATTATTTTTATATGGAGTCTCAAATTGTTTCACGTTGTCTTATTGGATGTATTTACTTGGAGAAACGACTTTCTATCAGTTTTAGCGAAGATAACGATGATGACTCAGACCGTGAAAGGAAATTATTTCAAGGTTGCGCCTATACATGTTTGTGTGCATTCAAACATGATTTTCTTGAATTGTGAGCCTCTTTGTGGATGTTGACTGTCGCCGCATACGTGAATGTCTACATTGCGTCTCCTGTATTGATCCCAAGTTTCTAAAGTGCATTCCAGTTCATTTAAACAGTGGAGGAGACTTCATAGTTTTCATAACCAACACACCTGTCAAACAAGTTGGTATTTTACATACTCGTCATATTCAATGTTTACTTTGTTTGTATTTGTAAAGCAATCAGCCGGCTTTTTATATGTCATGTACACATTCAGTTCTCTAATGTTCATGTCAACGGTTTGATCTTATCTTATCATCACTTCTATCGTGTGAGGAAAGAATGTCTCCGATGTGAACCCACAGTAAATCAAACCTAGTGAAACCACAAAGACACAACAACTCTATGTCTAATGTCTAGCTCAAAGATAGTTTTTATAATTACAGATCTTGAAAATCCAGAATGAAAAGTATAGCTGTACACTGTACCAGTGTACAAGATATTCACTCGACTAACCAGTCCTGTTAATTTCTCAAGTTTTAATGAGGCCTTCAACTCATTGGATAGTCCCAGTCATTTGAAACTGTTACAGCAGCCAGCACATGCCTGTAATGTATGAACATGGACATGCTACCTATGTGAAGTGCACACCCATGCCTAGTCTAGCATAGCATAGCATTCGCTCTTCTCTCGTATGTGTTCTCATCAAGGCACAGGTGACAGGTGACAACTAATTGTACACATGAAATGTTTGTAAAATCTGTTGAAGTCCTTCCAAAGATAAAACTATGAGTATGTGCAATGTCTGGCTCCAACTCATCATGGGATATATGTTATACATGTATATATATATATATATATATTTATAAACATCTTGCTGTTTTGTGTCTTCTTATCAGATGCAGATCTCGTTATGACATGTTCTCTTGTGCAGTATTTATTGTATATAAGAGTGTGTTATATCAGTTGGTCAATAAATTATTTTTCAATAAGCGTACATGTATTGGCCATTGCTGATTGTTGCTGCACCAGATGAAAATAAATGCTCCTTTAAAATCGTACAGCATTGTAAATGACTGTATAAGATATATATATATATATATATTATGGAGGAGATACATTTAAGAGGTGGTTCTGAATTCAGCATTTGAATGTTTTTGGGTTATTTGCTTTGCTTATCAGTTGTGTGAGTTTATAAATCAGAATAGACAGCTGAATCACCAAAGCTGTCTTTAATGAGTCACTACATTAATGAGTCAGCTAAACCTATGGCCGTCTTCCTTGAACGGCTTTGACTTCCCCTCTGGGACGTCATTCACAGTAAATTTGCAAGCTTCAGTCGAACCTGATGATAAAAACTCCTGCCACAAGCTGTACGAAACTGCGCGCATTCAACTGATTAAAAACAAGAAAGTCCGTCCCATTAAGTTTTTCTTCTTATCTTTTGTTGCTATGACGTCAAAGGAGGCCCACATTTTAACACATTTCGGCACTTTCAGTCTCACTTCTCAGTTGCAGAGGATGCATATCGCATGCATATGTGTGCGTATGTGTGTGTGTGTGTGTGTGTGTGTGTGTGTGTGTGTGTGTGTGTGTGTGTGTACCCACAATCCTCAAATAAGTAAGTAAAGAAATGTGAACAAACACAAGGTTTTGTCCCTTTTTTACTTAAACATTAATTTCTTATTTAAACCAAGTCACATTCGTCTGCATTGTGTAAGCCCGCTATACTTTGGTTAAATGTCTTTTAACCTCACTTTTAGCCAGTCCCTCCCCTATGTTGTTCTCTCCTCCCTGCCCACATGGCCTGGCTTCCTGTCCGGCGGAGAGCTCTTCCCTTTGATCTGACCTGTCTGATACCTTGGAGCCAGTGACCCGTGGTGTCTGTTTAAAGAGAGTTTCACCGGCCCCTGAGGGTCCCTGACCAGACGAATCGCCCTGCCTGCTGGTGCAAAAGGAGGCTCAGGGGTCCAAACCTGAGGCCAGGGGTGTGTGTGTGTGTTTGGTGAGGAGTGTGTGGGCTGTGTGTTTGGTGAGGGATGTGTGTGTGTGTTTGTTTTGGAATGTGGGGTCTGGGGGGTACCGTTGAAGCAAAGCAAGGGCTGCAGAGTTTCGTGTTGAAATCCCCCACAAAGGTGACGGTTCCTCTTTGCATCGCTGCTTTCTGTCATGTCCGTAAACCGATTTGCAAAGAAAGAGAGGCTTTTATTTGAAAAAAGGGTGTGAAAGGAAGGACACGAATAAAGTCCTTTTTCTATTCACAGCCGAGAGGCTTTTCACAAGAAGATGTGGGGGGGGGGGGGAAGGGGGGGTGAGAGCAGAGGTTGCAGAGGTTCCGCTAACCCCACAGAAGTCACATGACCTGGATTTCCGCTCTGCTACTCTTAAAGCTGCAGCTGCAGACTCTTAAACCAAGGGGTACATCTGGAGAGCAGACAGGTCGGGAAGCAGGGAACTTATGGTTCTCTGAGCACAGTGATAACGTCTAGTCTAACCATGCAGACCACCACCTACCTCAACCTCAGCCTGGCCCGGCAGGACAGCTGTGTGCTGGACAACCACCCGAGGAAGAAGGGCCATCTGTGGAGCTGGCGCTCCAGAAAGGGGAGCGTCGGCGAGACGCAACCCGATGCCGGTACACTGCCCCGGGGTTGGAGGCAGGTGAGAGACCAGCACATACCCAGCACCAGCAGCCTCACACAGTACCATCAACATAAAGCACAACTTACATACCCAACAGTATACAGAGTGTCCGCAGTGCAAGACAGAGGCATGGATGCTTCAAGGCTTTGTCGAAGCAAATGTGTTTTGCAAATGTAAAGTCGTTTGTGACTGTGAAAAAGTGATTGCATTTTTTTGCCTTTGCAGAAGAAACGACACTCGTTGGTGGATTACTCCGACCCTCTCAGGTAGATGTTTGTTTACGTTTGAGGTTACGTTCTGAA
>NC_136936.1:47865141-47880141 GCF_949987615.1 Pollachius pollachius
CTACAAAATGTGTTGTATTTCTGATGAGAAACTAACGGTTCCCATCAAAGAGATGCAGTTACCTGGCAGTGAGGCGTTTGAGGATGGAGGTGTTGACGACATCCGTTATACCATCAAGAATGGAAAGAATATATTGTTGCCACTGAATTATTCGATTTATATACCATTTTTTTCTGGTACCGCCAGAGAGCTCAGGAGGTCAACGTGTAGAGGTCAGGAGGCCAGAATCTCAAGCCTCTCATTTCCATGAGGGACAGCTAACAGAACGTTCGAAACAACAAAAAACATTTGTCATACATACATTTTATTTATTTCCTTGCTGGTGTTTTTTCATTTTTTGGGCAGATTCCACAGACAGCACCCAAACCCCCTCCATTGACTCGCTGGTGTCTCCCGACGGCTTCGTGCGCGGCAGCGGTCCGAGGGACAGCAGCTACTGGAGCGCGGCGTCGGAGGACGGCGACCAGGCCAGCGTGTTCGGGGACGCCGTGTTCTCCCCGAGCCCCGTCAGCGCGCCCGGCGGCGGCGATGATGACTGCTTCTTCTCTCAGGGGTTCGAAGACCGCCAGGAATCCAGGAGGATGCTCAAGTCTTCCGGGTCCTTCTGTGTCCGTGTTATGGACCGCACCAGCAGCTCCGGGAGCAGCTCGTCGTCCCCGTCCTACTGGGACGACGCCAGAGCCTCCAGCGCGTTCGGGACCCTCCCGAGGAAAGGGAGGAAAGGCAGTGTCCGCAGACACCTCCTGAAACTCATGCCCGGCTTCAGTCGCTCGCTCGACCAAGACGTCGCGGAGGAACTGGACCCAGACAGGCCATGTCGACTGGACAGGGTCTTCAGGGGTGGACAGTATCAACAGAAAAAAGCAACACAGTCCTTTTCCTGAGGCAGAAGGAAGCGAAAAGACACTTGTTATGTGTGTGGCTGTGTAGAGGCCTCCATTTCCTTAAGGTTCTTCCTGAAAAGAAGTAAGATCTGGAGTTCGTCTAAAGGTCGGGAAGGCTGCAGTGCTCAGTGTCAGTGTTTTGAATGTGAAAAGATGACGAAAGCTTAAGGTTTTAAGACTTTCTGTAAGCATTCAGATTGCATTTGTGGAGTGAGTCAAGGTCTACTTTGCCTTAAATGAGAGGCGTTTGTTATAAAATGATAAGCATTAACTATTAACGCATTAACTATGACCATACTCTCCTTAATGCTCAGATGCAGCTTTCAGGGTTATGTAAGTGTATGCCTTATATATGTTGATCCTCATCTGGAGCAGAGCATAGTGAATGTAACCAATGAGCATCGAGCCCTATCTTTTTTCTCAAGTATCAATGAAAGTCTGAGGACGAGTGTAGCCTGTAGCCTATAGGTCAAAACAAAGGTCATCCATCTGGTCTATACATAAGGCTACATGGAAAAAATGTACTTGCATATCAGAAATACAAATTTGTAATGATCATCATGACTTCGTAATGCATTAATCTGTTTGTTGAGCCAAGAAAATGAAACCGTTTCATATAATCTTAAGTCTGATGCTTGTATAAAAAGGCGTTTGTAATGAAATGACTGTGCAGTGTTTGGGGTATTTGAGGATACTCTTAGACTAGATGAATACTTTCCACCGTGGGAGACAGTGCATGTAGCCTTCCGTGAGACAACTTGAAGCCGACATATTCTAACCATATGTGAGTTCTCAACCGCACCGAGTGTCTTCTCCACATATGCAGGATGTGGCGGAGGTAACGAGGACAACCTACTTTAGGACACCTATATACTGCACATTATCCGTCTGCACTTTTTTCCTTTTTTTCTCGGTTTTTTAAACAAAGAATCGTAATTCTTTTAAATGCGTTCAAACCGTTTAGAAAACAACCAGCAGATGGCGATGCACACCCGTTATATTTGAACGCACCCTTATGTTTTTCAGTCTAAAGCGCTTCTAAATAGCTCAGATGCTGAACATGTTTATGGGGGTAAAGCGATTTGCAAAAATGTGTCTTTGCATTTTCCTTTTCTTAATAAAGAATTAAACAATATGATCGTCAATAAAAGTACAAACATAACCAAACATTTAAGTACTTTTTAGACTTTTTAGACTTAGACTTAGACTTTTTAAAAATGTTCACCAGTTTCTCAACAAGCTGTGTGGGTGTCTGAAACGCTATACAGATTGAAACATGTTAGGCCTTCTGATAGCAAGTTCAATTACATACACACACATTAAGTATGATAACCCTTCTCGATTCAAGGCCTTCATTTTATTCTCCTGAATGAACCCCCCCCACCCCCATCACAAAGAAGACCTTCTTGGCTCATTAGCTGTGCCAAGTGCATGCTGGGTAAACCCATACGAGAATGTTAATCTTCAGCTTCAGAGAAGGTGGTCACCCAGGAGAGCTTAGAGCAGCAGTACAGTCCCAGTATTTGTGGGGGCCAACCACAACAAAGGCTCTTTATTAGCGCCCACAACAAAGCTCTGTTCTCCCCCCCCCAGCTCTGACCACATCGCACACCAGCACCAAAACACAACCAAGATATTTGCACCAGTGAAAAAAAAAAAACGCACTAGGAAGGGTGTTCTGTCGTCACTCTTTGTCTCTTGTTGTGTTGTTGCTTGGACGCCTCCGACCAGCTGTTCCTTATGTGGGTCACAACCCCCCGAGCCATGCCCGCCCGCCTGAAGAGAGACCACCACTGAGGACCTCGAGGATACTCGGCTTGTTTTCGGCTCTTGTTTTGGTTCCTCCAGCGCAGATCAACCTGAGTGGAGAACGAGCAGGAGGAGCGGGGAGCATGGAGCCTGAGACCAGCCGCACCCAGACCCAGAACGCCGCAGATCTGAGGGCGTCCGAGGTGGAGGTGCTGAGGTCGCACGTGGTGGACATCATCGGAGGGGTGGGCCGCGGGGCCCGTCGGAGCCTGGAGGACCCCGGCAAGGAGCTGCAGGAGGAGGAGGAGGAGGACGAAGGAGACGACTCGGTGTTCTACGACGACGGAGTCCCGGCTCCCCGGCCTGGGGAGGAGGAGGAGGAGGAGGAGGAGGCCCGACCTCGACTTTGCGACGCTAGGAAACGCAGAGAGGGGCTGGTCGGGAGCGAGGGGGGGGCAGGGGGACCTGGGCCTGGAGAGATGGATGCTGTTGCTTCAGCCACGCAGATGGAGAGTCCCCAGGAGACACAACAGGACATGATGAAGAGGCAGCTGGAGGAACATCAAGAACCGCAGCGCCGTCCGGCCACCGGGGACTCGAAGGGTCCCGGCGGTGGATTCACTGAGGACAAACACACACCCAAGGCATGCCCTGAGCTCTGCACATCCATGCCAAAAGGTAAGGGAAATGTCTGCTTAGTTCTCGTGTTCTCCTGATTGTGTAATCTCGTTGGTTCTGTCTATGTCTAAATAAATGACCTCATCCTGTGAATCACATACTCAATAGGAGATGTAGCGGATGAGGAGAGGGAGGAGGAGGTGGAGGGAGAAGATGAGAAGGAGGAGGAGGGGGCTTCATCCCGTCAGCAGCGGGGAGCGGAGCCTGCGGCTGAGCCGGGGCCCGGCGGCAAATCGAAGGAGAGACGGGCCCCCACCCCCACCCCCACCACCACCACCACCACCACCACCACCACCGCCACCGCCGCCGACGCCATCGCCATCCCTGAGCCAGCTGGGGATGAGAACATCCCGCAGCAGATGCCTTCTGATGAACTCCAGATCCCGGGAGCGAACCGGGAAGAGCCGGACCAGCTTGAGCAGCAGGACCACAACTCCCAGAGTTCCACGGGACGCCCCCAGGAACCCAGTCCTCGATACTCCACCCTGCCTCTTCCTAAGAAATTGAGTCGCAGCGTCAGCGCCAAACAGGCCGCCTCGGACCTTGAGGCCTCCGCCCCCAGATACAACACCCTCTCCTACCGCAAGATTCAGAGAGGCAACACCCGGCAGAAGATCAAAGAGTTTGAGTTCAAGGGAATGAAGCTGTGAGGACCTTTTCTAGAAGTTCAGAGTGTCGTTACTATTACTAAGGGGGAACACACCTTAAATGAGTCATCTAATCAACATTTAAACATACTTGGGAATGTGCTATAACACCCTAACCATACTCAAGCCCTAGGACAGATTGTGCAAATATTACTTAAAGGTGCGAGCAAGAATTCTGACACTAATCCAGAAGAGCCTCCCTCTCTACTGCACCTTTAAACCTTTAAAGGTGCAGTAGGTAATTGATTCAAACTATCATCTGAGTATAATTTGTAAACAATGACCTAGCCATCCGTCACCCATTAGTGAGAGAAATGAGCTGTGATAATATCTGTTGAGTTGACTTCCTTCGTATGAGCCGATTTAGATTTGAGACTGTTCCCGGCTCATTTCTGACCAATCAGGGCATCTCTTCCCTGTTTGAAGCCGAGAGGGAGGGAATTTCATTGGTGGTTTACTTTTAAAATCTTGCCCTCTCTGTTAATAACTCTTCAATCCTATATTCAGTGCCAGCGTTACAATTACATAGAGAATGAATGAAGCTCATTAAGAACAAATTTAATCACCTGAAGGTCTGTCTTATTTATAGTTAAGTTCCAACAAAAGGCCTTTCTGCTTATGCAAGGCTCAACTTCACACAAAAGATTAGATCAGAGGGACAGAGGCCATGCAATCTACCGGTGCGCAGCACAAATAAGTCGGTAGGTACTACCGATGGTAAGGTGGTTCCTTTTGTTCCTTTAAGCCCTGGTTAATATTCTTTGAGCAGCGTAACCCTTAAGCATCATATAGAACAGATGATCTATACAAATCTGAAATGTACAGGATATGCAAGTACTAATACTAGTTGTTTGGACTGATTGCTCACAAATGGTTAATGATTGATTCAAATTTTCTGAGCTACTTGGTATTAATCTGTCTATTAATCTCCAGAAGGAATGATCAGTATACACGCCTTGGCAGCTGTATGACACATGAGGAATAAACAGACATGTACGAACCCTTTAAACCATATTTATTTTTGTTCAAACGAAAGATCACTCCATTGTTGTGTGAGCCGTTAAAAACACAAACTTCTGGGTAAAGTCAAACCCAGCATTAGTGTAAAATAGACAGTACCAAAAGAGAACAGTTACATAAAAAACAAAAAGTCTCAGCATAATGCACATAACATGGAGACGCCTCATGGCTTATTGCATTTATTTTACACTCTTTGGTCTTACTCCTTAAATCAACCAATTTAAATATACTCCTAAAATAACGCAATTGTCATCTCTCTGCCCACACACACACACACACACACACACACACACACACTTCAAACATGTGCAAAAACTCGAGACTAGGTTCGGATCACTCAGGTTTTAATCTTCAGGTCCATCATAACCAGCCCCCCCTGCCCCTTCCCAAATCAGCATCACCTTCAAAGCAGCACGGCAACACACCAAACCCGGCCCAACACAACTCCTCTGGTCAAGATGCAGCGTGGGATTAAAAAAAAAAGTTTGTGCTGTTGGACCACAATAGAGTTGGATCAGCAAAGTGTAAGATCACCCAAGAGCAGGATCACGGTCGAGGTGGATCACCATTGATATGGATCTACGTTAAGGCGGAACACCATTGATATGGATCTACGTTGAGGCGGAACACCACTGATAGAGATCTACGCTGAGGCGGATCACCATTGATATAGATCTACGTTGAGTATGATCACCATAGAGTAGGATCCCCATAGTGAAGGATCACCCACTCTAGGTTGTCTTAGCGTAATAGTGGGTGAACTGCCACATCTGGTGGGTGTTGCTGGCCTCACAGCGGTTGATCTGGAGGGACGAGCCCTTGAGGCCGGCCTCCAGGCACACGTCCTGCACGATGGCCTCGGCGATGATGTGCTCCCCCTTAAGGACGGGAGAAGAACACACACACATAGATTTGAGCCTGATGTTGCTAGACACAGAGAATGTGTTTATCACACACACACACACACACACACACACACACACACACACACACACACACACACACACACACACACACACACACACACACACACACACACACACACACACACACACACACACACAGAAAGGCATTGCCGATTGACTTTAAAAAACTAGGCAAGTGGCATCACCCTAACGGTCATCTTACCATCGACGAGCCGGCGGCTTTGTAGAACCAGCGTTGCATTGGCTTGGCGGCGTCACATGGTATCAGAGCTACCTTAGACTGCTGGTCCTCCTGAACTGAGAGGCAGACGTCTTGCTGGTTGAGCAGCCGCAGCCAGGTGTAATTAAAGTTCTGGCTCTGGTATTGCGGGAAACAACGAAAAGGCAGGGGTTAGTTACAGGGTTATGATGTAGGCTTGGGGAAAACGATCGCTATGCGCAAGAGTTGGCTGCAGAGCCGCTTGGATCTCTGCACTGCCCTCAAATACCAAACTTTAGAAATGTGGGTTTCGTGTTGGACTCTACCCCGTTTGTTTTGGCTTAGGTCCGGTCTTCATTTGACCATATTCGTGCTACGCTCTTGTCTAGAGGGATATTGTTATCTTAGGAAACACTGAACTGCTATGGTACATTTAACTAAAACATTCATCTATTGTTCAATCTTTGTCGTTAAATATTCTTTCAATTGTTTTGCCAAAGAACTGCACGTTCTTGGGGCTGATTATGACCAAGCATACATCTTACGAATGTGGCACAACAGAATACAAGCAACCAACATATGGGATTGTAAAACACAAAGCATTCACCTTTTCGGTGAGATCACACGTTGCGAAGGACAGAACAGTTCCGTGTAGAGCAAGGCACTTTCTTAAACCACGATTGAACATCTGTAGAGCAAAACAAAGACCGTCACAGAAGGCAGACGCAGGGAACTGCAGGTTTCACTCCGTCAGTCAGTGAACTGGCTGCCTTTCATCTTTAATGCAGAAACACAACGTTACTGTGGGCGTCTGGAAGAAAATTCTGCACCACAGAGACAACAATGGCTTCGACAATATCTAGAAATAGAATGCTTTTTATAAAAACAGACATGCAAAAGAAACAACCGCGCCTCTAGCAGAAACAGAAACAAGAGAGCGGGAGGGAGAGAGGAGGAGGGAGAGAGCGGGAGGGTGGGAGAGAGAGAGAGAGAGAGAGAGAGAGAGAGAGAGAGAGAGAGAGAGAGAGAGAGAGAGAGAGAGAGAGAGAGAGAGAGAGAGAGAGAGAGAGAGAGAGAGAGAGAGAGAGAGAGAGAGAGAGAGAGAGAGAGCTGGAGGGAGAGAGAGGGAGGGAGAGAGCTGGAGGAAGAGACCAGGGCATCGACCACCAAGTAGGACCTACCAAGCCCTCGGCTTTCACCAGGTGGGACTCGATCTCGGGGTGCACGTTGTCCAGGTACCACTTGAAGCTGGTGCAGTTGAGCCTCTCCCGGAGGGCGACCTGCTCGGTGAGGTCCCCGATGTCCACGGCGCTGCGGTCCAGGAGGTGGTGGAAGCCGTGGCCGTAGAACAGCTCCTTGTACTCGTCCAGCCACACCTCTGCAACGCGCGCCTGGTTCCTCTGGATCGTCTTCTGCCGGTTCTTGGGGAACTTGTATGGGTTCTCGCCCCGGAAGATGTGGCCCACCCGGGAGCAGGGGATGATCTCGATCTCGCCCCCGCACATCCAAATCTAGAGGGACGCCAGAGTGCCGGTGAGGCAGAGCAGGGGCTACCCCCATCCGGGTATCAACACATGACTGAGAGACTTACCTTGAAGGAGATTTCCATGTTCTCGCCACCCCACACATCGAGTCCCGGGTCATAAGCTCCAAGCTCGTAGAAGTATGACTTGTCGATAGAGAAAAGCCCGCCAGCCATGACTGGACATCTACAGGATTGAAGCAAGGAGTTTAATGCACACATCACATTGCTTGGTTAAGGGAAACCTAGTTTCCCCTTCAAAAGTAATGGGCAAGCCTGTTACATTGGTCCTGAGATACGTTGAAATACATTCCCCTGCCGGGGACAAATGGCCAAACCTTTCAAGCACCTTTTCTTTTTGGTGAAGCTATTAGTGCTTTATGAAGAAGTAATTTCTGCATGTGGATAAAAATGGGGGGTGTCCATTTCACAGAACTTCCAGGTTGTAAGGATGGCAAGAAAATGCTACTGTTCAGGTAGGCCAACAGGATATCCGGGAATTATATGATGTGTATTTGAGAGTGTCTCATCAGATTATTCGTTTTGTGTATGTAGCGGGAGGAGACCAGTTATTTTAGGGATTTTTTCAATGTCTCTATTGTAATAAAAACCTCCATGGCGTAATGGGGAAATGAGGACGGTGCTGCTTTTGAACGCAACACAATGACTTTCCTGTTCTAACACAATCTATTTCCTATCCAGAAGAAAGAGGCACCTGAGGGGATCCGAGACGTTCATGTTGTTCTTCTTGATTTGCTCCTCTGACAGTGTGTTCCAGGCGAACCCCAGAGGCCATGTGAAAACGCCTCTCTGGAAGTTGTCAACCATCACGTAACTGTAAGAAAAATGGCAGGAACAGCCACGCAGAGATGGTGAAACACGTCGCAGGGTTCAACGACACATGGCAGATCCCACAAGGGCTCAGCGTAGATGTGAGGAGGTATGAACGTGTTATTTACTGTTAACGTGGATGTGAAGAAGTATGAATGTGCCGCCGATTCACCTCATATCCGTACTGCTGATGACTTCGATGACGGGACACACCACCTTCTTCCGGTCCAGGTAGACCCTCTCAAGCAGAGGCTCCAGCCAGCCCACGTTGCACTCCACGTGCGAGTCCAGGAACGTGAGAACCTTGCCTTTGAGCAAACAGAAGAAGCGAGTTGGCCACTTTCACTCGTCAGCAGGATATCGACTGTTTACTGACCGTAGGTAGGGCCCAATTTGTTATTTACACAGTCAACAATCCTAAAATAGTTTGTGGGGATGAATCCATCTCAATAAATCCTTACTATGAATCGATAATGCCACTGATGCGTAATAATATGGTTATATACAAGCACTTCACAGATATCTGGGATCTGGGTTATGAAAGATTTGGAATAGAAGCGTACTTTAAGGCACACGCACAGGGAGAGGTTTCCCTTCAGCCCAGAAAGGGCTTTCTGCCTAAGCCCTAAGCCCAGTGGTGGTGTTGCCTAAACCAAACCAAGTAGTGGTGTTGCTTGATAAGGGACAAAAACCCCGGTCTCTCGGGTGTAGCTCCTGTTATTGACCTATCCACCACAGCCTCCTCCCTGCATGGACTTTGCCACTCTTTATCGTACGTCACCGCTCTTCACGACGCCTTTCCGGCTGAAAGCCTGAAGGCAAACTTGTGTTGTACCTTTAGCGACGGCAGCTCCTTCCAGCCGAGCCCGGATCAGACCCTGCCTCTCCTTCAGGCGGATGATGCGGACCTTCGGCAGCTTCTTCATGTACTCATCCAGCTGCTTCCCAAGGTAGTCTGAAGAGGAAAGAGAAGAAAAATATGAAAGAATCGTTAAGAAAACGTAATACAAAAATAACAGGCAAGCCGTTTGCTGAATGGCTGTGTGAAATGGCATTGAGAGTACATTTTGCATCCGTAATACAAGGTAGCAATAAGTAAAAGTGACAGGTCATTAATACGGAACAAAAATAGAAAAAACGTCCAAACTAAAACTCAAGTTACCCAATTGAAAAGGGAAACATGATATCATGCTATTTGTTGAAAGCCAAGCCCGCCCATTTTTATAAAGGATGATACTTGAGGATGTTTGAGGTAAGCTGAGAGCGACGATTACCTCAGTTTGATCCCCCACACCGGTATTGTCCTTCAGCAAACACCGCCCCAGCCCATCACGATACAATCACGCCCACAACCAGCATATCAAGAATCTATAAACACACATCTTCAACCCCTGGGGTTAACATAATCAGTCAGATGTTTTCCATGTAAAGTCCGAGGAACCTTTGGTGCTGCAGTCGTCCACCAGGATGATCTCCTCCAGGAGGTGAATGGGCGAGCGGTTCAGGACGCTGTGGACAGAGCGGAGCAGCGTGGACCACACCTCATCCACGAAGCAGAAGATCACACTGGTGGTCGGCAGGTCGTTGTGGACCACGCTGTCGGAGCACCTGAAGAAGAGGAGGGAGGAAGGAAAGATCAGAATCATGACTGTTGTCTTTGGGGGGGGGGGGGGGGGCCAATGGCAACCGACCAATGGCATGCGTGATATTACAAAGTTATGTTCGGTCAACTCTAATGTTTCTGACGGTTTAAACCTGAACCTAGGCTCATAAATAAAACCTAGGCTCAATAAATAAATAATTTACTTTCTACAAAAACGTTATGGCTGAAGTGAGACTGAAAGTTGAATTCATTATTTTCCCACAACCACAATTTAGCCGGTGGACCTGAGAAGGATGGTCAACAATAGTCCACCACGGTATCAAATTTCATCCAACGGGGTCAAGTGAACTTACGTCTTAGGTCTGGTGTCCGGGATGGATCGATCCAGGGGTATCTGGTCGCTGAGGAACACGTTGAAGTGCCCTTCCGCCCATCTGCTCTTGGACTCCGCCTCCTTATCGCTGGGCACCAGGGCGACCTTCCCATACTGGCCCACAGCTTTGGGGTCTCTGGGAGCACTGGTGACATCCAGGGCGTACACTTTGTGGACTCCTGATTTCCCAGCGAGAACTGGCTTAGCCAATGAGTCCAAAGCTTGGTTTGGCTTCGGTTCTCCGGCTTCTTTCGTTGCATTCAAGTCCCTTTTGGAAATTAAGTTGTCCTGTTTTTCTTTATTTTTTAAGTCATATTTTTTGGCAATGTGGCTATCTTCATTTCCTTGTTTAGCAGACTTATCCTTAAGGTCCTCCTGAACCTGTTTGTTTACTTTGGAGGCCACATGTGCTACACTTTTGTTTCCCATGCGCTGAGACTCCTTCCGTGCGGTAGGTAGCGGAGCATGTCTGTTCTCTTGTACCACAGGCTGAAGTTTTAGCGCTTTTGTCACAACGACAAGACCTGTCACATTACTCAAACTATCCTGAGCGACTTTTATGCCAACAGAGTCATTGATGGGCTCAAAAAGGTTCTGCTTGGGTGGGAGTGTGATGAAATCAGGGACAGCTTCTTTACTTCTTTTTAAAACCACAGAGTCTCCATTAACTTTGTTTTTACCTCCTTTCCCCATCTCTTTATGCTGGCGTCTATACGCATCCGCTACTCTGTCCAACAACTGGACGTTGTCCTTCCCTTCATAGTCCACCCTCTGCACCGGGTTCTTAAATCCTCCTCGCCTCCCTAGCGTCATCTTGGTGGTCTGACTTTTCATAATCAACCTTTCCTCGACCACCCGCTGCTTCAGCAACACGCTGCTGTTATCGCTCATGGACAAGCGGAGGGCAGCCATGTCAAACAGCAGCCAGATCACAGAGGCGATGAACACGAAGGCGAGCACCCTCCCGCTGCCCCTGAAGTACTTCCTAATCTTCATCCTTATCAACAGAACAGAAACACAGAGAAACCCAATCTTGAAACAATAAGGATATCAGAATACCACCATGGGAGCGCGGTCGCTCATACTTCCACCGAGTGCGGCCGGGTCCTTCTGCGGGGGAAGAGCTCAGGGCTCCGGGTGGAGCTCCGGGAAGAGCTGCCTGCGTGGCATTCCTCCTCACTCGAACCTGGGGCTCGGAGCGTCTGTCGCCAGGCTCGTCTGTCACAGCGCGTCATACATAGAAACAAATTACGGGGCATGAATGAAACACAGCCACAGAGCACGTACATATGTTACGGGTGCACGGTGAATCGCTACGGTACAATTTCCACATACCCGGGCGTTTGTTCCGAAGGTCGACCCGGGGACTTGGAAAGTTTGCTCCCAGGAATGGACACAGGTTTAAACGCAGCGTTTCACCGCAAAAACACCACGATTTACAACTAAGGGATATGTGTGTGTGTGTAGTGTTTCCAACTCTTCCGTAAGGAAAGTAGCTATTGGCTCTCCTAAAAGTCGCTAGAAGTCGATCGATGACGTCATCGCCTAATTTGCATAACCAGAAGTAAAAAAACAAAAATACAAATTAATTTCTCAGTTGATTTTTTTTTTTTGAATGTCACAAATCCAACCCTCCTTTATCCGGACTTGGAACCGGCGAAAGTGACCAAAAAGGGACAATGTGGCGGAGTTACTTAGGTTTTTTTGTTATATTTATGTTATTTTCTTCCATTTTTGTTTTAATTAAGTTTGGTTTGGTTTTTATCTTCGGGTCCACTTAGGAGCCTAACAAGTCACAGTAAAACATTAACATTTTTAAACATATATATTTTTTGTATACAACATACATTAACAATCTAAATGGACCCACTCTTGCAGAGTTAGTCCTTCTAAAGTTTTTTTTTAATTGTTTTTATTTTAATATTATGTTTTTATATAGCTGTATCAGAAGCTGAAACTGAGCCAAAAAGATGTGCTCCCTGCAAACTGTTTGGCCCATATTCTGCATAATGCAACCAGATATGCAGCAAGCAGCCTTGATGTTGATGTGGAAAATGCTGTGCTGAAGGTTTACAGCCATTTCAGCATATCAGCAGGCAGAACAGCACAATTTAAGGAATTTGAGAGTTTGTGGAGGTGGAGGAATGCAACCTGCTGCAGCATGTTGTCACCAGGTGGTTGTCCCTGCTGCCCTCCATTGACAGAATCCTGAAATATTGGAAGGCCCTGACCAGCTACTTCTAGAGTGAGGGTGAGGGGGAATGTGCCAGAATTGTGTGGAGATGTTTTGGAGAGGAAAGAAATTAGGTATCGGAGACATATTTTCTGTTTCTCAGCCATGTTCTTAAGGTGTTCTCCGACACGATCGAAGCACTTGAGGCAAAATCCTTCAGCATTACATCGGTGTTTAAGGTAATGACTGAACTAAAACAAAAGCTGGAAAGAAGGATGAAGGACAGGTTCTTTGGGTTTACTGTCAACACCAAACTGAAGCAGCTGCCCCCTTGCCAGTCAAAAAAATGTGAGGCCGATTTTCTGCTTTTTTATGAAAGAACAAAGAAATACATCAGCGAAAGATATGACTTCTCTGACACAAGCTTTCATAGCAAAGTGGCCAAGCTTGGCCTCACAACTGCTGTGCCATTTGAAGACTACAGTGCTGCTGTCCAGGCGTAGAATCTGGACATTGATATGGATGGACTGTATGAGGAATATGCCATGGTGGAAGGTTCCTTCAGTTCACCAGAAATGGAAGGTTGCCACAGTGAGGAACGATATTTGAAATTGTTCTCCAAAGCAGATGTACCACTCGTGAATCTCAGGAAGGTCAACGCCTATATTTTCTCCATCCCATGCAACAATGCACACACAGAACGTGTCTTTTCAATGATGACAACTGCACAGAGAAATGAGAGGAATCGTCTGGATGTGGACAGTGTCAAGGCTGAGCTGCAAGTGTGTGTCAATTTCACTTATCCCTGCACAGAGATGTACAAGAAGTTCACTGAAAACAAAAAACTCTTGGATGCAGCCAGGAAAGAACAGAGGTATTGCAGATAGACAATCAACTATTTTGGTGAGTACACTAATCTTATGATTTCACTGATGGGCTACATGAAATATTTATACTTATTGGGTTGAAAACAATACAGATTTTGGAAGGTTGATAACTATATTGTTGCTATGTTGTTATTTGTACCAGTCTCTGCAGGATATAAAAAGGCCCAGGGGCAGTGGAGGCTAGGAAGCCATGATGACAGAGGGGCTGTTGATCCTGAGCTGCTACAGAGGGTGAAAGACAGGTCTGCTGCACACACACAGACACTGAAGACAAGTCCCCAAAAGACTGAAGCACTTTAGAAATGCTATACTTTTTGAGCAGTTGAATGTCTTTTTTTTTTACAATCTCTTTTGTTGTTTACATAAAAGGTTATTGAGGCGTTTTTTTTTATTATGTATGTTACCTGCTAATTGTTTTTTACATTTAAGTCCACAGATGTTATGCTTTGTGGCACTCACTTTTTGAACACCACAATGTATTGAATAAATACAAACACTGTGAACAAACACTTTTTGGCTTTTCATTAATATTTTTTCCTATTCAGCTACACAAACATCATCTTTAAACCACTCAAAATTGTACTATAAATGAGAGTATACCAGAGTCCTATGAAAATTTTACATTCTCCCGCCTTGACTGTACGTTAGGGGGAGGGATCAGTCGGCGGCGGCTTGCTGGCCGGGACGCGGATTCATTTGCAGCCCGGATGCCGAGGCGGGAACGTCTCCTGTTATCTCCTGCTAACAGATCAGTTGGGAGGGACTGCTGCGCGAGGACTGGGCTGCCTGTTAGTGCTTTGAGACGGGGGAGGGACCCGCTGCTCGTTGTGAAGAGCGATACGTGCTTTCTCCTCAAAAAAAGTCGCCAAAAGTCACCAATAACAGCAGAAAAAGGAGCTAGATCTGCCGCTGTTTTTGAAAAAAGGTCGCCAAAGGTGTCTGAAAAGTCGCTAAATATAGCGACAAAATCGCTAAATTGGCAACACTGTGTGTGTGTGGGTGTGGGTGTGGCTGTGGGTGTGTGTGTGTTGGTTGGGCTTCAACTTTGTACTTGGAGAACAAGCCTGATTGGATGGGCTGCACGGAGGTCGGGGTGGCAAACGTATCGACTGCGGAAAAACTCCTGAAGTTGTGTTTAATTTTAATGGAGATCCGTTCACTCTTTAATCCCAAGGATTATTTGTATGTGTACATAAGGTAAACCTTTTGTAGGCACATTAATGATAGTGCCGTTTATTAGGACTTGCAAAACCTGTCTGCCTGATGCCTATAGGGTGCACCGCCGCACACACCTTCAATGTAGTAGAACTTGCTTTCCTTTGAGACAGTTCCACTAGGGTTGGCCGTCGTTGGTGACACAGCTTAATAACCAATGTGTTCTCCTTCTGAATGCGTCTCAATGCATTGCTCTCACGTTTTAACGCTGGATTACCTTACGTCTTTTGTTTTTGTACCCTAAGGATGATTGCTTTCCTACCGATGCAATCCGATTTAATTATTCAGCCCTC